>NC_087203.1:50236585-50318454 GCF_015104395.2 Macrobrachium nipponense | reverse complement strand
CTTTAAATATTGAACCAGCTCAGCAGTTTTGATATATAGCTGTTTAACTTGGTACAGAATCTACATCTTCCAAAGTTTTCCAGTTTCCATTGGCTTAAACAAAAGCTTACTAAATGTTTTAAAAAAGCATGAAAAAAGACCAAAAAAAAATAAAAAAAATTACTGTTTTTTTTTAAGCAAGCCAAAGCCACATACTTTCAATGGATTGGGACAATGACATACAAGACAGTGCACCACTACAAAAACAAAAACTCTTGTGATTAGCGCCAGGCCTTATTACCATTTAATTATATATTACGATATATTTTTATATTATACTAATAATGATATATAGATATATAATATATATATATTATTATAGAGATATATATAATATTAATTATATATATATATATTATATATATATAGTATATATATATATATATATATTATTATATTAAGATTATTATATATAATATTATATTACTATAATTATTAGATATATATATTACTATATATTTATATTATATATAATATAATATAATATATAGAATATAATATAATATAATATATATTTATAATATTATACCATAAAAACTAATATATATTAATTAAGATATATATATAATATATAGATATATTATAATATATTATATAATATATTATATATTAATAGAATTATTAATATATTAATAATATATATATATATATATAGATATATATAAGACTAGATATATATATATATATTTATGATATATATATATACTAATATAATATAGATTATATATTATTATATGATATATATGATATATATATAAGTATATATAGATAAATATATACTATATAGATATATTTATATATTATATATTATATTATATATTATATATAAAAAAAATATATTATATATTAATATAATAATATATAATAATACTTTAAAGATTAAAAAAAATTAAATAAATATTTAATATACAGCAATATAGATGTTCAATATATATAGAGATATATATATATATATATAATTATATATGTGTGTGTGTGTGTTTGTGTGTGTGTGTTTTTTTTTTTTTCTTTTGCCAGTGATAACTGGGTTGCTTCTTTGGGACACCAAAGGAAATACAAGCACACAAGAACCAAGTTCAAGTAACTTTTCTTCCTTATCACCCATCAAGTCTGGTACCTCAATCCTGGCAAACATCACTGTGGTTTCCATTTATTTAACTCCTGCTCATTGGCATGGATTCATGCACCCTACTTTTGTACCTAAGTTTCCCTTATTCATTACCATCCACAAACAGAACAGAAAACATAACAACCCACTGTCTGAGACCTGCTTTCCACAACAAACGTCACTCCTAATATAATTAAATTTTACTTCGCAGGGGGCAACGCTAGCATTCCTACAGGTAAGCCTCAGGACACCATTTTCAAACACCATTAGCTAATCAGAAGCAAAATAGCAAATTCTTAATATATGAAGGAGTAACTAAAAAAATTGTTAAACTATGTTGTACGAACCACTTACTGAAAACCAAAAAAATTTTCCCAGCTAAGGGAACTCATCATATTTGTAGCCACCAGAAAAAAAGCAAATGCACAATCCTTTTAACCCGGATAGACAAAATACACCAATGCAAATTGGACAAACAGTAAACCACTAGAGAAAAACTGAGAGGAGAAATAATTAGCGTTTTGGAGGTTTTATACACAAAAACTAAAAAATCCCAAGTTCTTTGATGAAGCAGGAAATGGTCTCTCACAACCAAAGAAAAGGAAAGAAAAAACTGAGTTCTGGATGAATGTTGTGAACTACCATATTTTTTGACTATTTTTTAATATTGGCATTAATACAAAGTAATGGGTCTGATAACTTGTTTCGCTGAACACAGCATGGGGCCAGGTAAAGAAAAACCCAACAATAGTTTTATAAGACATGATCCAAACCATAAAAAAAAAACCTTTCCCTCAAAAAACCAATGGGTCTTACATCACACCTTTGCTAAATTTTGGAGATAAATTACCAATGGACCATGATTATAGGCAGCTGTATTTGTTAAAGTTCCAGTTAAATTGTGATACAGAATTCATACTTCTGCAATGAAAATTTTGTAGGCCAAAAATTCAAGGTTCAGTAAATCACACAGTTCTGAGGAAAATGGAGAACAAATGCTCCCCTTATGAAAAATCGATATTGGTATTCAAAATTAAAACAAAAAAAAAACAAAAAAGAGGTTATAAAAAACAGTAAAGAGGTAGGAAGGAAAGGAACACCAAACCAACTTCAAACCTCAAAAGTGTGAAGGCTCTTGAACGAGGTTTCACATCAGCTAAATTCTAATCCTATTATCTTAATCCCAAGGATTTTTAATTTGGCAATGAAAAAAGAAAATTTTTTTAAACAAATAGGTCCTTATGGAACCAATTCTAATTTTATGGTTACTCCCTTAGTAGGACCGTCTTCTAACCAGGAAATGTAGGAAAATTAAAAAATTTAAAAAATGTTTCTGATTCTTTTAAATTGTAGATGCCTAGAATCATTTAAGTGTTAAGTTGCTTGCCAGCATACCAATTAAACTGTGCATACTTATAAGAATACTTACACTGCTGTTTGGTATCCTCAAGGAGGTCAGTATCACCTTGATAATAACTTCATGTGGGGACAGACGAAAGAGATAGCGAACTCTTCCAGACTCCTTCTCTTTCCCCAGGGACAGGGATCATAAAAACCCAGGTAATGAGCACCTGTAATAAGAACAATTTTATTAATAACAGTTAAGCGAATGAATGAATGACCCATGGATTTTTGGTTATAAAAGGCCACACACAGCAAAACTTCAAGCCCGTCTGTTAACTTAAGTTAAAAAAAAAGGACTCAGTGGGTGATTGGACAGAAAACAGTAGAAGTTTAAGAATGGGGGGCAACCAGCGGTCACATGCACCCCTAACATGGTATGAATTAATGGATCATTGTTTTGCTTTCAATAAATCATATTAGTAGCAAAATATGTGTTACTTAGGTTAATGATTATTAAATAACAACAACAACAACAACTGTTGAACAACAAAAACAAAAAAAACTACATTACTACTACTGGTGTTTGATATAACGTATGTAGTGCCCATACGCATATAAAGTATTGATACATATGAGTTTACACATAGTTATACATATATTGATAATTGCTGCTCCATGAAATAAATAAGTTTTGTTTTGGGCCAGAATTGGCAGAAAAGGAGGCCACCTATGTAATAATGTAAGGGTTTAAAAGGCTACAAAGGGGTTACAGACTAAGGACTGTAAGGTGCACTGCAAACAACCCCATAGTAAATGCCTATAACAAATGTAACCACAAATTTTTAGAACATTGATGGCACAAATCCCCTTACAAAGGCCTATTAACATTAACTGCCGCCCAATTTTTAAAGGAATTATTGAATTTTAGTTGATAGACAGTTTTATATCTAAAGTAAACAGATCCTACAAAGTAATAATGTATAAAACGAACTGAAAAAAGTCGGTATGAATAAAATTCAGGGAATAGGTGGTCCTAAGTGGAGTTATTGTACTGGTTTTTTGGACAGTGTTTTATGGGTAAATAAACATATCTAGAAAAAAGATATTGGGTCATAAAAGAACTGGTTTAGATTGGTTCAATGGACAATTTTGTTCATCGCTTTTATGGGCACTTCGGTGAACGAAAAAAGATTTTCAACAAACATGTCAGGAGTCTATGAATGATTGTACAGGTGGACCCCGATGTATTTGCATTGCTCTGGTATTGTTTATGGACTCCATGCATTTGCAGATTTCTCTCTGGGAACATTTCCCCAATTAATCGCAAGAAAATTTGCCTATCCTGCGGTATTTTTCTTGGAGAAATCTTCACAAATTCCTGTTCTTTGTTTTTATATATTTTGTCGATTAAATGTTACTTTTGTGATGACAAACGATTAAAAAACCAAGTATATATAAATTTTTTTAATGGCGGGTTTTTCTTGACTTTTAACTAACAAAATAAAAAGGAGGTTTCAAACTTTTTAAAGGGGCTCAAATTTTAAAAGGGGATCAAACTATTGCACTGTGGGAGTCCTGGGTACGCATCCCCCGCGAGAATACAGGAGGATCACTTACATTGGATCAAGTCATAACACACTATTTTGGTGTAAAATAAAATATATCTGGAAACAATATTAGTATAAAAGAATATTTAGGATTAGTTCTTGGACAATTTTGTTCGCTTTTATTTTTGGCTTTGGTGGAACCAAGAAAAACTTGTAAAAAATGTCCAGTCTATGAATGAATTCGACAGTGGGGTCAAGTCTGGATATACATTAATTTAAGACCCAGTTTATGATAAAATAAAACTTACGTAATCTAGAAATAGTCATTGGTATAAAAAAAAGAATGTTTAGATTGGTTTCGGTAGACAAACTTTTTGCATTGAACGATAAAATTGTTGAGAGAAAAGAAAAAAATGCGATGAGAAACGAACATACAAATAACTTTACTACAAATTAATAATAGAGCCACCCATTAAAATGTTCCAATTTTTATCTTGTGTTAGCATCATAGAGAAAGCCTCATTATAATGATAAGGAGATAACTGGAGATAACCTGGGCTTAACCCTTAGGAGCCGGGGTAACAAACAAATAAATTGCAGCACACCCCCAGGCTGGCAAAAACTTTTGAGGTTAGCCAATTTAAGAAAAAAAACACATCAATAGAAAAGAGGAGGATATACAAAATTCCACAAGGTGGGGTAATAATAAAAATTATTTTTAACAAAACAACCATAAATTTTACCAAGTTATATTGTATATATTGCGGCCCGTAAGGAACAAAAAGTTTTTTTTTTCATAATTCCACCATAATCAAAAATATTGTTGCTAGGAAGACTTCCAATTGTTTGTTTGGAAATGGAAGGTAAATGATTGGAATATTTACTAGAATATAAGTTTTAGCTTACCAATTGCGTTTTCTGGGCTCAGCTCGTGTGCGGCCTATGAAAGGAAAATCCTTAATATCATTCTTTCTAGGTAAACAAAATTAACCTAAAATTACCAGAAGAAAAAAACAAAAATTAAGAAAATGTTCAGTCCAAAACTGGAATCGCCTTCCCACTCTTAAAAAGAAGTGTCGGTATGATAATCGAGGGGCGAGTGTGGAAACACTACCACGAAGACCAAACACCAATTAGAAACTTACCATCAGAATCCCCCCAAGAAGGAAGAGATGAATACAACGGGCCGATTGCAGCCTCTACTACTACTACTAGAGGACGCCACAGAACAGCAGCGCCCCTAGCGGGACATCCCTTAAATTTTAAAGCGCTTTCGCTAGCGAACCAAAGTCGCCCATTTTTCTTGGTGCTAGTGCTATTTCTGGATTTACTCCACTGTTGTTTTCTACCATGGAACGCTCAGCTATTGCCACGGCTAAGTTAAAGTAACCTCATAAGTAAGTATTTACATTGTTTTTATTTCGAGGGTACCAGTAATTTTCCGCTTAACTAGGTCATATACTGGTTCCCTGGTTGTTCTCGTGGCGGCGCCATGCTGCCTCGATAACGAATTCCCCGGTCCTCCATACTGGGACTTCTTATAACTTATCGGGCTTTACTTTATTTTTTACGTTCATTGTTTTTACATCGAGGTTTTAGCTAGTTCAGCCCCTCCTAACCTTTTTATTTCTATTAGGTTTCGGTATTTTAGGGCTATTTTGTGTTATTCTGGCCCCAGGCATCCCGGTTCTCTTGCTCTTCATCGGCTTATGCGCTGGCTCCGAGGTAGGCCTCTGTTTTTTTCTTGGTAACAGTCCTGGCCTCCTCCTGGGCTTCTTTCTCTTTTACTAAAAGTGTCTTTGTTTCCATCTTTTCGATGTATTATTTATTTTTTGACATTTAGGGTGTTTAGGCTCAGCCTAGGTGCTTGTTCCTTGTTTTATTGGATTACAAGCCTGTGGTTTCCAACGTGGCCCTCCCTTCACGGTTGGTGCTTGCCGCGGCCTAGGCCACTAGCGGTCACCGTGTCCATACGCAACCTTACCCTACCCCCGCCCTCGGCCCCTTATGGTATAGGGAAGAGCTGGGGGACCCCGTTGGTTGTCATGACAACCTCAGCTTGCCCTTTATCTCACCACTTCTCCTGAGGCGGCCAGGGTTCCTCCCAGCGGGGGGGTATCAGGGCGAGCCAACTCCATGCAGGTTACCGAGTCTCCATGCGGTAGTTGGTGAGGCGGGGAGGAAGGCCAGGCCCATCCCCCCCTCCCCCCTTCTAGCTCGTCCCCCCTCCCGCCGATGTTCTCCGAGACCTTCCCACCCCCCCTCCACCCAGTTTGCTCACGCCCACCTGGCCTCGCCTATAAAACCGAAAGGAGCCTTTTCCAGTCCAGCCCAGGGGGCCGGGGAACCTTTTGGTTATGGGTTACTGGCCTTCCGCTATAGCGGGCGGGGTGGGCACCTCTAGTGGTCGGTTGCTTGCCTACTATATCCTTTCATCTCTCCCCCGCTACCGGAAGAGAGCTTGTCTCTTACCCGCCGCACTCTTCTAGTAGACGGGCGGAGGAAGGTTATTTTTATTATCACTATGTTTAAGGATATACCCTAATTTTACAATGAATTGTATTATATGATTGAATTTATTTCCATCCCCGCCATTTTCCGTCGTGGTTTCCTTTTACCACCACTCCTGGTTGGTTTCTCTTTTGTGTCTCCGCCATCAGCGGAGCTATAGCCTAGAGATCACAACCAACCTGGTTACCACACGTATTTTGGCGGGGCTCTGGTTTAATCTAACTTTATCGCTCCGGCACAAGCGGAGCATCTGTTAGACTGTAAGTGTTTACCTGGTACTCATGTATCTTTCCACTTACAGGCTACCAACTGCCAGGTCCCAGCGTGTAACGCGACGCTGTTCGACCCCTGTGGACATGATGAGTGTAGGTCTCACGCCCCCTGTGCCACGTCTTACAACGAGATGATCGTCTGGCACCCTGAAGCCTGCGCCATCTGCTACGACCTGGTCGGTCAGCTGGGAGATGGGGTAAGTCCGTTATAGGCTTACTTATCATTTTACTAACAACTTTTAGTCGTAAGTTTGTTAACCCCGTTCCACCATTGGAAGCTAATCTTGCCTTTCTTTCAGGCTACCGGTGTGAGGGAAGTCGCCCTCGCCACCCTGAAAGCGTGGGTGGGCGGCTTCGGGAAAGAACGCCGCCAAAGGCCAGCCCTACATTCTGGATAAGAAGCTGGCCGTCCAGATCTTCCCCGCGGGCAAGTCGACTGGTTACGTTGACCCCTTGTCCGCTGCCCCGCTGATAGCCTCCATCCAGCAAGACCTCCAGCAATCCTTTGGGGTCGTAGCCTCCCAGGAGTCGGTCCCGGACGTCGCTGCCCTGGACCTTAACATCGAACCTATGGCGGTAGGGGTGGAGGATTTGTTGTTGAGGTAGGTGTGTCGGGCGCCCAAGGTCTTTCCTTGGGTGCTTCTGGATCTTTCTCCTGTCCCATCTTCTAGTGCTTCATTCCAAGGCTTTATGGGATCTGAGATCCTACCCGCTCTCCCGCTCTCTCTGTACCCCCGAAGGTGAAGGGACAGAGAGAACCGAAGACTCTGGCCAAGACAACTTCTAAGAAGTCGTCTTCGTCTTCTTCGGCTAGGAAGTCGTCAACTTCCTACGCCGATGCGGTGAAAGCAAAGCCGAGCTCTTCTCACCTAAAGAGCTCCAGAAGCAAGGCTTCGAAGGAGAAGGCTCGCGCTCCCGCCGAGCCACTGCCTTCTCCCGCCTCCACCGCTTCCACTCCGGCTACGCCGGTAGGGGTAGCAGGTCCTAGCACCTTTGATCCCTCTGCTTTCTCAGCAGGGGTGATGGAACAGGTGGGCGTGCTGGTGGGCTCGCAAACTCCGCACTAGGGAACACGGTTCGAGCAGATGTTTGCACAGTTGTCAAACACTCTGTCTCAGTCTGGCCAATCAATTCAAGATCTCTCTAACAGGATGAGAGAAAATGAGGACCGAGTAGCTGGGCTATCTCAGGTTCCTCCCCCAGTCTCCCCAGCGTCAAGCACTGGGATTCTTCAACTCCCGCCATATGACTCTTTGCCAGCTTTCTCTATGGAGAACCCTTGGAGAGTAGCTGCCTACGCTCCGTTCAAGGATGGAATGATCTCTATCTCGGAGTGTGGAACTCGAAGGATTGAGGACTTCGAGTTTTACCCTCCGGGTCTGACGCAGCCTTTCATCGGTTATGCTAGGCTGACGCCAACGGCTCTGACGAGGGAAGACAAGATCTCTAAGGAGTCGGTCCTATATAGTAGAGATCACGCTCAGCGGGAATGGGTTCACTGCCTTGAGGACTGGGAGTGTACGAACACCAAACTCCAGGCCTACAAGAGTCCCTTCACTATTTTCGCGACGGAAGAGGAGGTTTCTCTTCCGTTCGCCACGAAATTAGTGGAGAAGTCCCTTCAGGCAGTCCTCAAGGATGAGCCCATCCCACAGTTGAGGGAGGCGGAGTCTACTTCTCCGCTCTCCCGGCCTTCGGAGAATTGTGGGAGAACTTGCCAGCTACGTTCACGCTTGGTAAGCTCAAACCGGACTGCGCCATGGACCAGTTCGGCGAGAAACTACCAAGGCTGCCGGATTCCCTAATCCAGGCAGAGTTTGATGCGCGAACCAGGTTTGGCAGGTCCCTCAATTCCCTTATAATCACGGAAATGGCTGCTCTCTTATGCTACGGAACCGCTGTTCAAGATTCTGGCGAAATCTCAGTTCCAGACGGTTCTAACGGACGCTTTTGACTTCTTCCAGGCTAGGAGGAACTGCCGAAAGCATGTTCTACAAGAGTGTACCAATTAGGCATGAGCCGAATAGACTCTTGGCCTCTAGCATGTGGGAGCGGATCTCTTCCCAGAGTCCGCGGTGAACGAAGTACACCACGAAGCTGCTAGGCTCAACCAGAGCCTTAGAGCTAGGTGGGGTATTTCCTCGAAGAGGAAACAGGAGTCCGTTCCCACTGCTGGTAAGAAACCGAAGAAGGCTGGTAAGAGGTTCCAGCCATATAAAAAACTCCAGCAACAGCAGCAATTTGTGCAGGCGGTCCCGGTTACCCAACAAGGACAACCTGCCAGTTCAAAGCAGAATCAGCCTATCCTCCTGTTGCCCCCTCAATCTCAGCCATCCACTTCCTACGCTATCTCGCCGGCCTTCAATCCTGCATATGAGGCTCAAGGCTACAATCAGCCGAGAGGTAGGGCGAGAGGTTACTTTCGTCAGCGTGGCGCAGGAAGGGGTACGAGGAGCAGACAGTTTCAGAGGAGGGGCGTGGTGGCCAACCCGCCCATCAGCAATGAGGCTCCCCAGGTAGGAGGGGAGGCTGTTCCTCTTCCGCCACAGGTGGGGGTTCAGCAATTGGGCACAGAGCATAGTGTCCAAAGGATTGGGCTGGAGTTGGATCAAAGATCCTCCTCCAATCAATTCATTCCACCAGATACCGTCAAAGGAATTGACCAGATTACGCGGAAGAACTCCTTCAGAAAGGAGCTATTGCGAGAGTCAAGCATCTAAAATTTCAAGGTCGCTTATTCAGCGTGCCAAAGAAAGGCTCAACAAAAAGAAGGGTAATCTTAGACTTGTCAAAGCTAAACTCTTTCATTCGTTGCGACAAGTTCAAGATGCTTACCCTCTTGCAAGTAGGACCTTACTTCCGCGTGGAGCCGTCACATGCTCCATCGATCTTACAGACGCATACTATCATATCCCTATAGCCAGGCACTTCCGCCCATCCTAGGATTCAGGCTAGGAAATCAAACATTCTCATTCAAAGTGATGCCCTTCGGTCTGAATGTAGCCCCCAGGGTATTCACAAAAATAGCAGAATGTTGTTGCAACAATTGAGAGCTCAGGAATCATGGTAGCAGCATACCTCGACGATTGGTTGATCTGGGCACCAACAGTCGAGGAATGTCTCAAAGCCACCAAAAAGGTAGTTCACTTTCTGGAACATATCTGGGGTTCCAGATAAACAAAACGAAATCCAGACTTACTCCGGAATCTCGTTTCAGTGGCTAGGAATCCAATGGGATTTGTCTTCCCACAATCTGTCAATTCCCAGTGGCCAAACGGAAGGAAATAGCAAATCTGTCAGACAATTTCTCAAATGCAAGCAAACGTCAAGAAGAAACCAGGAGAGAATCCTAGGTCTCTTCAGTTTGCTTCGGTAACAGATATCCTTCTGAAAGCAAGGCTGAAAGATATAAATCGAATTTGGCGGTCAAGAGCAAACTCCAAATATCGAGACAAGTGTCAGTAATCCCACAGATCCTCCGCAACCAACTACGGCCTTGGTCAAAAGTAAAGAACTTAGCCAAGAAAGTACCCCTTCAATATCCCCTCCCAGTGTTAACCATTCACACGGATGCATCCCTGTCCGGGTGGGGGGGATACTCTCAGTTCAAACAGGTTCAGGGGACTTGGTCAGTTCAATTTCGCCAGCTCCACATAAACGTGTTGGAAGCAATGGCAGTATTTCTCACTCTGAAGAGACTGCTTCCCCGAAGAAGTCTCATCTAAGGCTAGTTTTGGACAGTGCAGTGGTAGTTCATTGCATCAACAGAGGAGGGTCCAAATCCAAGCATGTGAATCATGTCATGATAGCCATCTTTGCATTAGCAAACAAACACAAATGGCATCTGTCTGCCACTCACCTGGCAGGAGTAAGGAATGTGATAGCAGACGCCCTGTCCCGGTCAGTTCCTCTGGAATCAGAGTGGTCTCTGGACGACGGGTCATTCCAGTGGGTAAGCCGGAGAGTCCCAGGTCTCCAAGTGGATCTCGCTCCACAGCGAACCACAAGCTCCCTTGCTATGTGGCCCCCACCTGGACCCTCTGGCTTATGCCACGGACGGCCTGTCGTTGGATTGGAATCAGTGGAGGAGAATTTATATTTTCCTCCAGTGAATCTTCTCTTGAAAGTCCTAAGCAAACTAAGGTCTTTCAAAGGGATAGTAGCTCTGATTGCTCCGGACTGCCCAAGAGCAACTGGTATCCTCTTCTTCTGGAATTGGGTCTCCGACCTCAACGGATCCCCAATCCCAAGCTATCACAATCAGTACAAATGAGGACTGTGTTCGCTTCCTCAGGATTCTCCAGACCCTAACTTTATGGACTTCATGAAGTTTGCGGCTAATAAAGATGCTGATATTGACCCACAGAATATTCTCTTCCTAGAATCATATAAGAGAGAGTCAACCATTAGACAATATGACTCAGCTGTTAAAAAATTAGCATCTTTCTTGAGAGAATCGAACACTACAACCATGACAGTTAATTTGGCTATATCCTTTTTCAGGTCCTTGTTTGAAAAAGGTTTAGCAGCTAGCACGATTACCACTCATAAATCGGCTTTGAAGAAAATCTTTCAAGTAGGTTTTTCAGATAGATCTGACTGAATCTTATTTCACATCTATCTCTAAAGCCTGTGCTAGACTTAGACCTTCTCAGAAGGCCTACTACAGTTTCATGGTTCTTGAATGATGTCCTCAAACTAGCTTCAGATACTGACAACTCATCCTGTACATTCATAATGCTCCTGAGGAAGACATTATTCTTATTAAGCCTAGCCTCAGGAGCCAGAATTTCAGAACTGTCGGCTCTATCCAGGGATGCGGGTCATGTGGAATTCCTCCCATCAGGAGAAGTTCTACTTGCTCCGGATCGTAGCTTTTTAGCCAAAAATGAGGATCCTCTTGCAAGGTGGGCTCCTTGGAAGGTTATCCCACTTCCACAGGATCCTTTCTCTCTGCCCAGTATCAACTCTTAGAGCCTTTCTATCTCGTACTTCTTCAAGATCCTCAGGTGCTCTCTTCATGAGAGAAAAAGGTGGTACTTTGTCAGTAAAAGGTATTAGACAACAAATCCTTTACTTCATTAAAAACAAGCCAACCCTGAGTCATTCCCAAAAGCACATGATATCAGGGGAGTAGCCACCTCAATTAATTATTTTCAACATATGAAATTGAGGATCTTAAAAAGTATACTGGATGGAAATCCCCGACAGTCTTTAAAACGGCATTATTTAAAGTCCTTGGAATCTTTAAAGTTTTCAGCAGTAGCAGCGGGAAACATTGTTTCCCCTGATACTGTATAGTAGTTGTAGTATAGATCCAGGTCTCCTTTCTACCTACATCAGCCAACATGCCTCACCCTATCGCCAGGCTACTCGAAGATCATAGCCTTAGCCGTTGAATCATATAGTGGATTGTCCCTTATTTTTTTGCTAGGGACATCCACACTTGTACTGATAATGTACTTCAGTGTACCTACCCTTATTTTTATGCTAGGGTAGGACACAATGTGTTTGATATTATTCACCATTTTTTGTATTTATGATGAACTTCAGTGTACCTACCCTTATTTTTATGCTAGGGTAGGACACAATGTGTTTGTATATATTTTGCAATGCTTGTATTAATGATGGACTTCAGTGTACCTACCCTTATTTTTATGCTAGGGTAGGACACAATGAGTTTGTATATTTTGTAAATTTGTTAAGTAAATCCCCTTTTCTTTATATTACATGCATCACTGTAATTTACTGTAATTACCATTTAAGTACTTTAAGATTACTAACGTTCTATTGTTTTACTGTTTAGTATAAGTTAGTTTAAGTGCTTAGTTTGTATGCTGTAATTGATTTACTTATATTATATCCATCATTTTACACTGTTTTTCATTGTCCCTTTTTTCCCATCTTGTCTGTTTCTCTGGTATTCTTTCATAGGCCGACACGAGCTGAGCCCAGAAAAGGGATTTTGACGAAGGAAAAATCTATTTCTGGGTGATTGGCTCGTGTCGCCCTATGAAACCCCCCCTTTATGGTTTGTTTCCCCCCCTTGCAGGACAAGATGTATTTTAGTTGTTCTTAGATTAAGGATGTCCGCTAGGGGCGCTGCTGTCCGTGGCGTCCTCTAGTAGTAGTAGTAAAGGCTGCATCGCCCGTTGTATCAGCTCTCTCTTGGGGGATTCTGATAGGAAGTTCTAATTGGTGTTTGTCTCGTGGTAGTGTTCCACACTCGCCCCTATTATCATACCGACACTTCTTTTTAAGAGTGAGCGAGTCAGTTTTACTGACATTTTCTTAATTTTGTTTTTCTCTGGTAATTTTAGGTTAATTTTACCTAGAAAGAATGATATTAAGGATCCTTTCATAGGGCGACACGAGCCAATCACCCAGAAATAGATTTTTCCTTCGTCAAAATCCCTTTTTTGACCATTTCGGTTGAGTCAAAGTTGACTGAAGGTTCAAATTTTGCCACTTACGTTATTTATATGAAAATATTTCAAAACTGATAAAACCTACAACCATGGGTTGTTTTTTTGTTGTATTCTACATGAAATTGCACACATTTTCATATATAAAACATTATGTAACGGCTAATATAAAATGGTGCAAACATTACGACAATTGGACGAAAAAATGTCTGATTTTTTCGGCAGTTACCGCATGGACACAGGAGTTTTTTTTTCAAAAATTCACCATAAATCGAAATATTGTGCTAGAGAATTCCTATTTGTTGCAAAATGAAGGTAAATGATGGAATATTACTAGAATGTAAGAGTTTTAGCTTACAATTGCGGTTTTTGATGATGTCGGTCGAGACAAAGTTGATTAAGGTTGATATTTTAGCCCTTATCATTATTTATATAAAAATATTTCAAAGCTGATAAAAGTTACAACCATGGTTGTTTTTAGTTGTATTCTACATGAAATTGCACACATTTTCATATATAAAACTTTATGTAACGGCTAATATAAAATGGTGCAAACATTACGACAATCGGACAAAAAAATTTCAGATATTTTCGGAAGTTACCGCGCGGACGTAAGGAAAAAGTTTTTTTCAAAAATTAACCATAAATCGAAATATTGTGCTAGCGACTTCCAATTTGTTGCAAAATAAAGGTAAATGATTGAATATTACTAGAATGTAATAGTTTTAGCTTACAATTGCGTTTTTCGACCATTTCAGCAGAGTCAAGTTGACCGAAGGTTGATATTTTGGCACATCGTTATTTACATGAAAATATTTTAAAACTGATAAAAACTACAACCATGGGTTGTTGTTCGTTGTATTCTACATGAAATTGCGCACATTTCCATATATAAAACTTTATGTAACGGTTAATATAAAATGGCGCAAACATTATGACAATCAGACAAAAAAATTTCTGATTTTTTCGGAAGTTACTGCGCGGCCGTAAGAAAAGTTTTTTTTTTTTTTCATAAATTCACCATAAGTCAAAATATTGTGCTACACTTCCAATTTGTTGTAAAATGAAGGTAAATAATTGAATATTACTAGAATATAAGCGTTTTAGCTTACAATTGCGTTTTTCTACCATTTCGGTCTAGTCAAAGTTGACCGAAGGTTGAAATTTTGGCACTTATTTGTTTTTAATATGAAAATATTTCAAAACTGATAAAAGCTACAATCATGAGTTGTTTTTGGTTGTATTCTACATGAAATTGCGCACATTTTCATATATAAAACTCTATGTAACGACTAATATAAAATGGTGCAAAAATTATGTCAAAGTGACGAAATAATTTCCGAGATGTGTCGCTGATGCTTTTTAGTGTGAGAAGAAAGAAATTCGCGCTTGCGCGCCTGGGTAACGATTGTAAACAAAACAACAGCTTGATCCGTGAACTCCCAGCATCCCTCAAGGTGCGTGATTCAAAAGTTTTTGCCAAGTAGGCCTATAACTATTTTTCTGCGAATTTTTAAAAAACTTTTTGGCGTCGACGTTTCATACGTCAATTCGGCACCCAACAGACAATTTTCGTCGACGTTTAATACGTCCAATAGGCGTTTAAGAGTTTAGTTGGTGGGGAGGAAAATCACTTCCTGTGTCATATTTAATGAGGGTTTTTCTTGCTGTTTGAGGAGTGCCTCAAGCAGTCGTAAACGTCACTGGTCAGGAGCCCTCCCTATTATCTTAGTATTCAGATAATACTGTCGTGGGAGATAGCTTCCTGGTGTGCTGTCATGGTATGGTTTTTTATTGCCCCTTCTTGTGCGTGGCATGAAATCCTCTTGTACAGTTTCATAGAAATCATACCAACGTAACAACCGGGAAATCCACGGACAGGGCATAAGAATTGGTAGACTACATTCGACTGTTTCAAGAGGTATCCTGCGAGGGGTCGGGTTGTTCTTCATGATAAGGTGGTGGGTATGTTGATTTTGGTAATAAATCACGAGCTCGAATTCTTTGTTGACTTCGGTGGGGGTCACATTCTCTCTGATGATTTTTCTCAATGCATCCTTGTCCTCACGGTTGATGTGCGGCGCATTCTGGCTTTATAAAAACAGCTTGATCTTCTGATGGGGGTGGGGCTGTGGTCTCTCACTCTTGCTGTACCCCCGATCCAGCGCTGTTCGGACTTCTTTACTAATAAGTCGATTCGGATACCCGTTATTAAGAACCACCAGAGTGACTCGGTTAAGTTCTTTGTGAGTGTCCTGCCAGGAAGAACAGTGCGTGAGGGCCCTCCGAATGTAGGCCCTGACTGTGGTGTTTTTGAACCATGCAGGACATTCGCTGTCCCCATTCAGGGAAAGTCCTAAGTTTGTTTTCTTTGTATATACCGAAGTTTTTAGACCATCTTCGGTTTTGGAGACAAGGACGTCGAGAAAGGGGAGCTGGCCTTCGTTGCTGAATTCAACGGTATAATTCAGCGAACTGCACTGCTGGAACATGCGCCGGACAGCTTCAACCTTTTCCTCATTCTCGGCCTGTACAAAGATATTGTCAATATATCTTGCATATTTGCGGGGTTTTTCTAATATTGGAGAAAACTATCTCTTCCCTAGTACCCATATAAAAGTTGGTGAATAGGACACCGAGAGGAGAACCCATTGCAACTCCGTATTTTTGCTGGAACATCTGACCTTTATGGGTGGAGAAAGGGGCCTCCTTCATACATATCTCGAGGAGTGCCAGCAGGGATACTTCTGGGATATTTAGCTGGGGTGTAGAGGGGTCCCTGTAGATGCAGTCCATAATGATACTGATGGTCTTGTCGACAGGAATGTTTGTGAAAAGGGATTCTACGTCCAAGGAGGCGATAGTGTCTTTTCCTGGGGAGGCTTGGATTTCTTCGGGGAATCCCACGGAAGAGCGCAGGCTATATCGGCTTGGTACATAGGGCGTCAAGATTTGATTAAGGCGTTTGGCCAGTCCATACGTGGGGGCGGGTGTCTGGCTGATGATGGGGCAAAGAGGGTTTCCACTTATGTGTTTTAACGTTGCCGTACAGATAGCCAAGGCTGTAATCTCCGATGATTGGCAGGAGGTGCACAGCATTGGTGGCTGCATTGAAACTGCTAATGATGTCATTGGCTTCTTTTTTTTTTTTGTCTGTGGGGTTTTAGTAAGGCGCTCGAACTAAGTACTGTCATAAAAAATGGTATCCAACTTCTGGTGGTACTGCGCCGTCTTGATCACTACGAAAGGCTGCTTTTTGTCTGCAAGGTGCACAGCTATGTCTTCTCGTTGACGTGGGGCCTTTGCTGCTCTTTCATTTCACGGGAGAGGATACCACTATTATATGTGCCGCATTCTGTGAGGGCTTCTGCAAGCAGGAGGGGCTGCAAAGAGTTGGTGGTGCGGACGAGATTGCGGCTTTCATATTGTTGTATCGAATCGAGCAGCAACTTGACCTCTAGTCTCTTCTCCAGGGGCTTCGGTTTGGAGATACAGTGTCCGTATTCGCGACGGAGTGTACCAGACACCCCTGTGAATAGTTAAACACCTGCGAATAGTTATAACCACCATTAAAAATGCTTATGACTGCCTATCTTGAAAGTTCAGATACCAAATGTATACCTTTAATAACATCCTACTTCAAATATACCTAAAATTACTAACCTATTACTGTATCAATCTTTGAGGTTATATTATTAATATCATTTCAAAGTCATCTTAAACATTTTACCATTAAAAAAATATATACCTACAGCCAATAACAGAGAGAGAGAGAGAGAAGAGAGAGAGAGAGAGAGAGAAGAGAGAGAGAGAGAGGAGAGAGTGACCAGTGAATGGCAAACATCATATATCTGACCATCAAGAGTGAAATTATGAATTATTTCTGAGACAGAGAGAATAATAATGAGAGAGAGAGAGAGAGAGAGAGAGAGAGAGAGAGAGAGAGAGAGAGAGAGAGAGAGAGAGAGAGAGAGAGAGAGAGAGAGAATAACTCCTAAACTCCGACTCCTTCCCCTCCGCCAGTACATATATCAAACTGTCATATACTCCTCCCCCCACGTTCCTCCAAGTGGATAAAAAAGACTGGGAATTGCTTTTTTTAATTAATCTTATTAATATTTGAAAATTAGTATAAGGTAATCATTTATTTATTACTACAAAACAAAAAAAATAAAACATACGTAAGTAAGACAAAGAGAGGAGAGAGAGAGAAGAGAGAGAGAGAGAGAGAGAGGAGCAGAGAGAAAGAGAGACGAGGAGAGGAGAGACGAAAGAGAGAGACGAGAGAGAGAGAGAGAGAGATGAGAGAGACCGAGAGAGACCTTACCTTGACCTTACATCTTGTTCGGGTTGCCCCAGGTCTCAGTGTGAGGCACCTCTAATGTCTACCAGAGAGTTGCTAGTACATCTTCCGGTATATTTGCATCTTCCCAATCTTGGATGGTCTGGGATGCAGTTTAGATATTTGTCGAGCTTATTCTTAAACACATCTACGCTCACTCCTGATATATTCCTCAGATGTAGCTGGCAAAGCATTGAATAGACGCTGCATTATCGATGCTGGTGCGTAGTGGATTAATGTCCTGTGTGCTTCCTTATTTTTCCTGTTATAGTTTTGGGCATTATTAATCTACCTCTGCTTGCTCTTTCTGATAATGTTAGTTCCATGATATTTTCTGCTATTCCTTCTATCTGTTTCCATGCCTGAATTATCATGTAGTGTTCTCTTCTCCTTTCTAGACTATATAATTTTAAGGATTGTAGTCTTTCCCAGTAGTCAAGGTCCTTAACTTCTTCTATTCTAGCTGTAAAGGACCTTTGTACACTCTCTATTTGTGCAATATCCTTTTGATAGTGTGGGTACCATATCATATTGCCAATATTCAAGTGGACTACGAACATATGTTTTATAAAGCATAATCATGTGTTCAGCTTTTCTTGTTTTGAAGTGCCATAACAAACATTCCCATTTTGCTTACATTTTGCCAACAGAATTGATATTTGATCATTGCATAACATGTTCCTATTCATCATCACACCAAGGTCTTTAACTGCTTCCTTATTTGTGATTGTCTCATTATTAGGTCCCCTATATGCATATAGCTTTCTTTCTCTGTCTCCATAATTTATTGATTCAAATTTATCAGAGTTAAATCACCATCCTATTTACCTCTGCCCAATCATATACTTTGTTAAGGTCTCTTTGTAGAGCGTTCCTATCTTCATCACAAGTAATTTCTCTACTTATTCTTGTGTCATCTGCGAAACTACTCACTACCGAATCCTTAAACATTACTGTCTATGTCTTCAATCATAATAACAAACAGTATTGCAGCTAACACCGTACCTGCGGCACACCGGATATTACCTTGGCTTCATCCGATTTCTCGTCGTTTGCAATAACTATCTGTTTTCTGTTGTGTAAAAATTCTTTTAACCATCTTCCTACTTTATCCACGATATTGTGTTTTCTAATTTTCTTCGCTAATATATTATGGTCTACTTTGTCAAAAGCTTTGCAAAGTCTAAATAAACCACATCTGTTTCATTTCCGCTTTTCATATTTTTGAATATGTTTCTCACGGTGGACTAACAGTTGGGTTTGTGTACTCTTTTTTCCGGGTACGAAACCATGTTGTCCTTTATTAAACAAATTATTTTTTATTAAAATGTTTCATAATATTTTTCTTCATTACCCTTTCGTACACTTTCATAATATGTGATGTTAGACTCACAGGACTATAATTACTTGCCTCCTTAGTCTTGATCCACTTTTGAAAGTAGGGGTAATATATGCTAATTTGTGCTCATCATAAATCTTGCCTGTATCTACACTTTGTCTTAATAATATTGCAAGTGGCTTTGCGATAGAATGAACTACTTTCTTTAACAAAATAGCAGGCACTCCATCCGGCCCTGCAGCAGCTCCATTTTAATTTCATTAATAGCCTGCACAATATCAGCTTCATTAATATCTATGTCAGCTAAATATTCACTATTTTCATCCCTTACTTCTATATCATTATCTTCATTATCTATTCTAGGGTGAATTCTCTCTTATATCGTTCTGCCATATGTTGCAAATTTCCTTTTTTCATTCGTTAATCTCCCTTCAATTCTTAGAGGGCCTATTTCTATTCTTCTTTTATTCATCTTCTTCGCATATGAGTATAATAGTTTGGGATTTTGCTTGATATTTAATAGGGTTTTTTCTTCCAAGTCCCGTTTTTCATTTTCTTCTGATGTATAATCTTTGTTCTGCATTTTCTATCTTACTTTTTAGTTCTATAACTTTCCATGCATTTTTTTCTTTGCAAGACCTTTTTTCCACTTTCTGATTTTCTGGAACAAGATCCTTCTGTCTCTTGGTATGCATGACTGATGTTTACTTTTCTTCTTCGGTATATATTTATCCACTTTTTTCTCTAATATTTTATATATCTCCGTATTTACCTTTATGTTGTCACTTACGAAATGTTATCCCAATCTTTGTTTAATTCTTCATTTATTTCTGACCATTTTAGATTTTTACTGTAGAAGTTGTATTTTCCATATCCTTCCCACTTTTTCATTCTTGCTTATCTCTGTTTTCACTTGCTTTGGAATGGACTGTTAATTCTATGACATTATGGTCTGAAATACTCGCATTATAAACTATTATTTCTTTAACATAATTCTATCCGTTCACAAATACTAGGTCTAAAGTATTTTCCTTTCTTTGTTGGCAGGTGATTTATTTGTTGAATGTTGTATTCTAGTAGATATCTAATAGCTTTTCGAATTGCCTCTTATCTTCTGCACTACTATTACTCTCTTTTTTATAGTATAAGTACATCCACAATCTCCTATTCGTTCTTTCCAGTCTACGAAAGGAAAGTTGAAGTCTCCAGATAGGAGAATAGTCCAGTCCTTGTGATTTCTACATATATCATCAATTTTTCTATTATTAAGTCAACTCTTAGTATTAGGAGGTCTATATATTACTATGTTCATTAATTTTTCAGATTCAAATTCTACCGCTATTAGTTCACATTCTGAGTTACTATATTTCTCATATATTTTTCCTTGTTTTTTGTCTTTCCCATATATTGTTCGGTTCCCCCGATTCCTATTTTTTTCTATCTGATCTATAAGTTGGAACCCTTTTATTTGATCATCATTCCCAGTCTCTTGGGAATACCAGGTTTCACTTATATTCATTATGTCTATTTTCTTTTCAATTTGGGTTAGTTCTTTCTAAGTACTCTATTTTTCTTTTTTGAGTTACTCGTAACTAAACCCTGCGCATTCATCACTATGATGGTTTGCATGTTTTCTACCTTCATTTAATATTGGTAATAATAAGGATTTTCCCATGTCTCTTTCCTGTTCTGGTATGTTGTCTTTTTTCATTTCCAGAAATTCTGTCATTAAAAAATCCAACTTTTCCATAATATTTGTTCTTCCTTCATCATAATTATTCATTTTGTGTCTGAATCTGCAATTTTCTCCATATCTGCAATATCCTCTTGCATAATAAAAACAGTTATTATCTCTTTGAGTAGAATCTTGGAGCTGATGCATTGAAATTTTTTGCTGACACCTCTGCATATCTCGTTGATGGCTTGCTTTTTCTTTTTACCTGATATTCTTCATTCCTCTCTTTATTTGTTTTCTTTCTTATTTTGGATTTTATTACTTGATTGGTTATTTATTTGATTATTTTTTATGGCTACAGGGTGCATATATTTACATTTTTTGTCGAACTTACATCCTTTTCCTTCCTTTCTTTTAGGTTTTTGCATATTTTTGGATGTAGATCTCTGCAATCATCCTCATAGCCATCTAGGTATGCACATTTACCATATATTTCATAGTTGTGACATACCTTAGGATGTTTGTAGTAACATTTTTCTCCAAATCTGCAATTCCCTCTTTTCAAAAGGTTGCAGACTTTGTCTTTTTTGTATATTTTTTCCTCTTTCCCGTCATTGCGTAGATCTGGGTAGAGCCTCTTCGGCATTTCTTTTGTGTTGTCATATCGTAATTTATTTCTTCGTAGGTATGCTGCTTTATAGCCTCATATGTAGTATCAATGAGTATCTCTGCATCCATACTTTTATCTTGTTCTTTGTTTTCCTTATCTTTTTCTGTCATTTCAGTTTTGTTTACTTCTCTTACGTTTTCCTCCTCTTCTTCTTCTTCTTCTTCTTCTTCTTCTTCTTCTTCTTCTTCTTCTCTTCTTCTTCTTCTTCTTCCTCTTCCTCTCCTCTTCTCTTATTCTTCTTCATCATCCTCAACTATTTGTACATTCAATCTTGATTTAATAACATTGTCTATCCATGGTAGACATGTTGAGCAAAAAATTCTTGTGTCTTTTCTCATATCTTGCATTACCTCAGCACACTGTGGATGGGTCGGAATGTTGCATGCAGCACATTTTCTGATTAGTTTTGTGGATTAACTATGCTATACCACACCTTACACAGTTTACATGCTTTTGGCATTCTTTTCCTAATGAGAGAGAGGGGGGGGGAGGGTTATCCTTATTTAAAAGACTGAAATGGATATATTATTGTACTTCTATAAAATACCATAACATATGAATTTTGAAATTAATTATATTACTATTATTATCTTTATGCAAAAATATTAATAAAAAACCTACACATGTACCATAGAAATTCTCATCTCAGTAAAAGAGAGAGAGAGAGAGACGAGAGAGAGAGGAGAGAGACGAGAGAGACCAAGAGAGAGAGAGAGAAAGAGAGAGAGAGATGAGAGAGAGAGAGAGAGAGAAAAAAAAAAAATATGTGACCATCGAGAGGGCAACAGTTGTTGGACCCCAGCCAACTCTGCTTGGCTCCCAGGAAATCAAAGACGCGGGGTAAAATGCATTTTCTTTCATTCTTACATAATTTTATATTTATAAACTAAAATCTTGCTAATTCACTTTAGTATTTTCTTTAATGAATTTATATTATTGCTGTTTACATTAATATTGATTTTTGAAAATTGGTAAATCATCATCCAAAAATATACATCTTGTAAGAGAGAGAGAGAGAGAGAGAGAGAGAGAGAGAGAGAGAGAGAGAGATTATCATAGCATTTGTAAAATACTTTCACATATGATTTTTGTTAATTACAATTATTATTATTATTATCATATGAAAATATTAATAAACACATTATACACGTGTACCATAAAAATCTCTCATCTCAGTAGAGAGAGAGAGAGAGAGAGAGAGAGAGAGAGAGAGAGAGAGAGAGACCTGGAGTTCGAAAGAAAGATGCATGAAGACTGGGACTTCCTTCATTCTTACATAATTTTTGAAATTTATAAACTAAAATCTTACTAATTCAATGTAGTATTTTCTTTCTTGAAGTAATTGCTCTTTACATTAATATTAATATTAGAAAATTAGTAAATCACTTATCACACAAAAAGCAATACATCCCGGTAAGGGAGAGAGAGAGAATTATTAGTTATGTGATATCAGTAATCTTATTAAACTTACTATTACAGTATTGATCAATATATATTTTAAAATCAGTAATCGTTTTTGTATCATAAAAATGTATTTAGGCATGAAAATAACATCAAAATACGCTAATTAGTGATTATTTATCGTCGGAAAATCCCGCGAATAGGCGAATTCACCGCAAATAATGGTCAGATATGGTCCAGAAAAAATCCGCGAATCAGTGAGTCCGCGAATCCGGAGAACGCGAATACGGGGGGCCCACTGTAATGTGGCAGTCAGGCCTAACCATAGCAGTTCATCCTGGTCAGGAGTAGGTTCATAATCTGTTAGATTGATATATCCTTCTGTCCGTTGCGGCATCCGGAGTTGCCCCCATTTGAGAGAAATGAGTTTCCGAGTGATGTCCCGTAAGCGTTTCTTCATATCCTTGTCTTGGAGGTGGGCGAGGCATACTTTTACGATAAGCGGGTAACTCAAGTCTTGTAGATTTGATAGGTCTTCGTTCTGGTTGTCGTCTTCTTCCTCTTCATCAGGGTGTTCAGGTTCGATCTCATCTCCTTCGCTGGAGCTGGGACCGACGGCTTCTTCATTGTCCCCTGGGTTGTCTTACTTGTTACTCTGCCGTAAGGTTGCCCATTCCACTTGCAGTTTCACGACCTCTTCTCGCAGGGCACACCACTCTGCTGTCTTCACTCTCAGCTGATGTTGAAGGAGGGATATCCAGAAGCTTCTCGTGTTGGTCTCGTTGCATGCTGAAGGGTCATGCAGACGTATGTTGGTATATATTGGAAGGAGACCCTCTTTCAAACAAGTCTTATTGAAAGATATTGCTGCATCAGCTGCATTCAACTTGTAGTCTTCTCTATTTTTCTAATATCGCTTTTTTCTTGCTAATACAAACCTGGGTGAGTATTGTGCCAATATTTACTCATCAGGAGGAGTCAATTTCAGGGATATTGCTTAAAATTTATTTATTTGTCACAGTAAATGAACAAATAGATCAAAATATAAGTTGATCTAGTGGCCACCGTTTCTCTCGGTATCATCCGAGCATGATCACGGCAGTGGGTCGGAGCAAACTGTAGATGTTGTCAGGATCTACTGGTAGGTACAACAGGGGGTCAGGGTCACTCGCTGAGTTTTCATTGGTTGGTGGTACGTTGCATTCCTGCTATTGGTTGGAGGAAGTTTCCTTCAAGACACTTCTCGTCTTTGATGGTCGGTTGCTATTGCAGCCTAGCAGGACCGCCAACAAGGCTATGGGAACGACTTTCCCTGGGCGTTGTGTCACGACGGCTCACATTGTCATTGGCTGCTAGGCTGCTTGTCTCATCTGGTATTCTTTGATTGGGAGTGTAGCTCCGTCTGGTATTACTTGTACTATTATCTATTTCATGGGTCTTCTTAAGTGGTGGGGAGGAAAAGCACTTCCTGTGTCGTATTTTATTAGTAGGGCTTTTCCTTGCTGGTACGAGGAGTGTCTCGAGCAGTTGCAAACATCGCTGTCAGGAGCCCTCCCTATTATCTTAGTATTCTTGATAATACTGCCGCAGGAGATAGCTTCCTGGTGTGCTGTCATGGTATGGTTTTTAATTGCCCCTTCTTGTGCGTGGCAAGAAATCCTCTTGGACAGTTTCATAGTAGTCATACCAACGTAAGAGCCGGGACATCCACGGACGGGGCATAAGAATTGGTAGACTACATTCGACTGTTTCAAGAGGTCTCTTGCTGGGAGGATTTGGGTTGTTCTTCATGATAAGGTGGTGGGTATGTCGATTTTCGTAATAAATCACCAGTTCGAGTTCTTTGTCGACTTCGGTGGGGGTCACATTCTCTCTGATGATTTTTCTCAATGCATCCTCATCCTCAGTGACGTGCGTGCATTCTGGCTTTGTAAAACAGCATGATCTTCTGATGGGGGTAGGGCTGAGGTCTCTCATTCTTGCTGTACCACCGATCCAGTGCTGTTCGGACTTCTTTATTAATAAGACGATTCGGATACCCGTTATTAACAAGCACCTGAGTGACTCGGTCAAGTTCTTTGTGAGTGTCCTGCCAGGAATAACAGTGCGTGAGGGCCCTCCGAATGTAAGCCCTGACTGTGGTGTTTTTGAACCGTGCAGGACATTCGCTGCCCCCATTCAGGCAAAGTCCTAAGTTTGTTTTCTTTGTATTTACCAAAGTTTTTAGGCCATCATCGGTCTTGGAGACGAGGACATTGAGAAAGGGAATTGACCTTTGTTGCTGAATTCAACGGTATAATTCAGCGAATTGCACTGCTGGAACATGTGCCGGACAGCTTCAACCTCTTCCTCATTCTCGGCTTCTACAAAGATATCATCAATTTATCATACAGAAAACATACATCTCTGTAAGAAAGAGACAGAGAATTATTATTGTTATTATGTGATATAATTTAATCTTATTAAACTTACTAATACAGTATTGATCAATATTAACCCTTAAACGCCTATTGGACGTATTTTACGTCGAGATAAATTGTCTTTTGGGTGCTGACCGGAAGTAATTTACGTCGATATAGAAAATTTTTAAAAATTCGCGGAAAAATACTTATAGGCCTACCAGCCGAAAACTTGTGAATCAAGCGCCTTGGAGGATGCTGGGAGTTCACAGATCAAGGTGTTGTTTTGTTTACAATCGTTACGCAGGCGCGCAAGCGCGAATTTCTTTCTTATCGCACTAAAAAGTATCAGTGACACATCTCAGAAATTATTTTGTCACTTTGACATAATTTTTGCACCATTTTACATTAGCCATTACTGATTGTAGCTTTTATCAGTTTTGAAATATTTTCATATAAATAATGTTAAGTGCCAAAATTTCAACCTTCGGTCAACTTTGACTCTACCGAAATGGTCGAAAAACGCAATTGTAAGCTAAAACTCTTATATTCTGGTAATAAAAACGCAATTGTAAGCTAAAACTCTTATATTCTGGTAATAAACAGGCTAGTAGAGTGCCTATAGAGGTCATGATCAAATACAGTGTCAAAATAAGTGTATATATTTGAATTTTACAGATAAACTATGATACTATAGTCATCAAAGACATCAATGATTATTTTTTTCTCTTTCTCTCTCTCTCTTTCTTAAAGCGAGCTTTCGTCTGGAGCTGCCAGACATCCTCGGGCTGGGAAGCTGAGGGTGGACTGATCTTGGTGTGGTGTCCGTCCTCCTTATATTTAGGGTTGACAGCAGGGGGTCTGCCCCATGCTGGTCTCCTATTGGCTGGTTGCGGTGAGTCTTCGTTTTCATTGGTGGCTTGAGGCAAGTCTCAAGCCACTTTCTCTGAGTCGATGGTTGCGATGCTGCAGATTCTGCAGCCGTCTAGACCTCCTGAGCGGCGCGGTAACGTTGATGGGCATTGCATTAAGCTGTGGGATGTCACGGCTAATTTGATTTCCATCGGCTGCAGGAGTACCTCATTCGTCTACACAAAGAAGACCAGTCTAGGACTTTGCCTCAATGGTGACAGCTAGTGCCCCGCCAGATTCAAAAGCACCACCGTCAGGGCCTTCGTCAGGAGAGCCTTCTCCCACTGCTCGACCTGGCAGGACACTCACCAGGAACTCGACCGCTCCTCCCAAGTACTTGTAAAACGGGTACTCAAATAAATTAATCAGTAAGGAAGTCCGCACAGCCCTGGAGAAATGGTACGGTAGTGAGAGCCCGCAGCCCTGCCCCCAGGATAATATCAAGCTGTACTATAGCCTTATGAGTTCCCATTACCGTGAAGAAGAGGACTCCATTAAGAAAATTATTTCTGAAAATGTATCCCCGACCGACGACACCATGAATATCGACTTAATCTTATATTACCAGAATCGGAGGACGCGCGACCTTATGAAAAATAACCCCTCTCCACAGGTATGAGACCCCCTGAAGCAGACACATGTAGTGTACCAGTATACATGCCCAGTCCGCAAATGCAGCGGCGCCTATGTAGGCATGACTACCATGCGCCTGTCGAAGAGACTCATGCCACGCCCAAGAGGGGGCATGAGTCTCTCTTCGAGAATCAAGAATCACGTCTACACCAAACATCAAGAGGCCATCTCCCAGGATGTCATCATACAGAGCACGAAGATCATCGGGAAGGCCACTGATGCCCGTCGGTGCGCCTGCTGGAGGTGCTTCTCATCCAGCAAATAAAACCTATACTGAATGTGACGCAGGAAGAATTTCTCCTCCCTACGAGTATGAGAAGACCTTTTCACCAAAAATGACACCACTGATCATGACGACTCCATGGAAGACAATGCCCCCAAACGAGGTATTCCTGCAGCCGATGGAAATCAAATTAGCTGTGACGTCCCACAACGTAGCGCAACGCCCATCAACGTTACCGCGCCACTCAGGAGGTCTAGACAGCTGCAGGATCTGCAGCATCACAACCATCAACTCGGAGAAAGTGGCTTGAGACCTGGCTAAAGCACCAATGGAAATGAAGACTCACCAGCCAATCGGAGATCAGCATGGGGCAGACCCCCTGCTGTCAACCCCAAATATAAGGAGGACGGAACCACACCAAGATCAGTCCACCTTCAGCTTCCCAGCCCAAGGATGTCTGGCAGCTCCAGAAGAAAGCTTAGAGAGAGAGAGAGAGAGAGAGAGAGAGAGAGAGAGAGAGAGAGAGAGAGAGAGAGAGAGAGAGAGAGAGAAAATCGTTGACTGATGACTATGGTATCATAGTTTATATGTAAAATTCAAATATATACAAATATTTTGACACTGTATTTGATCATGACCTCTATAGGTCATGATCAAATAGGACAACATGGTTTCGTACCAGGAAAAAGTACACAAACCCAACTGTTAGTCCACTGTGAGAACATATACAAAAAAAATATGAAAAGCGGAAATGAAACAGATGGGTTTATCTAGACTTTGCAAAAGCTTTTGACAGGTAGAAACCATAATATATTAGCGGAAGAAAATTAGAAAAACATTAATATAGTGGATAAATAGTAGGAGATGGTTAAAAGAATTTTTACACAACAGAAAACAGATAGTTATTGCAAACGATGAGAAATCGGATGAAGCTAAGGTAATATCCGGTGTGCCACAAGGTACGGTGTTAGCTGCATTACTGTTTGTTATTATGATTGCAGACATAGACAGTAATGTCAAGGACTCGGTAGTGAGTAGTTTCGCCAATGACACAAGAATAAGTAGAGAAATTACTTGTGATGAAGATAGGAACGCGCTACAAAGAGACCTTAACAAAGTATATGATTGGGCAGAGGTGGTAAATAGGATGGTACTTAACTCTGATAAATTTGAATCAATAAATTATGGAGACAGAGAAGGAAAGCTATATGCATACACGGGACCTAATAATGAGATAATCACAAATAAGGAAGCAGTTAAAGACCTTGGTGTGATGATGAATAGGAACATGTTATGCAATGATCAAATAGCAATTCTATTGGCAAAATGTAAAGCAAAAATGGGAATGTTGTTACGGCACTTCAAAACAAGAAAAGCTGAACACATGATTATGCTTTATAAAACATGTTCGTAGTCCACTTGAATGTTGCAATATGATATGGTACCCACACCATCAAAAGGATATTGCACAGAGAGTGTACAAAGGTCCTATACAGCTAGAATAGAAGAAGTTAAGGACCTTGACTACTGGAACAAATGACTACAATCTTTAAATTATATAGTCTAGAAAGGAGAAGAGAACGCTACATGATAATTCAGGCGGATGGAAACACCAGAGAAAAGGAATAGCTGAAAAACATATGGAGTTAAAAATATCAGAAAGAGCAAGCAGAGGTAGATTAATAGTGCCCAAAACTATACCAGGAAAAATAAGGAAAGCACACAGGACATTAATCCACTACACACCAGCATCGATAACGCAGCGTCTATTCAATGCATTGCCAGCTCATCTGAGGAATATATCAGGAGTGAGCGTAGATGTGTTTAAGAATAAGCTTGACAAATCTAAGCTGCATCCCAGACCATCCAAGATTGGAAGAATTGCAAATAAAATAACCAGAAGATGTACTAGCAATCTCTCTGGATAGGACATTAGAGGTGCCTCACACTGAGGGACATAGGGCAACCCGAACAAGATGTAAGGTCTGTAAGGTCTCTCCACAAGATATGTATGTCATAGTAGTAACTCTCTCTCTCTTGGCTGCAAGTGTTAGAAGTACATATGTATGTATATAAACCTTTAAGGGTACTAATGTTTAAGATTACTTTGAAATTTTATTAATACAATCTCTAAGATTAATACAGTAATATGATAATAATTTAAGGTAAATTTGATGTAGGATGTTACACATTTGGTGTTTCTCTCTCTCTGTCTCTCTCTCTCTCTCTCAGCAAAAGAACTGATAGACAAACAAAGATACTTGTTCAGCCTCTCTCTCTTCTCTGGAAAAGATGCATGTATTTATGGGAGGGGAAGAAGTGTTGCCTATGGAAGTTCATTTCAATCTTTTGATATCGTAAGGAGTTAATCTTCTCTCTCTCTCTCTCCACTCTCTCTTCTATTAACTCTCTTCTCTCTCACCCTCTCTCCTTCTCCCTCTCGCTCTCTCTCTCTCTCTCTTCTCTCTCTACCATCTCTCTCTCTCTCTCTCATTGGCTTTTATATATTTCTAATGGTAAAATGTTTCAGATGACTTTGAAATGATATTAATAATATTAATTCAATGGTGTATTTCATGTAATTAAACATTTATTTGAACTTTCTAGATAGGGATGTAAGCATTTTTAGAGGGGAGTTCTAACTATTCACGGGTTTGAGCTATTCACGGGAGTGTCTGGTATCCATCCCCCGCAAATATTGGGGGAACACTGTAATCACCTCCCCACAATAGATTGCGTGCATTGAAATTTCCTAGAAGCATGAATGGTGATGGTAACTGATTTAACAATGACAAAGTCAGCCACTGAAAAAGCAGATCTAAGAGGAAGGAAAATGGAACAGACAATAATTTGCTTGTCTGAAATTATCTGTAGTGCAAGTGCCTGTAAATTTGCAGTAAGTGGTACTTGAGAGTATTCCAAATATTTATTCACAATAAGTATATGCAGTCCTTTACAATTCCATTGCAGGATATCAAAAGATGCCATTACGAAGAGATATTTTTAGTTGGCTGACCAAATGAAGAATATGAAGCTCTTAGTCTATTCAACCTCTCAGAGGAGGAAGACTTTTTTGATGGCATACTTTTACATTTGCCTTGCCCTGTTTGGGTAGGTCACAGAGATGTGGAATGGGTACATAATCTTTTATAACTTGTAACTTCATATTCCATATTTACATGATGTACCTCTGCCACATTTGGTAATGAAGTCTGCAATCTTTCTTGCTGAAGATTCCCTAAATCTGGGAGTGATATTGCCTGGGGTTCCTGTAAAGATGAGGCTACGGAGGCTTCTAACGAAGCCTGAAGTGCCCCTGAAGAGCCTTTTTGAGAAGCTCTGACAGAGGAAGCTTCTGGAGCTTAATCAATTTCAAGCTCTGAATCAGGACTCAATGATGGAGAGCTAAGTTACCTAAAAAAATTTTGATCAGAAAACGTCGTTTACTCTTCTCCATTCATCAGATGACTCTAACATTGTGTGCTTGAGGAGGGCATGAGATTTCCCTTTAACCAAATTATCAGATATTAAAAATATCCTTATTGCTGCTTACCTGAAGCATACGATCCCATGGTAAGTTCTTGTCAGAGAGGATCTTCATCAGGCGATGTCCACTATTGCAAGAAAGTGGGACAAGGACACTGAATATAGCTATTGGTTGAGATTGTGCAAGGCAGTGATAGGTTTAGTCTCTGTGCCTCAGGCCTGCCCAGAGTTGGTAAGAGCTACAACCAAAGCTAAACATGACCCTAAAGGGTTACCAGCTACCTGAGTTGCTGTAGCATCTCACACCCAGAAGACCATCACCAATTTGTTCCTGGAAAAGGTGGTTCCATATCATCTCAGGGCAGCTTTCTCTAATGAGGCGTAATGGCTCTGCAACTTAAGTCCAACATTATTTACTCTAATAATGAACTTCATTTGTTCCTACCCGAGACAAACAAAGTAATTACAACTAATAACAATCCTGCAGTCAAAACAAAGTATATTTTCATCTCTGCTTGCTATAGATGAATCAATACAAAACAGAAAAGAAGCACAATACCATCCAGGAAGAAAATCAGCCAAGACATCAATTAAAAATACTACAACCAATTCATAACGTAAACACAGGGACATGGCAAGAAGAATTCTGACAAGAATGTCCACATTCCAACACTACATGGTGTGAAAAGGTGATTTTGTGTAAGCTAACATTAAAGTAAGATTCATCACAAATAATCAACCTTATTCATGAACGCAATTATTTTGTACTTGTCAATAATGAAATAACTCATGAAGACCACCAAGCACTTTGAGATTTTCCTATGACCAGTCCAAAGGAAAAGAGAACTAAAAAAGTCTGTGTAAGAGAAAGGAAAAACATAGTGAATGCTTTTCAATCGACAAAGAGCATTTTCATAGTATTTTCTAAGACTACAAGCCTTTCATTCTTTAACATTTTTTTAAGCACAGACAAAACTTGACCAGCCCAATACAGAAGAATCTTACCTTTGAAGAATCTTGCAAAATAAGCTTTGAATCTTTTACTAAGCATTGCAGAGCTATTGTTACATCAACTACTTCCTGAGATGATCCACATTCCTCTTGTGATGTGCCCTCAGTCACCAATTGACCATACCAAGCCCTGAAAATTTTAAACATTTTAGCTTTATCTTGAAAAAGTAAGAAAAGCCTGATACTTGTTAAAATAAAATTTATCGAGTATTACGTATCAAAATACTTCTTGGTATTATATATAAATAAAACAGTATACATTATAAATAATTAGAATCTTTAACTCTGAAGATTATTTACCCTTATATGGTTGATAATGACAATTAAACTTACTGTAAAATAACTAATCCTTTTCGTGCTTCTTCTTGTTCTACAATTCGTCGAACTGTTTCACGCATTAAATCAACAGCTGCCATAGCTTCCCGACGCTTTTCTAGTAATCTGGAAATTAAAAAATTACACTCTGACAAACAAAAAGCAAACTACAACATTTTCAAGTAGCCAAGATACTAATGGATAAAATAATGAATACTAAGACCAAAGTGAGACTCATTACAAATACTCTGAAGCCAACACCATAGCAATTTTATCTACTTTAAAATGAATCAATATGTATAACTGAAATATATTGCAACATAGCCATGACCATTATCATTAAAAACCTAGGTCACCATATAAAAATAAATGTCCTACCTGCTCTTGTTGGCTTCCCTTTGTTTCATTAATTCTTGCTGCTTCTGACGACGGAGATAAGGCTGGACAATAAGTTATGTATTGCTAACCAGCTTACAAGGGGAACAACAGTACCATAAATTATTGGGGCAGGCATTATTTCTTCACATAATATCACTGTTGTTCCATAAGTCTGTGATGCTCTGTGCAACCTGAAGTATAATAAACATAAAAATATATATTTGCATTTTCATCACAGAATATATATATGTGCAACCTTAAACAGTCAATCCACAACACTTTTGTCTTTTCACATGATTTATATTTAAAATGGTACAGTTTTATAATTAATAATTAATTTCTCTGTTTCAAAAAAGAAACTTGGTCTCTTGCAGAAATGTATCGGGATGTTTCAGGCTGATTAGTATATTACATCTAAGTGTTTTAACTCTTTTCTTCATCCTTGTTTGGATTATTCTTCTTTAATGTTATCTTCCAGTAATGAATCTCATCTCAAACTCTTGATCTTCCCAGTAATGAGAGTTTTATCATTAGTCATGTTTGGTGATGTTAGTCATTGGTTTAGAAGTATTTGATCTTCTAGCTTTAGAAATTTCTGGTTTTGTAATTCTATGGTCCTTTTCTGTGGTGATAAGGAATGTTGGTTTGAGGGGTTATTTACTTTATTGTTATTATTGGCATATTTGGGTCTTGTGGATGGTTGAGGAGTGATGATTATATTTTGGTTTGGTTTAATGGCATGATTTTCAATAGTGTCTGTTGGGAATTGTAAAGAGTGATTAATTGATTCTTTACTGTCCAGATGTTGGCTGTTTGACTGGGATTGAGGGTAATTGTGTAATTCCACTTGTGGTGAGGCTGTAGCTGGTGTTTCTTTAAATTGATTGTGATTATCAATATTCAATTTTTTCCCCTTAAGTGGGGTTCGTTCCAGTATTCTTTTTGTTGTCAGTTTTCAGTTTATTACTGTTATTATTTGATTCCTCTTCCATGGCATCTTTTTCATGGATATCTGAATCTTCCATGTTAGTAGTGGTATTGGTGGGTATAATATCACTCTTATTTTGGGTTTTAGTACTACTGGCATAAGAATTAGTTTCTAGGTTTATATTATCTTGTTTGTTATTGTGCTGACTGATGTCTTGATTTTTGGTTACATTTGAAAAGGTGGGGTTTTGGATGGATTATTAACTACTCTTACTTTTAGCTCGAGTCTGGCTTCCAAGACTGACATTCCTTTCCTATTTATTAACAACTGAAGTTCTGTGTTGTATTGGTAAAATGAGTGTTCTTTAGATTTTGCGTGATGGGCTAGACCACAAATTAATACATTTTGGGTGGTTACAGTTCCAATTTGTGTATGGCTATCTGATGCACAGACTGCACATATTGCTTTAAGTGCAATTATTATTAGGAGGTATGTACATATATACAGCTATGTAATCCTCTTACGCCGAAGGGGTATAAAAAAATCGTCTCCCGTATGCTGAGGCGGTCTCGGAGTGAGCGCCAAAGCGGAAAAAATATATTTTTCAAAAATCACAGCGTGCTTAGTTTTCAAGATTAAGAGTTCATTTTTGGCTCTTTTTTTTGTCATTGCCTCAAGTTAGTATGCAACCATCAGAAATTGAAAAAAAATATCATTATCATATATAAATAATGCGATATATGATAGCGCAAAAACAAAATTTCATATATAATTGTATTCAAAGCGGCGCTGTGAGTAAAATGGTTAAAGCTAACGAGGTTAATTTTTTTGTCGTTGTATTGTACACTAAATTGCAATCATTTTGGTATATAACACATTGTAAAACGATCAAAGCAACACAGAGAAAATATTATCACAAAATGATGCATGAATTCGTAACGCGCGGACGTAAAAAATTGTTTTTTTCAAAAATTCACCATAAATCTAAAATTGTTCTAGAGACTTCCAATTTGTTTCAAAATGAAGATAAATGATTGAATATTACTATACTGTAAGAGTTTTAGCTTACAATTGCAGTTTTCGACCATTTCGGACGAGTTAAAACCCGTTGACCGAATGTAATTTTTTTTTTAAAATATTTTTTTTAACATGCAAATATTTTCAAACAAAAACGAGAAAAGCTACAACCTTCAATATTTTTTGTTGTATTCTACATGAATTTCGCACATTTTCATATATAAAACTCTATGAAATGCCTAATATGACGAGCAAATATAACGATAATGCGATGTACGCATTTCGAAGATTTGCGACGGAGAATTCCGCGCGCGGAGGGAAGGAAAGTTTTTTTTTTTAAATTCACCATAAATCTAAATATTGTGCTAGAGACTTCGAATTTGCTTCAAAATGAAGATAAATGACTGAATATTACTAGAATGTAAGAGTTTTAGGCTTACAATTGCGTTTTTTTTGACTATTGGGGTAGAGTCAAAGTTGACCAAACGTGGTTTTTTTTTCTATTTATCGTGATTTATGCAAATATTTCGAAAATGAGAAAAGCTACAACCTTCAATCAATTTTAGTTGTATTCTACATGAAATTGCGCACATTTCTGATTTTTTTCAGAAGTTACCGCACGGACGTAAGGAAAATGTTTCTTTTTTTCATAAATTCACCATAAATCAAAATATTGTGCTAGAGACTCCCAATTTGTTGCAAAATGAAGGTAAATGATTGAATATTACTAGAATATAAGAGTTTTAGCTTACAATTGTGTTTTTCGACCATTTCGGTAGAGTCAAATTTGACTGAAGGTGGAAATTTCGAAAGTGATAAAAGCTACAACCATGGGTTGTTTTTAATTGTATTGTGCATGAAATTGCGCACATTTCCATATATAAAACTTTATGTAATGGCAAATTTAGAATGGTGCAAACATTACGACAATCGCACGAAAAAATTTATCGGAAGAGTTACCGCGCGGCGACGTAAGGAAAAAAGTTTTTTTCATAAATTCACCAATAAATCGAAATATTGTGCTAGAGACATCCAATTTGGGTTTTGTTGCAAATGAAGGTACATGATTGAATATTACTAGAATATAAGAGTTTTAGCTTACAATTGCGTTTTTCGACCATTTCAGTAGAGTCAAAGTTGACTGAAGGTTGAAATTTTGGCACTTATCATTATTTATATGAAAATATTTCAAAACTGATAAAAGCTACAATCATGAGTATTTTTTAGCTGTATTCTACATAAAATTGCGCACATTTTTATATATAATACTCCATGTAACGGCTAATTTAAAATGGTGCAAAAATTATGTGAAAGTGACAAAATAATTTTTTTGGAGATGTCTTGTCAACTGATACTTTTTAGTGCGATAAGAAAGAAATTCGTGCTTGTGCACCTGCGTAACGATTGTAAACAAAACAACGCCTTGATCTGAGAGCTCCCAGCATCCCCCAAGGCACGTGATTCAAAAGTTTTTGGCTAGTAGGCCTATAAGCATTTTTCCACGAATTTTTAAAAAAACTTTTTTATGTCGACGTTTAATACATCCAATCGGCACATGGGAGACAATTTATCTCGACGTTTAATACGTCCAATCGGTGTAAGAGGGGTAATATGTCACAATCATACTGACCTGAAATTCAACATACTTATTTACATTGTACAGTCTAGTTAAGCTAGTCTGCAAGAATAGCTTAAGACTTTTAGAGCTAGCCAAGATTTGATCTGTATTTCACAGTCTGTGGAGAGGGACATATATAAAAAATCAGTATTCCTGAAGGTTACACCAAGGTAGGCTACCTTTGCTAAGATAGGTTAGGCTATGGTAAGCTACCTTTGGTTATTTGATAATCAACCTGGTAGACTAGCTAGTTGATCAATTTTCCTTTTAAAGCTATAATGTAGTAAGAATTTGAAGTATTCCTTAGGGTAAAAATGATAAAGGTAAAATTGAAGAATGCTGTGCTTTGGCAAATCAAATTCAGTGGGACAGGTATCCACTGACAGCACAGTCCTGTGCATACCAGAAGGTTTGAGAACTTATTGATAACATGATAAATAACATTATGTATAAAACTTTATTAAAGCAAAAATGCAGCAGGCCAAGGGCTACGACTCATGATCCTATGTGCAGGTAATCAGTCCCTGGTTATCGGTGGGTGCCGATAGCAAAAACAGCCATTAACCAGAACTCGGAGATTTATGGCGCCGAGTTTCAGTTAATGGTGCCTCTGTTATGGCACCATAACTCTATTGTTGGCACTTTATGGAGCCAATAACCAAAACTCAGCCGTTATGGAGCCACAAATCGTTGACTTTATGGCTCTAGACAAACATCATAAAACCTAATTGCCATTAACAGAGTCTGCTGATAACTAGGGACTGCCTACATTGTAGTACTAGTACATAGTAGGGAAAATTCACAGGCTTAACCTTGGTTATAACATATGGACTGAAGGTAACCCTACATGCTCATTTATTTATTAGGCTACGTGAATTTAACGTCAAATAGGCTTTACTAAAAAGTTTATTACTACATTCATTTTATTAGCTGAAAACCAGGCGTGCAGTTGACTGCAAGTTGACTGTGATCTAAATTTGAGGTTGTTTCAAGACAGTTTTTTATCAAAATTTTATGAATAAAAAAATGTTTACATCTTGTGAAATAAGAGCCCCGTGTTCTTTTGTGATCCTGTTTCTGTATGGAACACAGTTGATGACCCAGCACTGGGTGCCAGAAGTGACTTTACTGCTGCTGGTATCTGCAGTCAATGGTGCTGCCATTTCTGAGAATCATCGCATAATAATGGCGACTTACATGAATGTGACCATCACTTGTCGGTCCTATCTCTCCACTCTTTATCTATAGGCTGTCTACTTCCCATTTAGGGACACTGGATAAAATTAATGCCTTTCCTACTGTGCATTTTTTAACACTAATGTAGAGTATGAAAATTAGGAAAAGTCACCATGTTGACCACAAAATTTCCCATGAAAATTAAATGAGGTCATATATGACATACCATTGAAAAGAACAAAGAATGGTGAACATTGCACAATCAACATGTCCATTCTTGCCACAGCAGCTATTATGCCTTTCCTACTGCATGCATCTCAATTACTAATGCATTTTATGGCGCTGACTATAGCAGTTCAGTACAATATTCATGACACATTTCCAGAGACATTTCAAGGTACTGGTTTCTTAAACTTAAATCTGCTGTTTCATTCATGTACACCAAATTAACATAACAGAATTACAAAACAAACTTACTTAATTTTAAGCTGTACACCAGTGGGAACACCTAGACCTAGGCTAGCTGACAACGAACTATTTTGTGATATCTTTCTTTCTGCTCCATATTCAAGAATAGCACCAAATGTTCCAGCTCTGGAAGAAAAAAGTGCAAGTTTACTAACATTTAAATTCCTTAAAACCACTAAATAAAACAAATGACATACAGCAGGATGAATAGGTTCAAACTTAATTTGTAAAAATTATAGAGAAAGATATTTAAATTTATATCACTGTTAATACATATAACCAAGATGTAAAAATAACTTTCAAAAATGTTTCAGTGTTACATCAAGTGCTTTTAATGGTCTCCCTTACTCCTATGCAGAAGTGAGAATAGACTTCTATAAATAAATGTGTGATACATTATATATGACTTTCAAGGACGATGAAATCTCATTTTTTCTATTATAAACTCAATAATCTCAAACCACCTCAGTATTTACATAGGCTACATTCATGTATTCAAATGTACTACACTACAGTTTTCTGTTTGAAGGCAAAACCTCAGTGGTAGCTTCTGCATAATTCCTTGGATCCACAAGTCCACAACAGTTATAGGACTTACTCTGCATTGTCTTGGTAACCAACTGTGAGTAAAAGGGTTGGAAAAGGAAGTAATTTTTTTTAAGTACAAGAATAGGCTGTATGAAAAATGTATTGTAAAAAATCGATTTGTCCTATCACAAAACCATTTCTTATGAAGTAAACTTCTTTGCATCTGGTGCCTAAACATTCAGAAATTTCAACTAAACTGCACTTTCCTCCAGTGCCAAATGCATTTGCTTGTAGATCCTACCTGCCAGTCAGCTAATTCTACTATCGTGTGTGTGTCACCATCATCTCAGCAACCGATATTTTAACTGTCCAACTCTACTACTCAAGTCCTCCCCATCTCACTCTCCTCCACCTCTGATGTATAACTCCACTGATGAAATAAATTTGTGACTAGTTCAATTTGGAAAAAAAAGTAGCTTACACATGAATTGTCCAAAGTTTTGTGTATTAGAATAGGATTTTCATTACAGTAACTTTAATTCTTAGAATAGTATTTCATTACAGTAACTTTAATTCAATATAGTAAATTATTGAGTTTTACTATGTAAACAAATGTGTAAGCCTGGCCTACAGATACACGTATGTACTGCATTAAGGCTGGCTCTCTCTCTCTCTCTCTCTCTCTCTCTCTCTCTCTCTCTCTCTCTCTCTCTCTCTCTCTCTCTCTCTCTCTCTCTCTCTCTCTCTTTCTGTTCTTATCCAGCTCACAAAGGGCTGGCCCAAAGGATTGGAATGGAATAGAATATTAGCACTGGTACCCATGAGGTCATTCAGTGCTTTTATGAATGGAAACATATATACTTACAGGCAGTGCCGGTTTCGGCAGGGGTTACGTTCCTGAGGGGGTGCCAATAAGTAAAAATCGCCATTGACTGAAACTTGGTGATTTATGGTGACATAATGGCACTGTTACTGGTTATTGGCGCCGAAAGCACGATTATGGCGCCTCTGTTAGGTATGTTTTAAGTATTTATCTTTTATCGGCGTGAAAATAAAAGTAAAATATGTTCTTTCAAAGCCAGTATCTTTTATTAAAATGAAGTTTTCATAAAAAACTAATATTGTAATACTTAACTGAACACCTGAATTAGCCCTGGTCACTGACCAGCCCAAACTATATCCCCACCTATTTACCCACTAAGTGGGTAATTTTAACTGTCAGTGTGACAAACGCTACAGGTCAAATCTATGTTACCATTGGCAATGCTGCCATATCAAATTGAAGTGGGGAGGAGGGTGGGAATCATTCAGGTGTTCAGGTAAGTATTACAATATTAGTTTTATTATGAAAACTTCATATTGCAATACACTCTCTGAACACCTGAATTAGCCCGATTAACAACATTTACTCGGAGGTGGGATCAATCTAATTCAGCCCCTGTCCATGGAACATATGCAGGTAACTCATAAACAACCTACCATGTATAAAAGCATGTATCCTCAGGTAATTATCTAACTCGGAGGTGAGGAAGTTTGCAAAGAAAGTACTTCAACATCAGTGTTGAGTCTAAGGTACTGTCTGAGTCAGAAGTACCTTCCATGTGATAAGCTATACTTCTTATTCAAGGAGGTAAAAACAAATCTCCTCACCTGGTTGTCCAGCTCAGTAGGTGAGGATGCTTGCAGAGGAAATACTATACCGTCGGTGTCAAGTCCAAGGTACCGACTGAGTCTGAAGAACCTCCCATATGGTATTCTATACCTCTCATGTATGGAGGAGAAGTTGAGTGTGCAGGACCTTCAGTTCTCTACTGCTCACTGATGTAGATGACTTGTGCTGAAGTAGTTGTAGTTATTCCAACATGACCATCGGGATCTGCCTAACCTCAAGGGCCTAAAGGAACAATACACTCAGTTTAAGCTTGACCAACAGAAACACTAGAGTTCATTTAGACTATCACTGCCTCCCCAAACTTCTAACACCCTAAAACTCTACCAAGCCAACTATAAAACTGAGTTACCGCAATGACAGGACCCCGCGAGTAACCTTTCTGAAGAAACTGAAATTCCCTAAGGTATGGTGTTGTGAAAAACCACACCGACTCTCAAATAACCATCTACACGATCGCTGACACCGAAACATTCCTCCGGAAGCCATAGGGTAGCCCTCCGCGATACTTTGCGCCCTTGGATTGACTAAGAACCCCTTCTTATGAATGTCCAGATAGCACTGAGGCAATGATTCAACAAGAAGTCCCTCTTCTCCTTGACAAGAACATAGTATAACCATCAGAAATGTTAGTCTGGTATGCAAACCCCCTCGAAACCAAAGTGAAGAGGTTATCAAACAGTCCAGGCTCTGAGAAACACCCATCAACTCTCACCACATCCACACAGAGTGGGACAAGGCTTCCCACTGGCTGTGAAAGGTGTCTTCCAAATACGAGCCTCATGATCCGTAACCCCTACCACACGAATCAATGAAGGAACCCAATAGAGAAAAGCCTCAACTGACTCGTAAAACGGAACTCGGACTCCGGCAGAGAAGTTACCAGCTACCTCATACAGAAAGTGATGCTAGCCTAAGTCCTTCCCCAAAAACTGCCCGACTCACCGAAACCAAATCAGCTTACTTGATGTTTGAGAGACTGCTGGTTTGGTTGAATACAACGTATCAAACATTACTTGAATTAACTGTGAGATTCCTCAGGAGCCTGGAATGCGGAAAGAGAGAATGAACGAAGTCCACAATCCGTTATATTCGCTTCCTTCGCCGGAGAAACAAAAACCCACAACTAGCATACGAGTCTCTCTTCAAAGGTATCTATCCTGTCCGGCCAGACCAGAACAGGAAAAAGGAGAAAAGCCGAGCACCCACAAGAGCAGCACCCAAGAACCTGGAAACTACTACGCCTGGCTGCTTGATACCAAACGACATACAAGATCCCATCATATCTGAGCATACCGATCCGATTGCGCAACGAAATACCAACAAGAAGATGATAAACTCCTGAGCAAGTCGTACTCGACTGCGCAACCCCCACTCCCCCCAGACATGATGACGTAACCCCTGTCCGACCGCAGTCCACCCCCTCACAAGAGCCAACTGTGTCCAATTCCGCAAAACCTGTAAGAGTTCGTCACTCGACTGCGCATACCCTCATTACACCTGAGCCGAATATACCTTGGCGATGAACGCCCACCCCTGCGAGTCACTCCCACACTGTTGCGCCAAACGTGTACCAACCAAGACGATGACCTAACCTTGAACCAGTCTCACTTGACTGCGAAACCCCGTACTCACCAGGGACTATGACACGAGACTTGGCCGACTACAATAGGTGAGCAAACACCCATTAAGAGCGAAGAGGTCACAAAACGCAATCAAACTAACACCCCTTACCAATACTAAACCTGGACTGAAGTCATGAGCAAGTGAGGGAAGGAAGTACTCACAGTAGACACGGAATCAAGGTCGTGCCCACATTGAAACCCGTTAAGGTCAACCAGAAAAGCAGCAGGAAAAAGTTAAGAAATAAGCAGAAGGAGAGAGAGAAGTCACTACGAGTAACCACTGGAGCACCTAGCGCCGACACTGTGCAGGTGGAGAACCAACTGTGCGGTACATAGTGCTTTAATGACGGGTTACAAACTGTGGAACCAATGGGAGCCGCAGAAGGAAATTACCAGCTACCCTAAGAAGGGGGCCGAGGGCACAAAAAGTGCTAACTATGATGCAGACGAACTGCCAACGGCCATAGCCCCCCAGCAATTACCACAATAAGCACATTACATTTCACACACCTACCGTACATAAATGGGAACAAAGAAGGAAGATTACTAACTACCCTAGAAAGGAGTGGGTGATGACAAAACCGGTACTGACACAACAGGAACAGGCGTCGTAACCCAGGGCGGATTTTTCAATGAATATTTAAGAAAAAGCGCCATAACCTCGGAACGTCGTAAGCCGGACCCGTTGTAACCCGGGGACCGCCTGTATTATTATTATATATATAATATTTATATATATATATATATATATATATATATATATATATATATATATATATATATATATATAATATATATATATTCATACTCAGGTCCCAAAGTATTTGTGTTCAAATTGTGTGATTCCCTTTTATGCAGTCACTAGTTCTCAAAAATAGATTTTCTGTATCTGTGAAGCTGTTCAAACTCTGCTAGTCACGCGTCAGAAAACATATCAAATCTATTGTCTTTTCAAGTATTTTAGGTGTGTGTGTGTGTGTGGGGGGGGGGGGGGGGGTTGCTGGTATCTGAGAGAAGGGGTGGGGGAAATGCTTGGAGGAAAAAACTATTATTCCTCCAAGGGGGAATGTAAGAGAAGGATTTTCTGCTCAGCCATTAGCTAACATGGAAGGCTCTGCTACATGCATTTGTGATATCATAGCGCTGTGTATGAATGATCGGTATCATCATCATTGTCATACATATTATTCAGATCTTTGAAGTGTATTCTGATCATCCGCATCATGTATGCATCTGCCTAGAAGTCGAAGAGGAATACCTATTTTCTCGTAACTAAAGAGCTTGCCCTTAAGGGCGCTGGCTGGCTAATGCCATTTTTTAAGGACAGGACTTTGATATTCATACCACTTAATAAGGTGACTTGTGACATCTCCAAACCGCATATGATTTTCGCCTCTGACCTTCGGTTTTGTGACGCCAGGGCGATTTATCCCGAAAAAGGGATTTTGACAATGGAAAAATCTATTTCTGGGCGAGGGACCTGTGACGCCCAGTGAAATGCTCCTTATAGCACCATTTCTAAGGTATAAATACTGCTAAATATACCAGAGAAAAAAGTTGCATGGAATGCCAGGAATATACCCAGCTTGCTCACCCTTAGAGGGTGTCAGTATAGTAACTGAGGTGTGTTAAAACCACTATCAGAGGTCCCTTACCAATTAGTCTTCTCCTTTCTCAACATCACCCATTACTACGAGGTGCCGTTCTACATCCGCCTACTGCCCGCTACTACTACTACTACCCACACAGCTCCCATCATTCCTAATAGCACCCAAGCTTGGGCCAGCCTAGGGTGAGAAAAAAAGGGGGGTGGGTTCACTGGGCGACACAGGTCCCTCACCCAGAAATAGATTTTTCCTTTGTCAAAATCCCTTTTCTGGGCTCAACCTGTGTCACTCCATGAAATAGTAACAGAGAATTGGTCCCATAAGCTTGGAAATACACATATAGTCAAGGAACTGAAATTAAATTAGGATAATTTTAATTAAGAGTGTTTAATAGTAAACCTTAATTTTACATATCTCTTAGATTACAATACTTAGCCAGTTCCAAAACTATTGGTAAAATTAGAGAAAAAATCCCAATAATAGATAACATAAGATGTCTAAATATAATACAATAAACATTAGTAACATATATACATCATAAGAATGGGTTAATGTGCAATGCAGATGAAGGTCAAGGTTAAGGCAGGGACAATAAGCAAGGCAGGTAGGAGAGAAAGTACTAAAAGGAAATATTTTATGAAGATAAGACCCTGTTATAATGGTTCTGTTATATCAGGAAGAACCACATTCCCTGCTGCCACTGTTGCAAATTTTAGGGCTTCCAAGGATTTTAGGTAGTGGTGTTTGAATACTGCTGGTGATTTCCAGCCTGTATATCTTTTTAATTCTTCAAAATTCATGTTATGAAAATAATTGACTTGTAGCTACTGCTCGGATATCATGGGCATGTGGGACTGATTCCGGGTTGGCTTGACTAATAAAATAAAGAATCTGTTGTCTGATTCCTTTCAGGGAAATGGTTCCTCCATTCTCTCTGATAAACAAAGGGCCTGAAGACTTTTTGGAAGTTCTATTCAAATAAGCTTTCAGAGTGTTAACTGGACACCGATAGATCCTGTGGAAGTGGGACAATCTTCCACGGGGACCATCTATTCTGTGGATCCTCATTCTTTGCTAAGAATTTTCTGTCTGGAAAGATTAATATTTCACCAGAAGAAAGTCAACATGATTTGGTTCTCTAGATAATGCTGAGAGTTCAGATATTCTGGCTCCTGAGGCTAAACTTGTTAAGAATAACGTCTTCCTAAGAAGTGTTATATAAGTGCATGAGTCATTATCAGTGTCGGAAGCTAGTTTAAGGACATCATTTAAAAACCAGGAAACTGTGAGAGGACGAGTTACTGGTATTAGTCTAGCACAGGCTCTCCGAATAGACGAAAAATACGAATCTGTAAGATTAATATTAAACCCGAACTGAAATATTTTCTTTAAAGCAGATTTAATTGTTATAATTGTATTAGTGGCTAGGCCTTTTTCAAACAAAGTTCTGAAAAAGGTAACTGCCAGATTCGTAGCCATTGACCGAACTTCTGAGTCTTTCAGAAATTTGGCTAGCTTTCTTACAGCAGAATCATATTACCGAAGAGTAGATTCTCTTTTGTCTGACTCTGGGAACAATGTGTTTAGAGGATCAATCTCAGCATCTTTTTGTGCTGCAAATTTCATATACTAGTCCATAAAGTTAGGGCACTCTGAATTCTTGAGGAAGCTAACACACTGTGAGTTTGTACTATCTGTGTTAACTTTGGGTTGGGAATCCGCCGAGAGCGGAGTCCCAGTTCCACCAAGAGAGGAAACCAGTTGCTTTTGGGCAAATTGGGGGCTACCAGGGCAATCCGTCCTTTGAAAGTCCTGAGCTTGTCCAGGACTTTCATTAGCATGTTTATAGGTGGAAACAGGTAAATCCTCCGCCAGTTGTTCCAATCTATGGACAATGGCGCCTGTGGCGTAGGCCAGAGGGTCCAGGTTGGGGGCTACATAACATTGTAGCTTGTGGTTGGATTCTGTGGCAAATAGATCTACTTGGAGATCCGGAACTTGTTGGCAGATCCAATTGAATGACTTTTTGTCTAAGGACCATTCCGACTCCAGCGGAGTTGTCCTTGATAGTGCATCCGCGACCACATTTCTTACCCCCGCCAGGTGAACAGCTGACAGGTGCCATTGGTTCTTTGTTGCCATTGAAAAGATTGCTATCATCACAAGATTTATGCGACTTGATTTGGAACCTCCCCTGTTTATGCAGTGGACTATTCACTTGTTGTCTAGTATTAGTCTGATGATATGTTGTTTCTTTGACGAGGAAAGTCTTTTTAGAGTCAAGAACACTGCCATGGCTTCTAGGATATTGATGTGTAGTTGACGGAATGTCACTGACCACAAACCTTGGACCTTTTTGTATTGGGAATAGCCTCCCCAACCACTTAGGGAGGCATTTGTAAGGATTACTAATGCCGGCGGTGGGAATTGTAAAGGTACTGATTTTGCTAGGTTTTTGACTTTCATCCATGGTTGAAGTCTTTTCCTTAGTATTGGTGGAATCAGAGAAATTTTGTCTTGATTTTTCCTGTTTGCTTTGGACCGCCAAACTCGATTGATGTCTTTCAGTTTGGCTTTCAGTAATGTGTCTGTTACTGAGGCAAACTGGAGTGAGCCTAGGATTCTTTCTTGGTTTCTCCGGGACGTTAGTTTGTCCTTGAGAAAACTTTTTGTGTTCCTTGCTATCTCTTTCCTCTTCTTTGGTGGAATCGACAGCTTGTGTGTGGTCAGGTTCCATTGTAACCCTAACCACTGGAAGCATGTTGCCGGAGTAAGACAGGACTTTTGGAAATTTATTTGGAATCCTAAGTATTCCAGAAATTTTATTACTTTGTCCGTCGCCTTGTGGCATTCCTCGACGCTGTTGGCCCAGATAAGCCAATCGTCTAGGTAGGCCACTAACTGTATTCCTTGAGTTCTCAGCTCTTGGACTACTGTCTCCGCCAACTTCGTGAATATCCTGGGCGCTATATAGGGTCCGAATGGCATCACTTTGAAGGTATATGCCCATTTGCCAAGCTTGAATCCTAGGAAAGGATGAAAATGCCTTGCTATCGGAACATAATAAGCGTCTGTAAGATCTATAGAGGTGGTGACGGCCCCACGGGGAAGTAAGGTCCGCACCTGCGAGACGGTCAGCATATGGAACTTGTCGCATTGAATATATGTATTCATATGGGACAGATCTAAGATTACTCTTCATTTGTCTGAGTCTTTCTTTGGAACGCTGAACAAGCATCCTGGTTGGTGGAGGGGGCCCTTTTATCCAACTCCAACCCAGACCCTTCGTTATTATGCTGTATGCCCATTTGCTGAAAATCCAACGGCTCCGGAAGAGGTACAGCCTTCCTCCTACCTGGGGAGTCTCACTGGTTTGCAGAAGGTCTGCTTCCACGGCTCCCTCGGAATCCTCTACCTCTCCCGGAAGCTCTTCCGCTGCCTCTATGCCGGAAGGCTTCCCCTAGCTCTACTACCTCTCCCATGCCTATTGTATCCGTGAAACACTCCCTGTGTTTCAAAGGAAGGGTTATACACCTGAGATGCAGTAAACGAAGTAGTGGCTATTGGTTGTTGAGGTGGCTGGCTTACTCACACATATTGTTGTTGGGGCTGAGTCTTTGAGGTGGAAGGCTGGCTCATCTGGGATACTGGCATTGCCTGTACCACAGCTTGAGCTTGTGGACCTTGGAAGGACTGGAACTTCCTTGGTCTTTTCCTGCCTCTTGACTGAGTTCCGGTGGGCTCGTATTTTCTTTTAGGAATTAGACCCCACCGGACTCTGAGGCTTTGGTTAACTCTAGCTGCTTCCCCGAGGACGCTATTTACCACGTCCTCCGGGAATAAGTCCGCTCACCAGATTGAGGCCTTAATTAATCTGTTAGGCTCGTGCCTAATGGAGGCCTCAGCTAGGACGTGTTTCCGGCAATTGCGTTGGACCATTGCAAAGTTATATGCAACCCACTGGAGGGTGTGAAGCAAAGACTTTGTTAAGATCTTAAATAGTGGCTCTTTGGCGTAGACTAATGAAGTCATCTCCGCCATCGTAGCTGAGTTGATAGATCTACTCAGCCTGGTTCTTGCTTCGTACTCTGTCTTAATCAGTCCGAAAGTCTGGAGAGTCGTTCACTAAACTGTGTGGTGGCACAGTCCGGATTCAATTTCCCTGCTGTGAAAGTAGCTGGTGCGTCAACCCAGCATTCTTGGTCTCCCGGGAACAACAGTGAAGTTAAGTCAGTTTCTTTCAGTTGCGGCATGCGCTTGTCTTCCATAGCCGCCTGTAAGGTAAGATCTACTACCTTTGTGGTGCATGGTGTTGGGGTTTGCCCTTCCACCACGAACATAGTGTACGATCCTTTATGGGGCGTCAATTTTGTTGACGCATTCCTGCTCATTTAAAGTCTGGACCCAGGCGGACTGAGCTTGCTCTTTTGGGTAGATAACGGTTTCCTTGGGAACCTTATCTACCCTTACTAACGCTTCCTCTGTCAGGCGCACATATCCAGGGAAGGGAAATTGTAATCCTGCCGGGTAGAATTCAAAGTCTTCTACCGGACGGGTACCACATCCTTCTATTGTTAACATGCCCTCTGAGAACGGTGCATGAAGAGCCAATTGCCACGGGTTGTTCTTAACGAGCGCCGGGAGCTTTGACACGTCCGGAACCACAAACTGCTGTTGTTGTGGTAGTCCGGATTGCAAAAGATTCTCTATGAAATTTTCTTGATTTTGCAATCTCTGGGCCAAATTGTCCACAGACTGCAGGCGATCAGCAATTGGTCCAATCTGGGACAGGACTATGCTACCCATCCTCTCCATGAGTTGGCTTGAGAAGGCTACCGGATCGAATGCAAGTTCCGGCGTCTTCCCCTTTGAGCTCCTTGCTCTTGACCCCTGATGTGGGGGAGTAGCCACTGCCGAGTCCGTCATTAGCTTAGAAGCTGATGATGGTCTGGTTGGGAGTGGTTTGGGCAGCTTAGAAGGCTTGCTCGCTTTGGGTAGGGCCTTCTTCATATGCTTTACTTTAGGGGCCACTGAGCATGGCTTGTCCCCAGCCATGACCTTCCCAGTGAACCCCTGGAAAAAAGTGAGAGAAGAAGAGTTAGACTGCGCCGGACTAAGATTTGGAATCTTAGACCGGGCGCCACCTGCCTCACTTACCTCCCTACCTTGTCCGGCGGAGTTGACGACCATCGGTTCAACATCCAGGTTAATCGCCGCTACGTCTTCCAACACGGCTTCCCTTAGTCCCTCCAGATCTTCAGGGAGAACTTGCGTCTCTTCTCTGATCCTGGCGATGATTGGAGCCGCTACTTCCGTCGCCACTGCCGCCGTCATCTTAGCATTCAGGTAAAGCAGGGCGCACATATCCTCCGCCAGGATATACGGCTTCTTGGGCTTCACGTTGCGGCCAAAGCCTCCGACCCAGATTTTGAGGGTCGTCAGGGAAGAGCTCTTGATGGCTTGGGGAGTCTGAAGAGATATTCCCGTTAGAACTTAACCTATAATAAGACTATGTATTTTTCAAGTTCCATATTTCCAATATGCTCAATAATTATTTCTAGAGGACAGAATGTCGTACATACCGAGTCACTTGTTAGGTCTGAGACCAGCGCGTAGCAGATCTCTCATCCTTCTGGATGCCAAACTAGGAGGTCGTCCACCTGGACTGCACACCTGGCATGAGATCGGCAGACCTCATGCCCGCACGATTGCTGCAGCACAGCAGTGCATGCTGTCTCCTGACAGCGTACCACCTGTAAGTTATTTTAAGCCATGAGTATCATATTTTGATATCGCCGGAAGATCCGGTGACATATATAGTTACGTTAAATCCGCTGTGCTTAGCTCAGCGGAGTCGCATGCTTTCTTAATAACTATACAATAAGTGTTTTACAATGGTACCCTAATATTCTGTTTTCCTTCTTCCGCCACCTCATGTCATCCAAAGTATTGCAATTATAAAGGTTTGGAACGGGCAGAAATGGTGGCTGGATTAACCTTGCCCCAGTCCGCTGGCTCCGGAGAGAAAAATTTTACTATGAAACTTCTCTCAACCTTCCGTACCCCTACCGGAGTGGGATGTACGTATTTATAAAGAAAGGCTTGGGATGAGCGGAACAGGAACCAGGTTACCTAGTATTCCGTCGGCCCCGGAATGTATAGTTCCGTGAAGCACTTCTTTAAAAATGAACTTAAGCGTATTGATGACAAGGAGGCACAAAGAAATCAGAATTTTAGGGACACCAATACTGGTGCCGGATTACCTGGTTGGAAGTATGAATTCCTACCATTGTAATTCCGGCCCGATAACAATATAAATAAATTAAAGAAATACTAAGCTCAGTCTGTAACCTTCTTCCCCGATCGACCATTCCATTAATATCCTTTTGTATAAGGGATCAACCTACGGGATCAGAACAGGGTAAAAATTTTACCTGAATCCGATCAAAGAATCATAGCTACTATCTTATAGATACGATTCTCAAGTTTATCCCGGCCCTCACGGGGCGGAAGGATAGCGAAGATGGAATTCCGGGGATAGGAGGATACAAGGTACGTAGCAAGGTGCATACCCAGTCTGGCGCGTCAGGTGGCCATCCATGGCTAGCCGAGGAGAGAGCGCTACCTGCATCAACTCACAGAGCGTGTGAGCTATGTCTCTCTCTCTCAGCTGTCCCCCCTCTCTCCCCTAGAGTGTATGACTCAAGCCTATTCCCGAGGTTAGGGGGTGGCGAGTAAGTACTCCACCGAGGTGGGTATAGGGGGAGGGAAACAGCCGAGAAGAGTGGCTCGCTCGTGATCAGGTGGTCACTGTGACCGGTCAGGTGGGACAACCCTCCGAGACACAGTGGATCCACCCGATCAAGGCAGTAGGCCTATGGCCTTCTGTCCAATACATACAGATTAAATAACAATAATTTATATAAAACAAGATTATATGTTCTAAAGTAAAGTAGGCTATAATGACATAATGTGAGTAAATAGGGATGGGGAAAAGGAGGTAGGGAGAGGAACATGGTGTGATACGAGCGTATAGCCTAACCCTCCAAAATCGGGTATAATGCTGACCTGGTCAGGAAGGCTCTAATCAATAACTAGCCCTCCAAAATCGGGTATAATGCCGACCTGGTCAGGTAATACAACTGACTTAAGGATATCATCCTATAAAGCTTTAATCGTGTACCAACTCCCTAATCAGATCGCTTCGAACTGAATGAAAACTTTAGTCTTCCGTAGAAGGCTAAAAGAGGGATGCTGCTGGTTAGGCTACTCCCATAATTATTTCAATGGGAACGTCTTAGTTAACCTAGATATAATTATATGTATATCAAAAGGGGAACTCACTGGCGTTGGCTACCTTCCGAAGCCGCATACGGCTCGGTCGGGTAGGCTAACCACATGAACGCCAAAATAGCCTAACTAATACTCAAACGTTAATAAACTTAAATAACCATAATTAATCATTGTATAAGATGTCTAGAGCTAAATAAACAAGACTACAATTAGTATGAGGAACTAACTGGAAGTTGTCAAGTAAGCATGAAGCTCTCGGAGGTAGCGACACCAAAATGGCTGCCGGGGGAGCGGCATCATACGACACTCCCGAGACTAAAATTAACAATACTATATTTAATTTTACGCGTGTCGCTACCTCAACTTATCAAAAGGAATGATAGGAGTTGCGTGGGTAGTAGTAGTAGTAGCGGGCAGTAGGCAGATGTAGAACGGCACCTCGTAGTAACGGGGGGTGTTGAGAAAGGAGAAGACTAATTGGTAAGGGACCTCTGATAGTGGTTTTAACAAGCCCCAGTTACTATACCGACACCCTATAAGGGTGAGCGAGCTGGGTATATCCTGGCATTCCACGCAACTTTTTTCTCTGGTATATTCTGGGCTCAGCTCGTGTCGGCCTATGAAAAGGATCCTTAATATCATTCTTTCTAGGTAAAATTAATCTAAAATTACCAGAGAAAAACAAAATTAAGAAAAATGTCAGTAAAACTGACGTCGCTCACTCTTAAAAAGAAGTGTCGGTATGGTAATAGGGGCGAGTGGGAATCACTACCACGAGACAATCACCAATTAGAACTTCCCATCAGAATCCCCTAAGAGAGAGCTGATACCAAACGGGCGATGCAGCCGCTACTACTACTACTAGAGGACGCCACGGACAGCAGCGCCCCTAGCGGACATCCTTAATTTTTTTAGCGCTAGCGTCAAGACGCATTATTTTCTGTGCTGTGCTAATTTCGGGATTTATCTCTTTCTTCAACATGGAACGCTCTGCTATTGCAACGGCTAAGTTAAGTAACTCATAAGTAATGTTTTACCACATTTTTATCTTCCGGGTACCAGTATTTTTCCTCCTAAATAGGTCATATACGGTTCCCGGTTGTCTCGTGGCGGCGCCATGCTGCCTTATCGTTAAGAACTTCCCGGTCCTCCATACTGGGACTTCTTATTCTTATGGGCTACTATGTTGCGTTCATTGTCCTTTTACATCGAGTTTTAGCTAGTTAGCCCTCCTACCATCTCTCTTAGTTTGGTATTTAGGGCTATTATTATTATTCCGGCCCAGCATCCCGGCTCTTGCTCTTCATCGGCTATCGCTGGCTCCGAGTAGGCTTCTGTTTCTTGGAACAGTCTGCCTCCTCCTGGGCCTTCTTTCTCTTTTACTAAAAGTGTCTTTTCCATCTTTTCCGATGTATATATCTATTATATTTAGGGTGTTAGGCTAGCCTTAGGTGCATGTTCCTTGTATTGGTACAGCCTGGTTCACGTGGCCCTCTCACGGTTGTGTTGTCTCGCGGCCTAGGCCACTTGCGGTCACGTGTTCCATCGCACCTTACCCTGCCCCTGCCGCCCTCCCTTTCTGGTATAGGGAGGGGCTGGGGGAACCCCTTGGTTGTCATGACAACCTCAGTCGCCTTCTCTCTCCCTCTCTGAGGTGGCCAGGGGTTCCTCCCAGCGGGGGGTATAGGGCGACCACTCCATGAGGTACTGGGTCTCCGAGCGGGTAGTCGGTGAGGCGGGGAGGAGTAGGCCATCCCCCCCCTCTCTCTCTCCCGCCGTGTTACGCCGAGCCATTCCACCCCCCCCCCTCCTCAGTTGCCTCAGCCACCTTCCTCGCTATAACGAAAGGAGCTTCCGTCGCAGCCGGGCATCTTTGGTTATAGATTACTGGCTCCGCCAGCGGGCGGGTGGGGACTACTAAGTGGTCGGTTGCTTGCCTACTAATATCCTTACATCTCTCCCCCGCTACCGGAAGGGAGCTTGCTCTTACCCGTGCACTCTTCTAGTAGACGGGTGGAGAAAGGTTTGTTATTATTGTTATGTTAAGGATATACCCTAATTTTTACAATGAATTGTTTAATTGTTTATTTTATTATTATATATCTACCATCCCCGCCATTTTCCGTCGTGGTTTCCATTTACCACCACTCTGGTTGGTTTCCTTTGTGTCCCCTCCGCCATCAGCGGAGCTATAGCCTAGGACACCCAACCAACCTGGTTACCACACGTATTATGGCGGGGCTCTGGTTTAATCTAACTTTATCGCTCCGGCACCAGCGGAGCATCTGTTAGACTGTAAGTGTTTTCCTGATACTCATGTATCTTTCCACTTACAGGCTACCAACTGTCAGGTCCCAGCGTGCAACGCGACGTTGTACGACCCCTGCGGCCACGATGAGTGCAGGTCTCACGCCCCTTGTGCCACGTCATATAACGAGATGATCGTCTGGCACCCAGAAGCCTGCGCCATCTGCTACGACCTAGTCGGCTCAGCTGGGAGATGGGGTAAGTCCATTATAGGCTTCCTTATCATTTACTAACAACTCCTTGTCATAAGTTTGTTAACCCCGTTCCGCCATTAGAAGCTCTCTCGCCCTTTCTTTCAGGCTACTGGTGTGAGGGAGGTCGCCCTCGCCACCCCTGAAAGCGTGGGTGGGCGGCTTCGGGAAGAACGCCGCCAAAGGCCAGCCGTACATTCTGGACAAGAAGCTGGCCGTCCGATCTTCCCTGCGGGCAAGTCAACTGGGTATGTTGACCCCTTGTTCCGCAGCCCCTCTGATAGCCTCCATCCAGCAAGATCTCCAGCAATCCTTTGGGGTCGTAGCTTTCCAGGAGTCGTCCCGGACGTCGCTGCCCTGGACCTAAACATCGAGCCCATGGCGGTAGGGGTAGAGGATTTGTTGGTTGAGGTAGGTGGTGTCGGGCGCCCAAGGTCTTTCCTTGGGTGCTCTGGATCTTCTCCTGTCCCTTCTTCGAGCGCTTCTTTCCAAGGCTTTGTGGGGATCTGAGATCCCTACCCGCGCTCTCCCGCTCTCTCTGTACCCCCAGGTGAAGGGACAGAGAGAACCGAAGACTCTAGCTAAGACAACTTCTAAGAAGTCGTCTTCGTCTTCTTCGGCTAGGAAAGTCTTCACTTCTACGCCGACGCGGTGAAGCCAAGCCGAGTTCTTTCTCACTCGAAGAGCTCTAGAAGCAAGGCTTCTAAGGAAGGAAAAAAAAAAAAAAAAAAAAAAGGCGCGCTCCCGCCGAGCCAATGCCTTCTCCTGCCTCCACCGCTTCCACTCCGGCAACGCGGTGGGGAGGAGCAGGGCCTAGCACCTTTGATCCCACTGCTTTCTCAGCAGTGGTAAATGCAACAGGTGGGCGAGTTGGTTGCTCGCAAGTCTCCGCCCTGGGGCGAGATTCGAGCAGATGTTCGCACATTGTCGAGCACTCTGTCTCAATCATGGCCAGTCTATACAAGACCTCTCTAACAGTGTTTGAGGAGAATGAGGACCGAGGTAGCCGGGCTACCGTCCCTCAGGTCCCTCTTCCAGTTCCCTCCCCAGTGCCATAAGCACTGGCATTCTCCACTCCCGCCGTACACGACTCCTGCCATGCCATCTTTTTCTCCATGGAGAACTCCATGGAGAAAGTAGCTGCCTACGCTCCTTTTAAGGATGGGATTGATTCTCTATCCCGGTAGTTGTGTGGAACTCGGAGGATTGGAGGACTCTTCGAGTTTTACCCTCCAGGTGGGTCTGACGGCAGCCTTTCATCGGTTTATGCTAGGCTTGAACTGTAAACGGCTCTGACTTAGGGAAGTACAAGGATCTCTAGAGAAGTATGTCCCTATTACAGTTAGGGATCATGCCCAGCGGGAATGGGTTCAACTGCCTTGAGGTCCTATGGGGAGTGCACGAAACACTAAAGGCTCCAGGAATATAAGAGTCCTTTTACCTTTTACTATTTTCCAGCGACGGAAGAGGAGGCTTCTCTTCCGTTCCGCCACGAAAATAGTAAGAGAAGACCCTGTTCAGGTCAGTCCTCAAAGTGGATGAGCCCATCCGCCCACAGTTGAGGGAGGGGGCGGAGTCATACTTCTGCCGTCTTCCCGGCTTTCCCGGATTTCTTTTTGGAGAAATTGTGGGAAGTAACTTTGAACCAGCCTACGTTTCACGGCTTGGTAAGCTCAAAGCCGGACTGTAGCGCCATGGACCAGTTCGGCGAGAAGCTGCCAAATGGCTGCCTGATTCCCTAATTCCAGGGGCAGAGTTTGACGCTTGAGAGGAGCGAACCAGGTTGGCAGGTCCCTCAATTCCCTTATAATAACAGGAAATGGCTGCTCGCTCTTATGGACGGAACCGGAACCGCTGTTCAAAGATCTTTAGCAAAAATCTCAGTTTCAGACGGGTCCTAACAGATTGCTTTTCGACTTCTTCCAAGATAGGAGGAATTTGCCGAAAGGCAACGTTCTTGCAGGAAGTGTACGATTAGGGCACCGAGCCTCCTAATAGAACTCTTGGCTTCTAGCATGTGGGGGAGCGGATCTCTTTTCCCAGAAGTACCGCTGTTAATGTAAGTGGCAACCACGAGGCTGCTAGGCTCCAAACCAGAGCCCTTAGAGCTAGGTGGGGTATTTCGTCTAAAGAGGAAACAAGAAAATCCGTACCCCACTGCTGGTAAGAAAAAAACCCCCCAAAGAAGGCTATCAAGAGGTTCCAAGCCGGTATCAGAAACACCAGCAACCAGCCAGCAATTTGTGCAGGCTGTCCCGGTTACCCAACAGGGACAACCTGCTAGTTCGAAACAGGAACCAGCCCATCCTACTCCTGTTTTGTCCTCCCTCAATCCACAGTCCGTCGACCTCCTACGCAAATCTCGCCGGCCTTCAACGCCCTACAATGTTTGAGGCTCAAGGCCTAACAAACAACCAGAGGAGGTAGGGCGAGAGGTTTACTTTCTTTGCCAGCGTGGCGGGGCAGGAAGGGCGACAAGGAGCAGGCAGTTCAGAGGAGGGCGTCGGTTGGTCTAACCCGCCCATCAACAATTGAGGCTCCCTAGAGAGGAACCCCAGGTAGGGAGGGAGGCTGTTTCCTCTTCCGCACCAGGTGGGGGTTCAGGCAATTTGGGCACAGAGCATAGTGTGCCAAAGGATTTGGGTTGGAGTTGGAATCAAAGATCAGCCTCCAACCAAATCAAATCCATTCCCCAAGTACCAATCCACAGGGCAATTGACCAGATTTACGCGGAGGAAACCTCCTTCAGAAAGGAAAGCTAATTGCGAGAGTCAACGCATCTAAAGAAAATTTCAAGGATCGGCTTATTCAGCGTGACCTAAAGAAAGGCTTCAACAAAAAGTAAGCGGGTAAATCTTAGACTTGTCAAAAGCTAAACTTCTTCATCATTCAGTTTGCGACAAGTTCAAGATGGCTTTACCCTATCGCAAAGGTAAGGGACCTTAACTTCCGACGTGGAGCCTGTCACATACATGCTTCCATAGTATCTTAGCAGGACGCATACTATCATATCGCCCTATAGCCAGGCCACTTACCGCCCATTCCTAGGATTCAGGCCCCTAGGAAATCAGGACATTTCTTCATTCAAGTGATTGCCCTTTCGGTCTGAAACGTATTGCCCCCAGGGTATTCACGAAAATAGCGGAAGTGGTTGTACAGCAATTGAGATAACTCAGGGAATCATGGTAGCAGCATACCTCGACGATTGGTTGATCTTGGGCACCAACCAGTCCGAGGGAACTTGTTCTCGAAGCCACCAAAAAGGTAAAAGGTAGTTCACTTTCTGGAACATCTGGGGTTTCCAGATAAACAAAACGAAAATCCACAGACTTACCCCGGAGTCTCGTTTTGTTTTTCAGTGGCTGGAATCCAATGTGGGATTTTGTCTTTCCCACAATCTTGTCAACTTCCAGTTGGCCAAAACTGGAAGGAAATTAGCAAAATCAGTCAGGCAAATTTATCAAATGCAAAAAAACGAAACAAGGACAAGGAAGAAAAACCAGGAGAGAATCCTAGGGTTCCCGTTCAGTGTTTTGCTTTCGGTAACAGATATCCTCCTGAAAGGCAAGGCTAAAAGATATAAATCGAATTCAATTTGGCGAATCGAGAGCAAACACCCAAATCTCGAGACAAGTTGTCCAAGTAATCCCACCAGATCCTTGCGCAATCAAACTACCGTCCATGGTCAAAAGTAAAAGAACTTAGCCAAGCCAGGTACCCCTTTCAATATCCCCTTCCAGTGTTAAACCATTCAACACGGATTGGCCACCCTCAGTCCGGGTGGATCCGGGGAGGGGGGGATACTCTCAGTTCAAAACCAGGTTCAGGGGACTTTGGTCAAGTTCCAATTGTTCCGGGGGGGGCCAGCTTCACATAAAACGTTCTGGGAAGCAATGGCAGTAGTTTCATTTACCTTGAAGAGACTGCTTCCCCAGAAGAAAGTCTCATCTAAGGCTAGTTTTGGACAGTGCAGTGGTTAGGTTCAATTGCATTCAAACAGAGGAGGGTCCAAATCCAAGCAGTTGAATCATGTCATGATAGCGCCATCTTTGCCCTAGCACAACAGGACACAAATGGCATCTGTCTGCCACTCACCTGGCAATAGGGGTGAAGAAATGTGATAGCAAGCACCCTCTGTCAACGGTCAGTTCCTCTGGAATCAAGAATGGTTCTCTAGACGAACGGGTTGCATTCCAGTGGATAAGCCTGGAGTAGTCCCAAGGTCTCCCAAGTGGATCTCTTCGCCTCACAAGCGAACCACAAGCTCCCTTGCTATGTGGCCCCCAAACCTGGACACCCTCTGGCTTCTTATTGCCACGGACGCCCTGTCCGTTGGATTGGTAATCAGTGGAGAAAAATTTATGTTTTTTCCTCCAGTGAATCTTCTCTTGAAAGTCCTAAGCAAACTAAAGGTTCTTTCAAAGGGGATCAGGTAGCTCTGGATCTGCACCGGGAACTGGCGGCCCAAGAAGCAACTGGTATCCCTCCTTCTTTCTTTGGAATTGGGCCTCCGACCCTAAACGGATCCCCAATCCAAGCCTAAGCTTCACAATCAGTAACAAATGAGGGACTGTGTTATTCGCTTCCTCAGGAATTCTCCCAGGACCCTAACTTTATGGACTTCATGAAGTTTGCGGCTAACTAAAGACTGCTAAGATGATTCCACCAGAATATTCTATTCCACCTTAGAAATCAGATAAGAGAGAAGCTCAACCATTAGACAATATGACTCAGTGTTAAAAAAATTAGCATCTGTTTCTTGAAAGGAATCGAAACACTACAAACCATGACAGTTAATCTAGCTAATATTTTGATTTTCAGATTCCTTGTTTGAAACAAAAAGGTTTAGCAGCTAGCACTATTACCACTCAATAAATCGGCTTTGAAGAAGATCTTTTCAACGTAGGTTTTCAGCATAGGATCTGACTGAATCTTATTGTTTCACTGTCTCAATCCCATAAAGCCTCCCGTGCTAGACTTAGAACCTTCCATTTCAAAGGCCTACTGCAGTTTTCATGGTTCTTAAATGATGTCCCTCAAACTAGCTTCAGATACTGACAAACTCCGTCCTTGTACATTCCATAATGCTCCTGAGAAAGACCATTATTCTTATTAAGCCTCAGCTTCAGGAGCTAGAATTCAGGAAACTGTCCGGCTCTATCCAGGGATGCGGGTCCCATGTGGAATTACCTCCCATCAGGAGCCAAGTGTTCTACTGGCTCCCGGATAGTAGCTTTTTAGCCAAAAATGACGGATCCTCTTGCCAAGGTGGGCACCTTGGAAAAGTTTATCCCCACCTTCCCCAGGAATCCGTTCACTCTCTGGCCCAGTATCAACTCTTAGAGCCTTTCTATCTCGTACTTCTTCAAGATCCTCAGGTAGCTCTCTTCATGGAGATGAAAAAGGTGGTACTTTGTCAGATAAAAGGTAATTAGGCCAACCAAATCCTTTACTTCATTCAAACAAAAGCCAATCCTGATTCATAATTCCCAAAAGGCACATGTGATACAAGGGGAGTAGGCCACCTCAATTTAATTATCTTTCAACATAATGAACTTTGAGGATCTTGACAAGAAAAAGTATACCGGAGGGAAATCTAAATCCCCGACAGTCTCCCTTTAAACGTCACTTATCATTAAGGTCCTTGGAATTCTTTAAAAATTTTGCAGCAGTAGCCAGGCGGGAAACATTGTTTCCCCTGATACTGTAATAAGTAGTCGTAGTATAGATCCAGGTCTCCTTTCTACCTACATCATCCAAAACTATGGCCTCACCCTACTCGACCATGCTAACTCGGATTATCCTAGCCTTAGCCGCCCTGAAGACCATCTATAGTGGATTGTCCCTTTTTTTTTTTTGCTAGGGGACATCCACACTTTGGTACTGATGGTGTACTTTCAGTGTTACCTAGCCCTTATTTTTATTTTTTGCTAGGGTAGGACCAACAATGTTTTTGTTTATAATTTTTTGTAAATATTTTCAAGTAAATCCCTTTTGTTTATTACAAACTGCATCATTGTAATTTACTGTGATTTACTTATTTTTAAGTACTTTAAGATTACTAACGTTCTGTTATGTTTTACTGGGGGGGGGGGGGGGTTTAGTATAAGTTTAGTATTCAAAGTATCTTAGTTTGTATGCTGCTGTAATTGATTTACTTATATTATATCCATTCATTTTACAACCTGCTTTTCATTTGTTCCTTTTTTACCCATCTTTGTCTGTTTATATGGTACTCTTTATAGGCCGACACCCGAGCTTGAGCCCAGAAAAATGGGATTTTGACGAAAGGAAAAATCTTATTTCTGGGCGATTGGCTCGTGTCCCCGCCCTATGAAACCCAACCCTTTATTGTTTTCACCCCACCCCCCCCCATGCAAGGTACAAGATGTTGTTTTTAAGATTAACGGATGTCCCGCTAGGGGCGCTGGGGGGGGGATGGTAGTTGGCGGGTCCCTCTAGTAGTAGTAGTAGCGGGCTGCATCGCACCGTTTGGTATCAGCTCTCTCCTTAAGGTGGGGATTCTGATGGGAAGTTCTAATTGTGATTGTCCCTCGTGGTGGGTAGCGATCCCACTTCGCCCCTATTAACCATACCGACACCTTCTTTTTAAAGAAAGGTGAGCGAGTCCAGTTTTACCTGACATTTTCTTAATTTTCGTTTTTCTCTGGTAATTTTTAGATTAATTTTTACACCTAGAAAGAATGATATTAAGGATCCTTTCATAGGGCGACACGAGCCCAATCTCACCCAGAAATTAGGATTTTTTCCGTTCGTCAAAATCCCTTTTATGCAGTATTTATACCTTAGAAATGGTTGCTATAAAGGAGCATTTCGACGGATGCAACACAAGGTTGACCCCAGAAATTAACCCATTTTTTTCCAAATTCTATTCTCCTCCCATGGATTATTTAAATATTAAGACTTAGGATTACTACCATATAGAGAACCTTGATGTTTAGACCTATCCAATCGAATGGGGAAGGTTTTTTTCTTTCTAAAAATCATTTATTTGCTAGATATGAATTGTTTTCAATATGGGTCAAAAAAAATAAAAACCCTATTAAATCAGTGGAGAAATTTAAAAATTTATAAAAAAAAAGAAAAAAATGACTGAAACCAAAAATTGGACAAAAAAGGGCTCTATTTGAGTTGTTTCTATAATGGTCTTTCTGAGGTTTATAATACAACCAAACTTCCAATGTTATAGCTTAAAAACCAAGAAGAGAAGAAATAGATTTTTGAAGGTCAATAAGTAATAGTTTTGAAGATACGGGGCGTTCAAAGTTTTTTCTTCGTATTTCTAATAAAGACCAATGGTTAATAAATAATGAATTATTATGAATTTAATCAATTCTTTTTTTTGTTTTTTGGTATTTAATAAACCAAAACTAATTTTAAATCATTAATTTCAATTTCAATAAAAATGATGATCCCTTTGCTCATATATCGTAGCCTTGCCGGGGCTACGAATATATGAATTTTTTCTTTTCCTTCTTCCTGTTATGTTAGCGGAGATGGTTTTCCTTGAATTTTCCTTTTCTTGGCATGATGAAATTCTTGCCCGAAACAAAGATAAAAACAAAACGTAAATGCAAGAGAATGTTCAGAGGTGAAACTCGAAGGCGTACCTCTTCTTTTTACACAAAGACAATTTCGAATAAAGACAATCAGATTATTAATGAATTTATATTCCATTTTGGGGTATTAAAAAACCAAAACTATGTTATTTATTTCATATATTGAAGAAATCTCTTTGATCAAATGATCGTTAGCCATTGGGCAACAGTGTGAACTTGTGCTTTATGTGCTGTCCAGGCAAGAAAGGGGTGTTACTAGGCAACCCTCCCCTCTCTCTTCAACTAAACTATGTGTATATTTATGGTATTCTGTAATAATACTTGAGCGATTTTTCCGTTCATCTCTGTAATGTTAAGAGAGATACTTTTCCTTGTCTTTTTCCTCATTGTTGGCATGATGAACAAATTCTTGCCAAAAACATTACATAATTTCAACTGTTCTTCGGTTCCCACCAACTTTACAATGGTTAAATAGGCACGGAGATCCAGTTATATTGTCTATTGCTTGCTGAGACTGTTGATACGCCAAGGCACTGTGGTTTCTTTTTCCCTTTCTCATTAGAAGTGACAAATCAAGTAGAATGTTTTTGTTCTTCGTTCAGATTGGGGAGATGACTCAAACTTCCTGAGTTACTTATTTTCAACAACTTTATTCAACTCCCATCACAGGAGTATAGGAAAGGTTGGTACAATGGACCGCTCTGTTCAGGATGTAATGAGAGAACTAACCTGTTTTCAAGAGAAGTCTGCATTGATAGCTTGACAACTAGCCGATCTTCAGCCGTATTACAAAAAAATAATAAGATACATTCATGATGACTTCGGAAGTCGTGTGTTTCCTTTACAGGGATGAAGGTGGTTTGTTGGACCTGTTTACCAAGAATTGTTGATTAACAGATTAAAGCAAACCACAAAACCAAGCTACTGCAAGCATTGGCATGGCATGGTCTAAAGTTTTACGTCCCTGTTTAGGCTATTGACACTCTCCTAATTTGCTCCAATGGACCCCCTTGGGTTCACGGTTTTGGGTTTAATTTACAAGATATGGAAAATATCCGTATTAAAATAATGTATTGCAGTTACACCCATAAACATACGTAAAAGCAAGCGAATGTCAGGTGAAATCGAACGTGTAGACTACTTGAAGTTTGTGCTACCCACCAGATGAGGTTGGACTTGGTTGGTGGTAGCTGACTGAATTCTCCTCTTCTTGGACTAGGGCAATGTCCTACAGATGCCATTTCTCCCAAGTTTCTTTGGCAATAAAATTATCAAAATTTAAAATTTTGATTAATAGAAAGAAGAAAATATTGCATTCCTGCTCTTTGTACTGATGAATGTTTTAGGCGTTATTGAGCTACGTTAACTAATTACCCTGTAAACTACGAAAGTAAGAGGAATTTTGACGAATAAAAATTTTGTAGACGTATTATCAATTGTCATATTTGAAGCTGTCCATGAATTTTAATTTTTTTCAATGACATTTTGCCATTTTTCAAAAAAAAGTCCTATAACCACCAATAGATAAGGGTTCCCGGCAGGCCCCCTTAAGGTTAAAGAGAAAGAAGGAGCAACTTCCATTTTTGTTTTTGGCAGCAGTCAAACCAACTTGCTGAACATGAAGTACGAATTTTTTTTTCTGGGCTGACGTTGTTTTGGGGGAACGAACTTTTGTTTTGGCATTTGATCATTTATTCTTTTCTATTGTTGCCAATAGGTTTTGACGAAAATTACTAGTAAAAGTGATTAACAGAGAAGCAGATGTGTTTTGAGTGAGAGAGAGAAGAGAGAGAAAGAGAGAGAATTGGATGAGAAGGGAGAGAGAGAGAGAGAGGAGAGAGATCTAAAACTTTTCCAGAAACTGTCCATTTCGTGTTGAATTTTGAAATTTTATAAATTTCTTTTTACAAGAAATTGTAATTTCCATATCAAATTTTTGAATTTTTTCCATCAGTTCTTTTTTTTATCGTAGAAGTAAATTTATATGAAAAAACGATTTACATAGTGAACGTGCTGGAATAAAGAACATTGAGACAGGTGCTCGTACAACCAAGAAAAATAAGTTTTGGTTAGGCCTCAAAATGGTTTAACAACCAGCCTTCCTTAAGCTTAAGAACTATTCACGGAGGTATGAGATTAGAGGAGTTTGAAGGCTTTTTTTAGGCAGAGGATAGGTTAAAAGGAAATTACATCCAAAAGGTTTTTTTTAAAGGACAAATGACTGTATCGTTACAATGGCATTTTACACACAATGGATGGCCAGTGTGGTTTATGTGTGGGAGTTTTCAACCATCCCTTGGGGTTTGTAGGGGTAGGGGGTTTTATCTTAGTTTTACCAGACAAACTGAGCTGATCTTAACAGCTCTCCTATGGGCAGGCCCGAAGGATTAGATATTTTTTTACGTTGGATAGGTAAACCAATTGGTTACCTAGCAACGGGACCTACAGTTTTATTTGGTGGAATCCGAACCTGACAGTATATAGAGGAAATTAATTTCTACCACCAAAGAAATAAATTCCCATCCCGATTCCCTGTTGGCTGAGCCCGAGAATCAAACCCTTCAGAACCACCGGATTGGTTAGTCGAGCGCGAAGACCACTCGATCCAACGAGGAAAGCTTTGAATTATAAAGAAAATAATAAGCATAGTGGATGAAAGTGTATGCCCCTCAGTTTTCATTACATCATTACACAGCCATTTGTTGATATGTCAATAAAGTTTTTAAAAAGAAATCAAACACCTATTAATCAGTGAATCTTGGTAGTAATAACTGTTATTGTTTTTGGGAAGTAATGCATCTTAAACTGTTGACTAAATAATCGTTATAAAGAAAAAACAACGACCAAAATACAGGCTTAAACTGAGGAACTGTATCCCTAATCCCTGTTGCTTTTCGGGGATCAAAATGCACAAAAACTGGTCTTGGCTTTGACAAAATCTTTCTTAAACCTTTTCAAGTATGTCACTGATGGGCCCTTTCTCAAACAACGGTCCCTCCCAAAGTTTTGAGATATTATCATCCCTGATTAATCCTGGATTTTTTAAAGAAAGTAATAACATAGTGATTAAATGTATGCCCATACAGTTTGCATTGGCATATTCCCACAAGCCATTTGTTTGGCAACCCTCATTGTTTCCCTAACATGCCCTTTATCCTAATCTTTAATCTACCATTCGCCAACTTCCTTACGTCCAACTAACCCCCTTCTTTCCATAATGTATACGTACACGCATTGCGGACAAACCTTATAAAACTTACATGACTTTCCTTGCCACCCCTTCAACTTTACTGCTGGTGTGCAGGTTCACTAAATACCTGAATATTCCTGATCCTTGTTTTGAACTGTTTCATTGAGATGCAAAGGTGGTAAATCAACGGTGCCTTCCAAGGGCAGCCTCTTTTAGCTAGCTCATCTGCCTTTTTCATACCATGTGGGGTAATGCAAGGACAGCCTGCTTATTTTTCTTTTAACTTCAATCTGAACTCACTTTTCATTACAGTCCCCTTCTTATTATTTAAGGACTGCAGGTCAGGACATACTGTCAGTGATTTACAACACAATAAAACATTATTCCATGGCTATGAAGTCACAGCTTAATCATAAGTTGATGCAAGTCTATGGCTGAGGTTCACGCATGTTTTTTCATGATTTTCTTAGTTTTCTCTGATGATTTTACTTTGTTTATTTGCAATTTGACTGCAAAACAATGAGTGAGAACTTTTGATAGTCTCTTCGCCGAGGAATATGTTTCATTCTGATAGTGGTGGACTAGCTCTCAAGTAATGAAATAATGTGAGAATGACGTTGGAAGAAATGAGAGGTGGAAGGTGGGTTTACATATGTTACTAAAACATATTCAAGGATCATTGTCCAACAACATAGCCAGACTTTTGTGACGTTTTTTTCAGGGATAAAACAAGCGCGGAGGAGGGAGGGACACACTTTTCCCTTGATTCCTGAGATTGCATATTAATTTTTTTATTTTTTTGGGTTTTTATGATAACATGATGAAAACTCTTTTGTTTCATGGGCTAATGAGAGAGCCTGCTTTATTTTTATCAAGAGAATCCACCAGAAAAAGGGAAAAATTTCATGGGTTGATAATGGCACGAAGTAAAAGTAAATGTTATATATATGTATAGTATGTGTATATGTTTATACCAATATATATAACTACACGTGGGAATAAATATATGACTTCAATATTTATTTCCCGTCAATATCTAAAGCAGAAGTAGATGGTTAGTCATAACTCCTTTTTCTTTCAGTGGTTTGAAAATGGACCTCTTAGGATAAAGTTGGGATGCATCTTGCTGATTATGCATCATGCAATACCGAAGGGGTTAAGGAATTATTATACTTTTGACTGATTTGCATCATGTGCAATAATTTTGCTGACTTGCCTCAAAGACACAAAAGCCCACCCACACAAATTGTTCATTTCTGGAGAATTCACTTCTGAGCTACAGATGGCTCGGAGGCCACTAAAAAAAAAAAAAAAAAAGAAGTCATATAACTATTACGGAAATGTGGATCCATGGATGCACATACATTAGCTACGTACTTACAATCACCTTTTGTCTGGTAACGAGAGGCAAGTGTCTTGGGATCTGAAGACCACTAATGTGGGAAATTCAAAAGCAAGCAATGTGGGAAAAACAATGATGCTCATAAAAAGTACACATCAACTTAATGGAATTCTGTACTTATCAGTGACATTATCCTCATTATATTTTGTTTGCTTCTCATTTCTGGTGTCATACATATTTAAATCAATCTCTTGAAATTGAATGTACTACAGTTTAAGTATAGTTAATTCAGGTTAGGAACTGTGTGAAATGCATTGCTGTTCACTGTAATATATCTAGAAAATGTTCAAGTACAGCTATACACTTAGGGTCATTGTTACTTAATGGACTTGGTTACTTCTCAGAAAGCCAGATTCCAAAAGTGACTATTAAGTTGAGGTGCTACTGACTTAGGTGTTACTTCTATAGTACATATTCTGTTCACCAAGAACAAGCATTATAATATGCCCCTTGGGTTAACTGGGGTGATGTTATGTGGTCAACAAATATGAAATGTTCAACTGCAAAAGATAAATGCTGACATCTATAAATAAAATACCCAGAAATACTTACTTCCCAGTTAATTTTAGCTTGCATTCCTTCTCTGGCATTTTATGGGTGTATGATAAAGCCAGGTAAGTATGTGGTATACCAATATAGGCTGAGAAAACTATGTGATGCGCTGGGGTGTCCCTAATGATCATGGTATTCATACCGCTCTGCATGCCAGCCTTCCAGGTCAGGTAACCCACAGTGTGCTTGTCCAACTGGTTTGCCAAAGCTGTAGGATAAAAGAATCACTATTACTGCTGTATTTTCCTGTGGTTTTCAACACTTCAAAAGATAAAACCATATTACAGGAGTGCAAAAATTCAGTTCTTACCTAATAAAATAAAACAAAGTACATACAGGCAACCTCCTGTATTTGCGAGGGATAGGAACCACAAACACCAGTGAATAGCTAAAATTCATGAATACTTGATGTCCCCCTCTAAAAACACTTGTAACTGGCTATTTAAATAGTAAAAATAATCAGACCGCTCTCTAAAAACATTTATAACTACTTATACTTTTAACTTTCATCCTACGCAGAATATACCTTAAACTATTGCCTAAATCACTTTAACATAATTTCAAATTTATCTTAAAGCATTACCCTTAAAAATATAAGGCTTACAACTAAATGTGAAAACTATTCAAGGGACACCTATTTTCAAGTACATCCATTTTCTCTCATACATTATTAAAGTGGGCATTTTCTTTGTACAGTAACTGGGGAAAAACTGGGAAGTTAAATACAGTGGTAACTCGAGATATGAAATTAATCTTCCAAGGTGGCCTTCATATCATGAGTTTTTCGTATCTTGAACTGCATTTTACATGTAAAATGCCTAATCCGTTCCAAGCCCTACAAAAACACCCCAGTAAATTATATTTCCAGGCCTACAACACATGTTCTAGGGTTACGACGCCGATCCGACGGAAGAAATATTACTCCAAAAAGGCAAAATACCATACATACTTGAGTAATATTCAACTGCATGTAATGTTCAACCCCATTTTTACTGCAAATATTAGGACTTTAGCATATGTCCCTTAGCAATAAGCCTAGTCTATGTTAGCGGTTGCTACTGTAGCCTAGTCTATGATTCTGACATCTAAACCTAAGAAGCTAAAAGCTTAGAATATGCCAATTAAATGTATAAATAATCAGTATGTACTCATTTCAAATAATTATTAATTAATCATTAACTATAATACACAAACAAAACAAAAAAAACCTTCCAATCGTTTGTTTACATTCAGCTCTTACGAGTACTGAACGAACGCCAAGCAATCACTTTTCCTAGGACACAGTAAGCCATAAATTTTCATTAGTATCTCTCTTCAACTAATGAAACTACCAAACAGTATATTAACCATTCATTTCTATTCTTTATTCTATCTTTACCTAATGGAGATACTGAGTTACTGACAGCTATAATGAAACATATACCTAACGTAATATTAAAACGGAAGAAGAATTCTAAAAAATACGTATTTGTTGGCTTCGGTGATAGTAGTCTGATTTATTTTATATTTTATGATATCTAATTCACAATTTTTTTTATTAAATATACTGCATGTACTCATTTCAAATAATTATTAAGTAACCATTAACTATAATAAACAAACAAAAAAAAGCTTCCAAACGTCTGTTTACATCCAGCACTTACGAGTATCGAACGATGGACAAGCAATCACTTTACACAGTAAGCCATAAATTTTCAATATCTCTCTTCAACTACTGAAACTACCAAACAGTATAATAACCATTCATTTCTATTCTTTATTCTATCTTTAACTAATTTTTTTTTTTATTAAATGTATTGCATGAATAAGTTTTTCAATTTACAGCATCCTTTTACCAATAGAATACTTAAAGCACAAGGGGTAGATGCTGACCAATAGGAGAGCAGGACCTTATGGGGTGACTAGCATCAGGAACCAATGGGAGAGCAGGAAGATGGTGGCGAGTTTACTCAGTTGGAGGCGCGGGAGTTTTAAAATTGTTCTCGGTGGTCCGGGCGAATCTCGGGACTTTACAGCAATAACCTTTTGTATCTTGAAAACTTTTCGTATGTAGAGCAGTAAAATTTTTCGCATTGGCTTTCGTATCTCGAGTTTTTCGTAAGTAGAGCCTTTCATATCTCGAGGTACTACTGTAATAACCATTCATTTATATTCTGTATTCTATCTTTACCTAATTTTTTTTTTATTAAATGTATTGCATGAATAAGTTTTTCAATTTACAGCATCCTTTTACCAATAGAATACATAAAGCACAAGGGGTAGATGCAGACCAATAGGAGAGCAGGATCTTATGGGTGACTAGCATCATGAACCAATAGGAGAGCGGGAGGATGGTGACGAGTTTACTCAGTTGGCGGCGCGTGAGTTTTAAAATTGTTCTTGGTGGTCTGGGCGAATCTCAGACTTTACAGCAATAACCTTTCATAACTTGAGCAATTTTCGTTTGTAGAGCCGTAAAATTTTTTGTACTTGCTTTCGTATCTCGAGTTTTTCGAAGTTGAGCCTTTCGTATGTCGAGGTACACTGTACCAACGAGACTAGGTTTTGGTGACGTCAAGGTGGCCATACGTATTTTTTCGTGAATGAATATACATTTACGATAAAAAAAATAGTTACTGTACTTCTTAGAGTACCATACTGTAATATCAACGTAATCACATCAAAATAAAGTAATCATTGCATGCTGTAAACATGTAAAGTGTATTTTTGTCTTTTGAAAAATGCATTCCCCAAGGAATTATTCCTTGAAGAGGCTTTTTATTATGAAGATATGCCAATAATATATAAGAAATGCATTTTTTATGAATAAATATGACAATAAAAGGATTTTGACGTAAGGAAAAATCTATTTCTGGGCGATTGGCTCGTGTTCGCCAGCGAAATATCCTTTAATCTATTATTTCTAGGGTAAATGTACTAACACATACCAGAGAATAAATAAAATAAAGAAAAAGGTCAGTATAACTGACTCGCTCACCCTCTAGGAGGGTGTCGGTATGAACACTAGGCGAGTGAGACCACTACCACGAGCCAAATGCCAATAGAAATCTCCCACTACAAAACCCTCCAAGAGGGGAGACCGTCCCCACAGAGAGAGCAGCTCGTACTACTACTACTCCATCCCACGCTCGCGACTGCTGCGCCTCTGGTGGCCATCCTGAAGTTAGCAGACAATCTTGAGCGCAGGGACGGTAGGGTGGGTATTTCGCTGGCGACACGAGCCAATCGCCCAGAAATAGATTTTTCCTTACGTCAAAATCTTCTGGGCTCAGCTCCTGTCGCTTGCGCGAAATCGTACCAGAGAAACAGACACAGATGTAAGAAGTAAACAGAATAGGTCTCAAATAAAAGATACAAATAAATGAATGAATATAATTGCTAAAAAGATACAAATTCACAGTAAAAACAAATCAGAATTATGCTTAAATTACCCTTAAAACTAATTATGTAATAATATAAGGTAATTTACTATATACAAATAGGTAAAATGATACCTATCATATAAACTCTGTGTAACAACATGTATCAAAATAGAAATAGCAATTAATATAAAGTTACATAAATATTTGATCAATCACAAAATATATATCTCAGGAATGTATTGACTTAATATACAAAACCGTAAACCATTTGTAATATGATTGTAATTTTTCCCCTAGCATAAAAATAAGGGGATAACATCTATGAGATCAGTATGGTACTCAGCTGTGTGTGTCCCTCCCAACCAGACAAAAGGGACATATATAATCATAAAGCAGCTAAGACACAAGGTGAATGCTAAGCTAATGAACAAGGTAGGAAATAGACGAACTGTTGGTGAGGCAGGTAGAAAGGAGGACTGAATCTTCTACTATAAATCTAACTAGAGTCAGGGGAGGGGAAAACTATGTTACCCGCTGCTACTGCTGGGAATTTCAGAGCTTCCAGGACTTAAGGTAGTGACGTTTGAACACTGTCGGCGATTTCCATCCGGTATACTTCTTTTAAATCATCAAAATTCATATGCTGGAAGTAATTAATTTGAGGTGGCTACTGCCCTGACATCATGTGCTTTTTTGGAAAGGAGTCAGGATTGGCTTGTTTGATAAAGTACAGGATTTGTTGCCTGATGCCTTTAGTGGATAAAGTACCACCTTTTTCCCTCCTAAAGAGGGCCCCGATGAGGAAGAGGAGGTCCTGGATAGAAAAGGCTCGTGGAAGGTTGAAACTGGACAAAGGGAAACATCTTGCGGAAGGGGTAATACCTTCCAAGGTTCCCACCTCATCAAGGATCTTCATTCTTTGCTAAAAAACTACGTTCCGGAGAAAGTAGCACTTCCCCTGTGGGAAGGGAATTGAACATGATCCGGATCTCTGGATAAAGCCGACAGTTCTGAAATTCTTGCTCCTGAAGCTAGGCTTAATAAAACAGAGTTTTCCTTAGGAGCATCATAAACGAGCATGTGTCATTATCGGTTTCGGAAGCCAGTTTTAGAACATCGTTTAAGAAAACCATGAAACTGACGTAGGCCTGAACAGAGGGCCTAAGTCTAGCACATGCTTTAGAATATAGACGAGAAATAGGTACTGTCAAAGTCTATGTTAAATCAAATTGAAATATCTTTTTCAATGCTGACTTGTTTGTCGTAATAGTGCTAGCTGCTAAACCCTTTTCAAATAAAGATCTGAAAAAGGATATAGCAGAATTAACTGTCATGAATCTGATATCTGACTCCCCTCAGGAAGATTGCTAACTTTTTGACGGCAGCATCATACTGCCTCAAAGTTGAATCCCTTTTATCGGATTCCAGGAAAAGAATATTCTGAGGGTCAATATTCGCATCTCTTTTTGTTTTTGCCGCAAACTTCATGAAATCATAAAGTTAGGGTTTGAGAATCCCTGAGGAAGCGAACACAGTCTTCGTTTGTACTGACTGGGAGAGCTTGGGACTGGGGATTCGAAGGGGACGAAGGCCCAGTTCCAGAATCATGGGGTACCAATTGCTCTTCGGCCAGTCTGGGGCTACTAGAGCCACTTGACCCCTGAATGTCCTGAGTTTGTCTAATACCTTCATAAGGAGATTCACTGGAGGGAAGACGTAAAATCTTCTCCCAGTTGTTCCAGTCCAGAGCCAGGGCGTCCGTGGCGTAAGCCAGAGGGTCCAGGTTGGGGGCTACATACCACGGTAGTTTTGTGGTTTGCCTTGTGATGCGAAGAGATCCACCTGTAGCCCTGGGACTCTTTGAAGGATCCATTGGAACGAACTCTCGTCTAGAGACCATTCCGACTCTAGGGGTACTGATCGGGATAGGGCGTCTGCTATGACGTTTCTCACTCCAGCTATGTGGGTGGAGGAAAGTGCCAACTGAATTTGTCTGCCAGGGAGAAGATGGCTATCATGAGTGGTTTAGATGACGCGACTTGGAGCCTCCTCTGTTTATGCAATGTACTACCACTGCGCTGTCCAAGACTAGCTTTATGTGGGAGTACCTTTGGTGGGCGTAATCTTTTCAGAGTCAAGAAAACTGCCCATTGCCTCCAGTACGTTTATATGGAACTGACGGAACTGGGGTGACCAAATTCCTTGAACCTTTTTGACTTGGAGTACCCTCCCCAGCCGCTTAAGGACGCGTCTGTGTGGATGGTGGATCCTGGTGGAGGGAACTGAAGAGGAACTGACACTGACAGATTCTTGACTTTTGCCCACGGCCGAAGCCGGTTCTTTAGAATCAGAGGCACTGAGGATAGCTTGTCCCTGGACCTGACATTTGCTCGTGAGCGCCAGATCCTGGTTAGATTCTTTTAGTTTGGCTTTCATTAAGATGTTCGTTACTGAAGCAAACTGGAGAGAGCCGAGGATCCTTTCCTGACTCTCCTGGATGCTAGTTTGTGACTTAGAAATTGCTTGACTGACTTCGCTATTTCTTTCCTTTTGGTGGATGGAATCGACAGAGTGTGAGGATAGATTCCATTGAATGCCTAGCCACTGAAGTTTTGACTCTGGAGTGAGTCTTGATTTGGATCTGTTATCTTGAATCCTAGATATTCTAGGAATTGGATCACTTTCAGTGTGGCCTTGTTGCATTCTTCGACTGATGGGGCCCAGATCAACCAATCGTCGAGATACGCTACTACCATAATCCCTTGAGCTCTGAGCTGTTGCACTACACTTCCGCTAGCTTCGTGAACACCCTGGGTGCCACGTTGAGCCCGAACGGGACTACCTTGAAGGAGAACGTCTGATCTCCTATCTTGAATCCAGATACGGACGGAAGTGTCTTGCAATAGGGATATGATAGTAGGCGTCTGTAAGATCGATAGAGGTGGTGACGGCCCCACGGGGAAGTAAGGTCCGCACCTGTGAGATCGTGAGCATCTTGAACTTGTCGCAGCGGATGGCTAAGTTTAAGCGGGACAAGTCTAAGATTACCCTTCTTTGTTTGAGCCTTTCTTTGGAACGCTGAACAAGCGACCTTGAATTTTAACCTTTTGACTTTGACTATAGCTCCTTTCTGAAGGAGGTCCTCTGCGTACTCTGTCAATTCCTTGGAAGGAAGTTGACGGAAAGGTCTGGCTGGAGGTGGGTTCGTCAACCAGCTCCAACCCAGCCCTTTTGACACTATGCTCTGAGCCCACTGGCTGAAGTTCCACCGGTGGCGAAAGTGAAACAGCCTCCCTCCTACCTGAAGTTCTTCATTGGTTCTGGTAACCCCCTCGACCTCCTCTGAAGTGCTTTCCCCTATTGAAGGGGCCTCCCGATCCTCTCCCACGAAAGGACCGCTTACCTCTGCCTCCCTTGTTCGAGCGGTCATACTTCTGAGAAGCTTGACTCTCGAAGGCTTGATTGTAAGCTGGAGAGATGGCGTATGAGGTGGAGGCTGAGCTGAGGGGATATCACATAAATAGGCTGTGATTGACCTTTAGACGTGGAGGGCTGGGCTGTCTGCACTAACGGCACTGTAGGAACTTGTTGAGGGAAGCGCGGTTGTCTTCTTTTGGTAAGGCTGGAAACGTCTGGGTTTCCTTTGCCCCTTACCTTTTGGTGTCAGGTCTTGCCTTCTCCTAGCCGTAAGACCCCAACGGTCCTTAAGGCTCTGGTTCAACCTCGTAGCCTCTGCCTGGACTTCCTTTACCATAGCCTCTGGGAAGAGATCTGCGCCCCAGATGTTAGAAGAGAGTAACCTATTCGGTTTCATGACGAATGGTTGCCTCTAGCAGGACATGCTTCCTACAATTCGTTCTGGCAGTGGCAAACTCGAACATATCTGACTGCACCGTTTGAGTCAGGGCTTTGGTCATAAGCTTAAAAATTGGTTCTGAACCATAAGCCATGGTTGCTACCTCAGACATAGCCATCAGGTTGATTGACCTGGCTAGTCGTGTTTTCGAGTCAAATTCCGCTTGAATAAGACTATCAGGGAGCCTGGGCAGCTTTCACCAAACTGCTCCATAGCACAGTCAGGTTTGAGTTTGCCAGCTGTGAAATATTAGCAAGTCTTCCCACAATTCTCCAATTGAAGGGAGCAACGGAGATGTGGGGTCTGCTTCTTTTAACTGAGGCATGGGTTCCCCTTTCTGAGCTGCTGAGATGGTCGACCTAGCTATCTTGGTTAGGAAAGGGAGCGGGGTACTCTCGTCCATCGTGAAAATGGTTAAAGGGACTTTTGAATGGTTGGATCTTGGTGTTCGAACAGTCCCATGTCCTCTAAACATCTGAGCCATTCTCGCTGAGCCTGGTCTCGAGAATAGAGGACTGTCTCCTTTGTACCCTGTCATCCCTAACCATAGCCGAAGGCGTGAGCCCTAGCGTAGCCTATGAAGGGAGGCTGTAGGCCTTCCGGGTAGAACTCGAAGTCCTCTACTTCGAGTTCCAAACTCCGTATGGAGATGAGACCATCTTGGAAGGGGGCGTATGATGCTACTCTCCAAGGATTGTTTCATGGAGAAAGCGGGCAGCGAGTCATGCGGGGGAAGCTGAGATCCGCTAGTGTTGGAGGTTGAGGGAGAGGCAAGAGGGGCTTCTCTTAGACCGGCTATATAGTGTCCTGAGAAGTGATCCTGTCCGACAGGCGGGATATCATATGTTCCATACTCGTCTTAAGGAGCCCACTAGGTCGCCCACCTGTTGCAACAGGCCAGCATTGGTGTCCAAAGCCGGAGCTTGCTGCGGAGGTGGAGGGGAGACTCTGAATAGTCACCAAAGGTATTGGAACTGGTGATACTGCCGGGGTGCGGGATTTCTCCTTAGGTTACTCTTTTGAGGACTTTGAGCCGGAGCTAGACCCTTTAGACCTGTCTGGGCCGGGATTACGAGCCGGAGACTTGCGCGAGGAAGAAGACGAGGACGTCTTCTTCGAAGACGATGACGTCTTAGTCAAGGTCATATGTTTTGGACTTGATCTTAGGTCTAACCGAAGCCTCTGGAGGAGTATATAACTCATCACCCGTAAAGCCTTGGAAGGATGGAGAGGTTGCAGGGGTAGAAGAAACAGTCACTCCCAAGGGAGGACCCTTGGGTACCTGCATTACTTACCTCGGCCAACAGGTCGTCTATACCTACCATAGGTTTAACATTTATATCCAGGGTTGCGACATCCGTGGAGATATCCTGGTCTTGTTCTGTTAAGGAGGCCGCCAGTTGTTGTTGGATAAAGGCAATAGAGGGGTCCGCCTCTACCGGGTCGACGTACCCAGTCGCCTTGCCTCCGGGAAAGATTAACAGAGCTAATCGCTTCTCCAGTATGTAGGCTGACCCTTGGCGGCGTTCTTGCCAAAACCTCCGACCCAGGCCCGCAGGGTAGCCAATGCCGTATCTCTTACTGCCGGAGCCTGTAAGAGAGGGTATATTTTAGATTTAAGAATCACTTAAACTAAAACTTAGAATATAACTTAAACTAGATGCCTTAAGTTAAAGTAAATAACGTAAACTTAAGTACTAAAAGAAGCGGAGCAGCATGCGGAGATGGAATACTTACGCCTTCCAAAAGCTGGCTCACCAGATCGTAACATATGGTACACGTCTCATGGTACCAGACCTGGATGTCCCCGTGCGGAGTCGCGCATGGAGCATGGGACCGGCAAACTTCGTGTCCACAGGGTCCTGAAGTGTAGCGGAACATCCCGGATGCTCACAGTTTGGTGGCCTGTAAGTGGGAAGACACATGAGTATCTTAAAGGGGGAACACTTACAGACTAAGGACAAAGAACTCCGTTACATGCCGGAGCTCGGAAAAATAAAAAATTTGGGCATAACCCCTCCCTGCATTGCCTGAATAGGCTATAATCCGGAGAGATCCGGTAAAATGAAAGGGAGGGGTAGGGATGGTTTAAGAACTTAAGATAAACTTAAAGATAACTTAAACCCACATGCAATGTCATGCAATGAACCGGACTAGGTCCAGTGAAGCGGAGTGTAGTAACTCAGCAATACGGTACGGTTAGTAAAGACCTACTGTATGCTCCGGTCCAACTACGGTGGACTATACCCTTCCGCTGGATACCAGGGCTCCGATAGGGAGGAGCTCTAGTAAGGAGGGAAGGCGAGATGACATACAGACTCGAGCTAGCCCGGAGCGGCAAGGAAGTAAACGGAGGGGGGGAAGGCCAGGGCCCCCCACAACGTACCACCCGGCCGAGCCGAGAAAGCGAGAGGTCGGTAACCAGTCAGGGACTGTCGGACTCCCAGGTCCCTCCGGTGGAGGGGAGAGGGGGAGCCAGGCTCGGGCATGCGGGGCGAGCAAGGACAGACCGACCCACCCCCACCCGACTCTATGGGAGAGCGGGAGAGGGGGGAGGGGGACTGGCAGGCGTCTGGCTGACTCGTGATCACGTAGTGACCACGAGGCGGTAAAACTAAGATACGGTAACCAAGCCTAGGCTAACCAATTGATCAGAGAGAAGCTATCGGGAAGCAACCTGAACTGAAAAGCGGTAGCATATAGGCCCATAGGGCTAAACCAACTGATCAGAGAGAAGCTATGGAAGCGACCGAACTGATCAACGGTAGACTAGGCTCTACGAGCCGGGACCTAGGCTAAGCCAGAACGCTAACTAACCTCACAGTGACAAAACATATAAATATATATAATAAAAATGAAAGAAAGAAGGTAAAAAAGCAGGAGAAAAAATCCAGGAGTGTGCGACTAGCCCGAAGGCGAGTCTACCACTCAAAGCTAGTCAGGGGCCGATACTAAGAACCTGGACTAGGGTCTGGATAGAAAAAGCCTACATAAGGTGAAATACATACATGTATGACAACCTGAGTAGACCTAACGACGCGGATAATCAAAATAGAGCGTAAATAATAATGGGATGTTCTAGGTATGGGAGACCAAGAACGAACCCAACATGCGGCAGGACCATGCTGCCATGCTTCCAGCCCCCGGTAGAACGTATTTGTACCTAAAAAACGGCAAATACTGTCTCGGGGACGGAAAAAACTCGCTAACCGTAAATACTGAGTACTTAACTTAGCTGCTGCAATAGCTGCACGCTCCATTATCGAAAATCCGAAGAAAGGGCACAAAAATCACAGAGAGAAAAATAACACGTGTGACTCGTGTGAGCTAACTGAAAAGGATGGCCACCAGAGGCGCAGCAGTCGCGAGCGTGGGATGGAGTAGTAGTAGTACGAGCTGCTCTCTCTGTGGGACGGCTCCCCTCTCTTGGAGGGTTTTGTAGTGGAGAGTTTCTATTGGCATTTGGCTCGTGGTAGTGGTCTCACTCGCCTAGTGTTCATACCGACACCCTCCTAGAGGGTAGCGAGTCAGTTATACTGACCTTTTTCTTTATTTTATTTATTCTCTGGTATGTTTAGTACATTTACCCTAGAAATAATAGATTAAAGGATATTTCGCGCAAGCGACACGAGCTGAGCCCAGAAATATATAAGGTAAAAATGGTTTTATTACGTTTACGCTTCATCGCCGATCGCAAACAACAATACATTAATCTATGACAATTATTGTTGGTATGACAGCAGTGTTCAGAGAAGTTGATTACGTTATACCAAAACAATAATGAAGTTCGAATTGAAAATTAATGTTTTCCTAAATGTTATTACTACTGTAATTACACTACTACTATCAATATTTCTAAAAGGTTAAGAATGACAAAGGTGCTGTTAAGTGTAACTCAATGTTTACATTTCTGCTGGCCACTCAACTACAAGTTGATGTCAATGATGTGGAATTATTCCATGAATAGGCTATATATTATGAAGATATGCCAATAATATATAAGGTGAGAATGGTTTTATTATCTTTATTGTCAGTTTAATATCATAATGTGAATCTGTTCATAGCATTTGCTGGTTATCGGAACCGGACGAGGCTTAGCCTACAACGGACAAGCCCTCGATGCTACGATTCATACCAGTGATATAGATTGAGAAGTGGTCCAAGGAAAAATGATATTGTTATGATACAATAAAGTTTCATACATACTTACCTGGCAGATATATACTTAGCTAAGACTCCGTCTTCCCCGACAGAAATTTGAATTTCGCGGCACACGCTACAGGTAGGTAGGTCAGGTGATCTACCGTCCTGCCGCTGGGTGGCAGGAATAGGAATCATTACCTTCTAGAACCAGATTTTTCTCTTCCACCTGTCTCCTGTGGGGAGGCTGGGTGGGCCATTTATCGTATATATCTGCCAGGTAAGTATGTATGAAACTTTATTGTATCATAACAATATCATTTTCATACATTCAACTTCCCTGACAGATATATACTTAGCTGATTGGCACCCTTTGGTGGAGGGTAAGAGACAGCTATTAACTGATTAGACAGGTAAACAACATACGTTGTAGGTAATAAATAAATAAAACCTTGGTTCCTATGTGTTTAGATAAAGGGTTGACTTCCTAGCTATTGCTAGGAGTCTGCTTCGTCTCAAGAACCTCAGCGAGGATGTGACCTACGGCTAAGCGTTCTTGTAGATCTGTCAATGGGGTCTTATCCACTTACTCGACAGAACCTAAAGGTCATTTGTCAATGGGGTCTTATCCACTTACATGACAATACACCTATGCCTAGTGGCATAATAATTAGGACACAACACCGATCCCGATCACCTGATCCTAACACGAGGGTTAGTGCTTAATTTGAAAAGAGTTATCCCCAAACAAACTCCTTTCAAACAACCCAAGAACAAAACACTATGTTAAAATAAAAATTAACTCACTTAGTTAAGGATCAGTTTCGGCTCCCTATCCCAGCAACGTATCCATAGACATGTATAACCAAGAGAGAAGGATCTCTCGTAGGTCAACTTGACCTCCTTCGTGCTAAGGGAAGTCAACTCCCGAGTTGCATCTTCCGTAAGTTACAGCTAATATGTCCTTCACGACATATTGTTATGGAACTAACAAGAATTCATAAAAGCTCGCACTTCAAGCGCTTTTTTTAATTCTCAGCTGTTTGAAGGAATCATCAAGTTATTCATGAAGTGCTTAGAGATGACATTTGTTTCAAAGAAGAAGACCAGGACTTCCTTTGAAATGGATCTCTTCTGGATGAAGCCTAGAGCCTGGCTTGCGCCTGGGGGGCCTAGCGCCTTGGCTGGCTCCTCCCCACTTGCTGGAGTTTCAAGCTTGGTAGAGTCTCGAGGAAGTCTGGCGATGTCCACATCAGACACTCTTATCTGTCCGATTTTTTCGCCTCTAGCGCATCTGTGCCAAGTTGTAGGCCTGCTCTTTCTCCTCATCAGACAATGACAGTGTTCTTGGGACTGTTTGCCTCTGGCGTTTTTTACGCCTGTTTTTTGGCATATGGCACCTGGTTGGCGCTCATTGTCCAAAAGTCCTGAACATCCACAAAAGTTTATCAGGAGACTGGAGAAGGGTGGAAGAAGTTCTTCCCCTTTGAGCTTTGGCCTCTCCGGCAAGGGGAGGTGATTGTGGTCAGCTACATCCAGTAGACGATAGGATATCTAATCGTACGAGAGATAAGAGTCTTCCTCCGAGGAGGGTCCTTCTTGAATACTTCCGTTGCTCAAGATCTCTTCTTACATGTTGAAGGGGTTTCTCGTTGCAGAATCTTCCCTATCATTGCCCGGGGAAGAAGCCTGGAAGTCGAAGGAGACTCCGAGCTGAAATTGGGAGGACTCCTGATTTCTAGCTCTTTATTGTATCCCTCTGAACACCTTCTGGGAAGCATTTCGAGCCGTCATCGCATTCCAAAGACTCTGTAGGCAAACGTTTGAACCATTCTACTGTAGATGAAAACGTAAGTACCCTGCCTGGACAACGAAACCTCTATCTGAAAACATTGAATCAGGAATAGGGGGTTTTAGTTCTTTTGCCAGACATACTATGCTGGCAAGAACCCATTGCCTAGTTTCCATAGAATCTGATGCGAGATTCCAATGCTCAAAAAATTCACTTGTCTTCTGGTCGTTTAGGACCAAGAGAAACAAAGAATTCCCTCATAAAAATTTCTCAAAGAAGTTTGATGAGGAGCAGTTCCATCTTGTCGGAACATGGAATCTGTGGCCACAAAAAAGATCCCATTATGAAGTCATGAATATCCTACTCTTGTCATATTGAGGTATCATATAAGATCTGATCTCGAAGATCTTAATCCTCTGCTATCTCCAATTCCCTTTGTAGAGACAGAGTATAGCCTTTTACTGCGTTCTTTGATAGCAGATATATACAAAGGTGATTCTTCCCCCTGAAAGGGAAGAAAAAACCACTATGTGGTTCACAGAGGTATCGGAAGAGGACAGTTTCCTCATTCCCTCTAGCACGATCTGCAGCAATTCTATGTCTTGGCCATGACTATTGTAATTTACCTTGAAAAAATCCTCTCATTCATGTCCACTTCTGGTCAGTCTGCACGCAGACAGACTCAGAGTGGAGAGGTTGTTAAGGTCCATTTATAATAGATGCTGATCAGAATATCCAGACTCTCTTGGAAAAGACTTCCAAAACATGCTGGTCAGTAAGAACTGACCTCTGTGAATCCAACCTCTCTAAGGCCAAAATGAGGCATAAAGTATTATCCTCTCTTTCTTTGACGCCCTTTATCTCTAAATCTGTAAAGAATTTATATTTATGGGAAAAAAGACTAAAGTTTATTCCCCTTTCTATAAAATAAAGATGGCGTATATTGCTACCTCTCTAGGTTCGAGGAAAAGGAAGCAGTCTATAGGAAGCCTGTTCGTCTTCTACCTTGCTAAGAGATCTATGAAGAAGACTTTCCGCAGGTTCTCACGACTCTTTCCAATAAATGTTAGACATACGTTAACAGTTATTATCGTCGATCGAGAAGGTTCTAACGGACATGCAAAATCTTGCATCGAACCTCTTAACCTCTTCATTACCGAAAGTTTGTTTGGAGATAGGTGGGTACCACCATTCAAGTCTACTACACCGCACCGGGTGCATAAAGGTGGTACGCATAGTACCACCAAAACTCCTCTTTTCAGATAGGGACTTCCAATCATTCTGTAACTTCGGTTTGAAGAGTTTGGAGCAAAATAAACAGTATGACACGATGCCAGACGTATGATGAACCCAAAAAAATATTATTACTGCTTATAGTAGTGTGTAGGTGACAGATCAGATAAACTGCGTCTCAACAAAAAATCACAAAACCAGACAAGCGTAAACATGTAATAACTTCTACCCAAGTATAAAACCAGTTGTATCATCATTTACTGTATTTATTTATTTATTCACTTATTACATTTTACAAATAAAAGATATGAACACCAGATAAATGAAGGTAAAAATAAAGCCTTATAGTAACTTTATATATAAAAAACCAAACCAGAGAAAAAGCGAAAAAGCGATTTTTTCTGAGGACAAGAAACTTGAAAAATTAGTTTAGATACCCCTGATGCCCCTAAGTTTGTTTTCTGTGATGAAAACTAATCTTAGACGTAGAAAATGACATCGACCAATTTTTGAAAGATATACTATAAAATTTGCAATTTCCATATTTATTGGCGGGGCTTTCGCTTTAGTTTTTGCTTTTTTTTTTTTGTTATTACGTGCTTATTTACTGTTCTATTTTGATAATACTTTATGTGCATGTTCCAGGTGCGATATACCAACATTCTGTAAGATCGAATTTCTATTCAAGACTGTAGTTTTCTCACCGACCACCAGTGTCCCTTGTACAAGGGACACTGAGTTTCACATTTTTTTTCATAAAATCATTTATTTTCCCTGTAGGATGATAAAACTAACAGAGAATATGCGTTATTATAGTGGTAATAATACCTGATAATTTCATTAGCCTGTCTTGATTAATGTATTTTTGGCAAATATTTTTACGATCGGCAACCCCTCCAAACTGGAGTCACTACCGAGAGATTCAGTTCGGCAGCAAACGCAATGTTTACATTCTACTCACCCACCCGGTAAAGAAGGGGTTAAGGATCGTTACGTTCCCTGTCTGTTTTCCAACTAGTTTCTCTTTTGTTAACGCGTATTCTCGATGCTCTTTGCGATATGAGAGTCGTGGAATTGGCCTAAGTGATTAAAATAAATCATTTCATCGTTGCTTGTAAGCGACCCCTCCCGAGAGGCTACTGGACTCTTAGGTTAATAACTCGCTAAAACGAGAAAATATCTTGGATGGTGCTTCTGGCGCTTCCTTCTAATTCTTTTTAGGCTATGTGCCAGAACATCTGTGCCTTTATAGTACCCGACATCCTTTCACATGTTAATTCCGTTCTTAGTAGGAAAAAACTTTTATATACCATCCAGGGAAACAACTTCTGCCACGAAGAGAATGTTTCCCATCCGACTCATCCATCTTCTCCTGAGCAGGTACTCTAATAAGCCATGCTTTTGTAAGCATGAGAGCATTATATAATATAATGTTCTGCTGCGATAGAATCCTTTAATAATGTTACCTACGGTAAACAGCATTGAAAGGTTGTAATATCTCTCTTATTGAAAGCTTCTTAGCAAAAGGCAGACAATATTTTATGTTAGCTTAACTATCCCCCTCAATCCAAGGCTAAGACCACGATTGTATGGAGATATACAGATAGTTATTCCATCCCACAGGAGAGAGAGAGTAACCGACCGCTCATGACCGACACCTACATGTAACTGCGTTGGTCTAAGCGATAGCAGTCTCCGTTAGCCGTCTGGCCTTACTCTTCCAGAGTTGCCAGCTACTCCATTTAATAAAGGAATCTTATAAAATTATTATCGAACTTCAGGAAGTTCTTATTACAGCATATTTAAGCGAAACAAGACTTCGATAAATCTAGAAGTTAAGTAGGTGTTGTCTTAACAATCCCTTTAAGCGTAGTCGTTCTTAGGAAAGTCCTAGAAGGATACTGGTAATTGAGTTGCACAGCAAAGAAGTAACTACAGTATGTGTTTATGATTTGACCGTATCGTATTCTCATAACAGCAGATACTCTACTACCTTCTACTATCTTCGTTCTTTTCGTTAATAGAACGATAGAAAGAGTATATATATCTCAAGGAAGGAAGTTAATCCAGGAACTCTTAAAATCTTCGTGATTTCCTCATAAATCGCGCAAGAGACAGAATTCCTGTTCATCTCTATGGGGTTTGCGGAAGGAAGTAGATATTTCCTATCCGCCATCATACCCAAACGTCGATGAGATTCTTATTAAGAAAAACTCCCAAAGCTCTTGCCTCCTCATAACGAGGGAAGAGCATGGATGAAGGAGAGAGTCCGCATTGAGAGGAACTGCCAACACAGGAGTCTTCT
>NC_087203.1:50173137-50236085 GCF_015104395.2 Macrobrachium nipponense | reverse complement strand
AGGGAAGAATCACCTTGGTAATTTATGCTATCAATGAAGACATTGAAAGAGATACTCTGTCTAGACAAAGAATATTAGAGATAGTAGAAAATTAATGATCTCGGGATCTTATACAATACCTCTATACGATAAGAGTAAGAGATCTTATACTTAGAATGGGATCCTAATTTGGGCCTCAGATTCCGTGTTCGACAAGATGGAACTGCTCCTAATTAAAGTTTCTCTGGTCCTAAATGATCAAAAGGACAAGTAAAATTTGGGCTTTAGAATACTGGAATCAAATTCTATGACGACTCGGCAATGGGTTCTGGCCAGCATAGTATGCAATGAGAACTAAAGCCTTTTATTCCTGGATCAACGCTTTCAGATACGTTTCGTTGTCCGGGTAATGTAGTGACATGGTCATCTACAGAAGAAAAGGTTTTAACGTTTACTGACAGAGTCTTTGGAACGCCAGAAGGGCTCAAACTACTTCCCAAAAGGTTCAGAGAGATACATTCAAGAACTAGAAATCAACCCATTTCAGCTTAGAATCTCTTTAAAAAATTCCAAGCTCCTTCCCTTCCTTCGGGCAAGGATAGGGAAACTTCTGCGACGAGAACACTCATCAACATGTAGGAGAGAACTCGTTAGCAACGGAAGTAGGCAATAAGGATCCTCCTCGGAGGAAGACTTGTCTCTTGGGACTTTGGAGATTTCCTATGGTCTACTGGATGGAGCTGACTAAATTTTGATGAATGTGCAGGAGCAATTAGCGTATTTGGTAGGAGTACTGTCTAAAGAAGCCGACTCTAAAAAGGATGACAGACTTCCGATTAAGAGATCCAAATACCGATCTCCTGTCGGGCGCGACGAACCCTACAGGGGAGTTGTCGCACAAGCGGCCATCTCTGGGGGAGCGATGCGCTAGACAGGCGAGAACGTGGGAAAGGAAAGTAACTCCTGCCAAGCGTCTGGCGCCAACTAGGAGCCAGGCGCCAAGTAGGCGCAAAGAGCCTGACTTTACTGTAGATCGTGCTAAGCCAAGATCTTCAATTCACAAGCAACAAGAGCCAAACGGAGAAGAGAGAACTTCTGATAGGAGTATAGCGCCCGCTGAGCGCAATATACTTGCCATTCGAAAGGCGCATTCCATGAGCGATACTCCTACCATGCCACAGGAGTATTCGGAACTAGATGCGCCTTCCATAGGTAGGAGTATTCGGGAAGAGGTACTCCTCCCAGGCGCCTTGAGTACTCTGACTCGATACTCTCCCAGGAGCCACGGAGTATTCTAGACTTTTTACTCCTACCAGCGCCAGGGGTATTCGAAGCGTGATGTGCCTACCAAGAGCCAGGAGTTATTCTGAGCTTAATACTCCTAATAGGCGCCAGGAGTATTTCGGAACGCGATACTCCGGGGCCAAGCACCAGGAGTATTCCGATGAGCACGATACTCCTCCCAGGCGCCAGGGGTATTCGGAACGTGATACTCCTACCAGGCGCCAGGAGTAACCAGGCGCCAGGAGTATTCCGAGCACGATACTCCTCCCAGGCGCCAGGAGTATTCGGAGAGCGATACTCCTGCCAGGCGTCAGGAGTATTCCGAGAACGATACTCCTCCCAGGCGCCAGGAGTATTCGGAGAGCGATACTCCTACCAGGCGCCAGGAGTAACCAGGCGCCAGGAGTATTCCGAGCACGATACTCCTCCCAGGCGCCAGGAGTATTCGGAGAGCGATACTCCTGCCAGGCGTCAGGAGTATTCCGAGAACGAGGAGTATTCCGATCGCGATACTCCTCCCAGGCGCCAAGAGTATTCGAGCGCGATAACTCCTGCCAGGCGCCAGGAGTATTCTGAGCTTAATACTCCTAACAGGCCCAGCCAGAGTATTTGGAGCGAGATGCGCCTTCCAGACGGCAGGAGTATCGAAGAGTTTTATTACGACTGTCAGGCACCAGGGGTATTCTAAACAGTAACTCCTCGCGCCAGCCAGGCGCAAGCCAGGCGCTAGGCTTCATCCAGATGAGATCCAGTTCAAAGAAGTCCTAGTCTTCTTTGAAACAATGGTGATCTCTAAAGCACTTCATAAGTGACTTGATGATACCTTCAAACAGCTGAGAATTTAAAAAGCTCTTGAAGTGCGAGCTTTTGCAAATTCTTATTCTTTTCGTAACAATATGTCAGGAAGACATATTAGCTTTAACATATGAGAGATGCAACTATGTGTTGACTGATCATTACACGAAGGACTTCAAGTTAACTTACGAGAGATTCTTCTCTCTTGGTTTATACGTATCAGCGGATACGTTGCTGGGATAAGGAGCCGACACTGATCCTTTATTAATAAGTTGAATTTATTTTAACTCAATGTTTTTTGTTGGAGGTTTGAAAGGAGTTTGGGGATAACTCTCTTTCAATTTTAGCGCGAACCCCTCATGTTAGGAACAGGTGATCGGGATCGGTGTTGCGCTCCTTAGTTATGCCAATAGGCATAGGCATGTTGTCATATAAGCGGATTAGCACCCATTGACAAATGCCAATTAGGCTCGAGAGTAAGTGGATAAGACCCCATCGGTAGTACCCACAAGAACTCTTGGCCACAGATCACTATCTTGCTAAGGCTCTTGAGACGAAGCAGACTCCTATGCAATAGCTAGGAAGTCAACCCTTCGTCTAGAAACACAGAGGAACTAAGGTCTATAAATACCTACAACATATGTTGTTTACCTGTCTAGTCAGTAATTAGCGTCTCTTGCCCTCCACCAAAGGGTGTCAATCAGCTATGTATATATCTGACAGGTAAGTGAATGTATGAAAATGACATTGTTATGATACAATAAAGTTTCATACATACTTACCTGGCAGATATATACAATTGAAGACCCCACCCAGCCTCCCCGCAGGAGACAGGTGGAAGAGAGAATCTGATTAGAAAACGGGGATAGTTCCTAGTCCTGCCACCCAGCGGCAGGCAGGTAGATCACCTGACTACCTGTAGCGTGTGCCGCGAAATTCGAATTTCTGTCGGGGACGACGGAGTCGATAGCTATGTATATATCTGCCAGGTAGTATGTATGAAACTTTATTGTATCATAACAATGTCATATTTTCAGGGTCGCTTGTTCAGCGTACCAAAGAAAGGCCTCATTAAAAAACAGAAGGGTAATCTTAGACTTGTCCCGCTTAAACTTGGCATCGCTGCGACAAGTTCAAAATGCTGACCATCTCGCAGGTGCGGCCTTACTTCCCCGTGGGGCCGTCACCACCTCTATCGATCTTACAGACGCATACTATCATATCCCTATTGCAAGACACTTTCGCCCTTACCTGGGCTTCAGACTAGGAGATCAGGCATTCTCCTTCAAGCTAGTTCCTTTCGGTCTGAATGTAGCACCCAGAGTGTTCACGAAATTAGCGGAAGTAGTCGTTCAACAACTGAGGTCTCAAGGGATAATGGTAGTAGCGTACCTCAACGATTGGTTGATTTGGGCTCCAAACAGTCGAGGAATGTTGCGAACGCCACAATGAAAGTCATTCAATTCATGGAATATCTGGGTTCCAGATAAACAGGACAAGGTCAAGACTCACTCCGGAGTCCAACTTTCAATGGCTGGGCATTCAATGGAATCTATCCTCCCATACTGTCGATTCCATCAGCCAAGAGGAAAGAAAAAATAGCGAAGTCAGTGAAACAATTTCTAAAGTACAAATATGCTTCAAGGAGAAACCAGGAAAGAATCCTGGGTTCCTCCAATTTGCCTCAGTGACAAACATCTTGATGAAAGCCAAACTGAAAGACTTAACCAGGATCTGGCGCTCACGACAAATGTCAGATCCAGGGACAAGTATCATCAATACCACAGATTCTACTGGAAATCGTCTGCGCCCTTGGACAAAGTTAAAGAACCTGTCCATAGGTCAGTACCCCTTCAGTTTCCCCCTCCGGGAATCACTATCCACACAAGACGCTTCATTAAGCGGCTGGGGAGGATCTTCCAGTTCAAGAAAGTTCAGGGAACATGGTCACCTCAGTTCCGCCAGCTTACAATAAAATGTATTTGGAAGCAATGGCAGTGTTCCTGACTCTGAAGAGGTTACGTCCGCCAAAGAACTCTCACATCAAGTTAGTTCTGGACAGCGCAGTGGTAGTCCATTGTATAAACAGGGGAGCTCCAAGTCAAGACACCTGAATCATGTCATGGTAGCCATCTTTTCCCTGGCAGACAAGTTCAGTTGGCACCTCTCCTCCACCCATCTGGCCGGAGTGAGAAACGTCATAGCAGATGCTCTATCCTGTTTTTTTTTCAGTTCCTCTGGAATCGGAATGGTCACTGGACAACAGTTCGTTCCAATGGATTCTCCGGAAGGTACCAGGACTGCAAGTAGATCTGTTTGCATCTCAAACGAACCACAAACTTCCCTGTTATGTGGCTCCCAACTTGGACCCTCTGGCCTATGCACGGACGCCCTGTCCATAGATTGGAACAACTGGGAGAAGATTTATGTCTTTCCTCCGGTGAAATCTTCTCCTGAAAGTACTGAACAAACTCAGGACGTTCAAGGGTCAAGTAGCTCTAGTAGCCCCGGACTGGCCGAAGAGCAACTGGTACCTTGATTCTGGAATTGGGTCTTCGTCCTCTTCGAATTCCCAATCCCAGGCTCTCCCAGTCAGTACAAATGAAGACTGTGTTCGCTTCCTCAGGAATTCTCAAAACCCTAACTTATGGACTTCATGAAGTTTGCGGCCAAGAGAGATGCAAATATCGATCCACGAAATATTCTTTTCCTGGAATCGGATAAAAGAGATTCAACTTTAAGGCAGTATGATGCTGCAGTTAAAAAGTTTGGCATCCTTCCTGAGAGAAGTAGACATTAAAATCATGGACAATCAATTCAGCTATATCCTTTTTCAGATCCTTATTTGAAAAAGGGTTAGCAGCTAGTACTATTACGACAAACAAGTCAGCCTTGAAGAAGATTTTTCAACTGGGTTTTAACATAGACTTAACAGATTCTTACTTTTCGTCTATTCCCAAGGCTTGTGCTAGACTTAGACCTTCAGTAAGGCCTACTTCAGTGTCATGGTTTTTAAATGATGTTCTAAAACTGGCTTCAGATACAAATAATACATGTTCATTTATAATGCTCTTAAGAAAAACATTATTTTATTAAGCTTGGCTTCAGGAGCTAGAATTTCAGAACTGTCGGCGTTATCCGGATGCGAATCACGTAGAATTTCTTCCTTCAGGAGAAGTTCTGCTTTCTCCGGATCGCAGCTTTTTAGCAAAAAAATGAGGATCCTTTGTTGAGGTGGGACCTTGGAAGGTTATACCCCTTCCTCAAGATCTTTCTCTTTGTCCAGTAACGACCTTACGAGCCTTTCTGTCCAGGACATCCTCATCCTCTTCGGGTCCTCTCTTTAGAGAGAAAAAGGGGGTACTTTATCAATTAAAGGTATCAGGCAAACAGATCCTATACTTTATTAAGCAAGCTAACCCTGAACTCCATTCAAGGTTCACGATGTCAGGGCAGTAGCCACCTCCAATCAATTACTTTCAACACATGAATTTTGATAATTTAAAAAAGTATACTGGATGGAAATCGACCGACAGTATTTAAGCGCACTACTTAAAGTCTTTGGAATCTCCAAAATTTTCAGCAGTTGCAGCGGGTAACATAGTTTCCCTGACTCTGCACAGTAGTTTAGTTGAAGATCCAGATCTCCTACTACCTATCTCAGCCAACAGTTTGTCTAGCCTACCATGTTCATCTACGTTTGTCCTTGAGTCTTAGCTGCTCTTGTGATGGTTTAGTGGGTGTCCCTTATTTTTTTGCTAGGGTCACCCACAATTGATTGTACATACTGATCTTTAGGATGTGGTCCCTTATTTTATGCTAGGGTGCCACCATACCCCATTAACAATGGTTATGGTATTGTTTATTAATATTTGTGAAACTTATTTGGTGTGTCTTTAGCTTAAGTTTGTTCACACACCATTTATTACAATTATTGCTAATGGTTTATTAATAATTATTTAATGTGTTTTGAACTATGATTGTCACACATATGTTTATTTCAATTCAACATATAACTGATGTAAGCCTTTGTATATATATATATATTAACTATAAGTTACTCTTAAGTATTGCTCTTTATCCAGATTGTACGAACAATTGTATATATATTTTCTTTCAATTATAGTATAAGTTGAATTTTTAAGTTTTATTGAGACCTTCTTTATTTCAATCTGTGCTAATTCTCTGGTACAATTTTGCGCAGCGACACGAACTGAGCCAGAAAAAGGATTTTGACGTAGGAAAAAATCTATTTCTGGGCGATTGGTTCGTGTCGCCCAGCGAAATCCCACCTCTTCCCAACCCTTCGCTCAAGATTGATTGCTAACTTCAGGATGGCCACCAGAGGCGCGGCAGTCACCTAAGCTTGGGTTGTAGTAGTAGTAGTTGCTGCCCCGTTCTGTGGGTCGGCTCTCTTCCTGTGGGATTTTGTTGTAGGAAATTTCTAATTGACAAGAAGTTCGTGGTAGTGGTCTCACTCGCCCTAGTGTTCATACCGACGCCCTCCTTGTGGGTGAGCGAGTCAGTTATACTGACCTTTTCTTTATTTTGTTTATTCTCTGGTATTTGTTAGATCATTTACCCTAGAAATAATGAATTAAAGGATTATTTCGCTGGGCGACACGAACCAATCGCCCAGAAATAGATTTTTCCTACGTCAAAATCCTTTTTTTCATCTTAGGCTAAAAGTACGCCCTACTAATACACTTGAAAGTTTTATTTTCTCCTAAATGTCCTTGCTCATCATGTGCTAACTTCAAAATTATTTCATGAAGCTTCCTAGAAACTACGAATTTTTCTGTGATTCCCCTTTTACTACCTGACTTAGGACAAACACGACACAAAACTTCGTCCTTTTCACAAAAAGTTTCCTTACACACATCATCGAAATCATTATCCAGCTCACATTCAAAATTTCGGGTTAGTGTCTCATCCTCTCTCTGCAATTTGACTAACTCATCCTTATCCAAAACATTAGAGCCTAATTCATCACCGTAACTAGGACTAGATACAGGTACATTTACTACGTTACTTCCGACAGCTACGCCTTCCGTTTGGCTATCGCTGTTTACATCGATAGAGTCCGGTCTCTCAGCCACACTCATGCGAAGATCAACCTCGCTACCTCTATCACACTCGTTCGAATCCACGAACTTACTCACGTTCGAATCCACGAACTCACACTCGTTCGAATCCACGAACAAATTATGATTGTAGCCTATGTCTGTATCTAAACGCGACCTAGTTACTACCATTTCAGGCACTGGAATATTCCTCACAACAGGATTCCCATTCTTGGATAAAGCTAAGTCGTTACCGACAATATTGTCAACGCCTTCGACGGGCAAACTGTCCACAACTGCAAGTTTCACTTCTCCTGACACTAACTAACTTTCTAAATTCAACTTCAACAAAGGACAAAGAACACAAGTGTTAGGAAATCCACCTAACATGACTTTCTTTTCCATATTGATTTCTGCCCTGTTCGGCACACACTCACTCCTTATCAGTGAGATAGCAGCCCCTGTGTCTTGAAGCAAGACCACTTCTCTCGAATCTACTCCTCCAAGAGAGGAAACTACGCCTTCCGACAGAAATTCACCATAAATTTTCCTAGTTTCTCTCGTCACATCATTCCTACTTGACGAAAGGTTAACTAGAGACACTGGTTTCTTACCGTCCTTCTTTTCTAATGCACAATTTCTCGCTAAATGCCCTTTCCCATTACATCGGAAACAAGTTAATTCTGAGCCACTAGATGCCATTCTACTCTTACAAACCTTAGACGTATGACCAGGTTTTCCGCATGTATAACAGGAATAGTCACTTTTACTCGCATTGCTATTACTAGGATTGAAACCTTTACTGCTTTGTACTCTACCAGACGAAGGATCGTTTCGTTTCTTACTGACACTCAAATTATGAGTTAGACTATATTCGTCAGCTAGCCTAGTTTCTCCCTCAAAAGATGCTTCTCGCCTATGCTCTATATAAAGTTTAATCTCAGGGGATACATTATCTTTGAAGTTTTCTAACAACACTAAGTTCTTCAAACCGTCAAAATCCTCAACCTTAGCAGAAGTTAACCAATCAAAAAACAGTCTATCTAACTTCTTACCGTATTCTACATACGTAATATTTTCATCCTTTCTCAAATTTCTAAATTTCTTACGCTACACCTCTGGTACTAACCTACATGCGCTAAGAACGGTTTCTTTCACGATATCGTAATTATTACCTTCCTCCTTAGACATGCAACTATACACAGTAAGTGCCCTACCACTCAAAACTGACTGCAAATATAAAGTCCACATTTCTTTAGGAGAACCTACTCGTTCCATTAACTTCTCAAAACACATGAAATATGTCGTAACATTTTCCTCATCGAACTTTGGTACTAATTTTAACACTGCACTCATACCTAACCTATCAGTTTCGTTTTCGTTCTCACCTGACCGACTGTTACGAGTACTTTCCCTTAACCGAGCAATTTCCAACTCATGCATACGTACTTTTTCTCTTTCTTCCTGCTGCATTACTAACATTTCTCTCTCTTGCTGCATTTTCATTACTTCTCTCTCTTGTTGCATCTTCATTGCTTCTCTCTCTTTCTCTTGCTGCATTATCATTACTTCTCTCTCAGCCGCTCTTTCCTCTCTCTCAGCCGCTCATTCATCTCTCTCATACTTCTCTCTTTCTTTCTTCTCCACATACTCACGGAGATCATTCCCCTTTAGACCTAGTAGCTTACCTGACTCAGTAAACTCTTTCACCATCTCACTCATTCTGATTCTTTCTATATTCTCCCTGTTTCAAACTGTTAAAGTGTTGATAGCCTAGGCAAGGTTGCCACAATGTTACGGACTCTGAGATCTCAGAGACAATGTTACGGTGTCGAAATATCCTGGTTAAAGGTCGACACAATGTTACGGCCTCTGAGAGAGGTCCGCTTCAGGTTCGATATGAAATAATAAAAAAAAATATTTCAACACCAACAGTTGAAACTGGTGATACGAATATAAAAAGAAACACTAACACAACAAAGGTTTATTTACAAGCTTACTAACAAAGGTAAATGCAGAATGTTATCTCCTATTTACATAAAAAGATAGAATCTTACACTGCATGAACTGGGGGAAACAGTGAGGCAATTCGCGAATACTTGCTAATCAGTTTGGCACTTCGAAGAGGTGGCTTCATAAATGTAGAGCGGCAATGGCAGTCGTCCTCTTGACTCCGTATTGCAGATACTAGTCTACTTGAAAAGCAGGAATTCCCCAAAACCTGTAGCAGGACCTTTTCTTCTCTGAAGTCTGCTTGATGTCGAGAAAACATGGCCGTCCACTCCTGAAGACGACTAGACCAAACAACTCTTCTTTTGATTGATACTTCGTCAGTTCCTTCGTCTCTAGTCTCTCTCTGACGATCACTGCTGCTGATCTCTCACTGATAATCTGATATGTGGCTCTTACTAACTGGTGATCTCTCTCTTTTACGATCTCTTTCTTCTTCTACGATCACTGCTCTCCAAAGTTCGTTCGTCGTATTTATACAGCATTCTGGGGGCGGGGCCTACGGCAAGCGTCACAGACTCCCGAGTTTACTAGGACTCCTTAGATGAATCAGACGAGGTATTGCATCAGAAAACGCGGCACTTCTCATGTCACTTTGGCGCATTTTTGCGCTCCACAACACGCCCGACGATTCCAGAACAGCCGTGAGAAACGGCGCCTCCAACACGGGCGCGAAAACCTCCTTACTGCCGAACTTCTCGAAAATGCGTTCTCCTTTCCTTCAACTTCCTTTGCTATGAAGCAATTACCATCACAATACCATAAATCAAAATATTGTGTTAGAGACTTCCAATTTGTTGCAAAATAAAGGTAAATGATTGAATATTACTAGAATGTAATAGTTTTAGTTTACAATTGCGTTTTTCGACCATTTCGGTCAATTCAAAGTTGACCAAAGGTTGAAATTTTGGCACTTATCATTATTCATATAAAAATATTTCAAAACTGATAACAGCTACAACCATGGGTTGTTTTTTGTTGTATTCTACATGAAATTGCGCACATTTTCATATATAAAACTTTGTAATGGCTAAATTAAAATGGTGCAAACATTACGACAATCAGACGAAAAAATTTCTGATTTTTTTTGGAAGAGTTACTGTGCGGACGTAAGGAAAAATTTTTTTTTTTTCATAAATTCACCATAAATCGAAATATTGTGCTTGAGACTTCCGATTTGTTGCAAAATAAAGATAAATGAGTGAGTATTACTAGAATGTAATAGTTTTATGTTACAATTGCGTTTTTTGACCATTTCGGTTGAGTCAAAGTTGACCGAAGGTTGAAATTTTTGCACTTATTGGTATTTATATGAAAATATTTCAAAACTGATAAAATCTACAACCATGGGTTGTTTTTTGTTGTATTCTACATAAAATTGCACACATTTCCATATATAAAACTTTATGTAACGGCTAATTAAAATGGTGAAAACATTACAACAATCGGAGGAAAAAAATTTGATTTTTTCGGAAGAGTTACCGCGCGGATGTAAGGAAAAAAGTTTTTTTTTTTTCATAAATTCACCATAAATCAAAATATTGTGCTAGAGACTTCCAATTTGTTTCAAAATGAAGGTAAATGATTGAATATTATTATAATATAAGAGTTTTAGCTTACAGTTGCATTTTTCGACCATTTCGGTAGAGTCAAAGTTGACCGAAGGTTGAAATTTTGGCACTTATCGTTATTTATAAGAAAATATTTCAAAACTGATAAAAGCTACAACCATGAGTTGTTTTTTGTTGTATTCTACAGGAAATTGCGCACATTTTCATATATAAAATGGTGCAAAAATTATGTCAAAGTGACGAAATAATTTCTGAGATGTGTCGCTGATGCTTTTTAGTGCGAGAAGAAAGAAATTCACACTTGCGCTCCTGGGTAATGATTGCAAACAAAACAACGCCTTGATCCGTGAGCTCCCAGCATCTCCCAAGGCGCATGATTCAAAAGTTCTCGCCTAGTAGGCCTATACCTGTTTTTCCGCGAATTTTAAAAAAACTTTTATATCAACGTACCATACGTCCAATTGGCGTTAAAGGGTTAATAAAGGCTTTGGTCGCTTTAGTGTCCGAGCTGGCCGCCTCCCCATGCTGCACCACCGAATGGATGCCAGTCCGTTTCTGGAATTTTTCAAACCACCCACAAGAAGCCTTGAAGTCTGGGGTTGGTGTCGATGTCCCTTCTCTTCCGTCGTCTTCAGCCTGGGCGATGAAATCGCCAAAAATAATGCTGGCCTTGTGGCAGATTGCCATCTGGGTTATCGTATCGGCAGCAATTTCTTTGTCTTTTATCCATACAAGAAGCAGCCTCTCCATCCCATCGTGCACGTGACTCCTCTTGTTGGACAAAATGGTCACGCCTTTGGAAGGTGTATCTGCTTTGATGGCTTCCTTCTGCTTGTGGACGGATTTCGGCCGTACAGTGGTCCCCCCGTATTCGCGGGGGATGCGTACCAGACCCCCCCGCGAATAGTTAGAATCCGCGAATGTTTGGAACCCCTATAAAAACGTTAAAAACAGCCTATTTTGTTAGTTAAAACTTAAGAAAAAACACTAAAGAAAAACCACTAAAAATTTTCATACTTGGTTTTTTTAATAGTGTTATCACGAAAAGTGCATTTTATGATGAAATTGATAACAAAAGCCAGGAATTTGTGGATATTTCTCATAGAAAAATACTGCGAATGCGCGAATTTTCCGCGAATAATGCAGGGAAACTTTCCCGAGAAATCCGCGAATGTGGGAGTCCACGAATCCGGAGAACGCGAATACGGGGGGTCCACTGTATTCTTAGCGATCACACTCAACCGCATGCCAGCCTCATACTTCTTGATAATCTCCATTTTTGTCTCCCATACTTCTTGATAATCTCCATTTTTGTCTCCATAGAAAGTATCCTCTTCTTTCTGTGAACTTCAGCAACTTTCTTAGGACCCATGACTCTACGTAATTAAGTTATGTAGTACTAATTAAGTTCTCACACAACACGATAAAGTACAAAGCGAATTCACTAACACGAATGTACGTTAACAAACGAAATCATATATGTGAACAACAAATGAATGAATTCCGCGTGCATACGGTAACGCTGGTGCGATTAAGTGGCTGAAGAATGCCTTTATGTAGAGCACGATGGGAGAGATGCTGACCAATAGGAGAGCAGGATCTTACAGCGATGACTAGCATCAGGAACCAATGGGAGAGCAGGAGGATGGTGGCGAGTCTACTCAGTTGGCAGCGCGCGAGATTCAAGATTGTTCTCGGCGGTCCGGCCGAATCTCAGGGCTTTACAGCAACAACCTTTCGTAACTTAATTATTTTCGTATGCAGAGGCGAAAAAATCTTTGTATTTGCTTTTGTAACTCGAATTTTTCGTAAGTTGGGATTTTCGTATGTCGAGGTTCCACCGTAATATGATGATAATCTCTCTCTCTCTCTCTCTCTCTCTCTCTCTCTCTCTCTCTCTCTCTCTCTCTCTCTCTCTCTGTAATTGGCTGTGTATATATATTTCTAATGGTAAAATGTTTCAGAAGACTCAAAGTATATGATATAATATAAATTCAATTGTACAGGCAGTCCCCGGGTTACGACGGGGGTTCCGTTCTTAAGACGCGCCGTAACCTGAAAATCGTCGTAAGCCAGAACGACGTTGTTGAAAACATGTCCACAGGGAAAATTTCACTAATTTGCAATTTTTCTTAGGGCCGTATCTCTAAAATTATCACTAATTTACTTTTTTCATGTGCAACACTGTGTATTCACAAATTACTGTATATTTTCATTAAAAATACAAGAGAGAGAGAGAGAGAGAGAGAGAGAGAGAGAGAGAGAGAGAGAGAGAGAGAAATAACTCCTTAGGTTTCAATAGATTGAAATGAATGTCTGTAGGCAACTTTTTCCCCCTCCCATAAATACATATATTTCTCCAGAGAAGAGAGAAAGAGAGGACTGTGCAATTATGTTTGTCTGTCTATCAATTCTTTTGCTGAGAGCCAGAGAGATAAAAGGAAGAAATAGAAACACCAAATGTATGACAAGTATCTTGTGGAGAGAGAGAGAGAGAGAGAGAGCGAGAGAGAGAGAGAGAGAGAGAGAGAGACCTTACCTTACCTTACAGACCTACATCTTGTTCGGGTGCCCAGGTCCCTCAGTGTGAGGCACCTCTAATGTCTACCAGAGAGTTGCTAGTACATCTTCCGGTATATTTTGCATCTTCCAATCTTGGATGGTCTGGGATGCAGTTTAGATATTTGTCGAGCTTATTCTTAAACACATCTACGCTCACTCCTGATATTCCTCAGATGAGCTGGCAACGCATTGATAGACGCTGCATTATCGATGCTGGTGCGTAGTGGATTTAATGTCCTGTGTCTTTCCTTATTTTTCCCTGGTATAGTTTTGTTTTGGGCACTATTAATCTACTCTGCTTGCTCTTTCTGAGAGAGAGAGAGAGAGAGAGAGAGAGAGAGAGAGAGAGAGAGAGAGAGAGAGAGAGTTGTCCTTACAGTATTTAAAAGAGAGAAATGGAATGATTATTGTATTTAAAATATACTCAGATATGAATTTTGTACTTACAGTTAATAGTATTATTATTGGAAAATATTAATGATAAACTTATTACATACAGTCCATGAAAATGATCTCATCTCCAGTAAGAGAGAGAGAGAGAGAGAGAGAGAGAGAGAGAGAGAGAGAGAGAGAGGAGAGAGAGAGATAGAAATTACATAAAACCATTAAATTCGTTGACCATTGTATGGCATTGTTAAGCTCCAAGTGTCACTGGAGTTGAGGTAGGGAAATTGATACAGAAAAAGACCAAGGGAAGAATTTTATCTTTTGAAATTAGTTATCGTATTATTACTAATTCTATTATTATTATTATTATTATTTGAAAAATATAATTAAAACCCACGTGCATCTACCATAAAAAAATTGTCTCATCTCAGTAAGAAAGAGGAATTATCCTTACAAGTGAAATGGAAAGGTCATTTTCATCTCTTTAAAATACGACCATTATGAATTTGTAATTAAAGTTTTATTATTATTATTATTATTATTATTATTATTATTATTATTTTGCTCTATCACAGTCCTCCAATTCGACTGGGTGGTATTTATAGTGTGGGGTTCCGGGTTGCATCCTGCCTCCTTAGGAGTCCATCACTTTTCTTACTATGTGTGCCGTTTCTAGGATCACACTCTTCTGCATGAGTCCTGGAGCTACTTCAGCCGTCTAGTTTTTTGTCTAGATTTCCTTTTGCAAGGATCTTGGGAGGATTCGTTGCCTAGTGCTCCTATGATTATGGGTACGATTTTCCACACTGGCATATCCCATATCCTTCTTATTTCTATTTTCAGATCTTGATACTTATTCCATTTTTTTCCCTCTTTTCTCTTCAACTCTGGTGTCCCATGGTATTGCGACATCAATGAGTGATACTTTCTTCTTGACTTTGTCAATCAACGTCACGTCTGGTCTGTTTGCACGTATCACCCTATCAGTTCTGATACCATAGTCCCAGAGGATCTTTGCCTGATCGTTTTCTATCACTCCTTCAGGTTGGTGCTCGTACCACTTATTACTGCAAGGTAGCTGATGTTTCTTGCACTGGCTCCAGTGGAGGGCTTTTGCCACTGAATCATGCCTCTTTTTGTACTGGTTCTGTGCAAGTGCCGGGCATTCACTTGCTATGTGGTTTATGGTTTCATTTTTGTATTGCACTTCCTACATATGGGAGAGATGTTATTTCCGTCTATCGTACTTTGAAACATATCTGGTTCTTAGGGCCTGATCTTGTGCCGCTGTTATCATTCCTTCAGTTTCCTTCTTTAGCTCTCCCCTCTGTAGCCATTGCCATTTTGTCATCACTGGCTAGTTCCTTTAGTCTGCCTCATGTATTGTCCATGCATTGGTTTGTTGTGCCAGTCCTCTGTTCTTTCTGTCTTTCTCCTGTCTCTGTATATTTCTGGGTCTTCGTCTACTTTTATTAGTCCTTCTTCCCATGCACTCTTTATTATTATTAAATAACTGAAATTATCAATAAACATTTTACATACTAGTACCATAAAAATTCTTTCATCTCGGTAAAAGAGAGAGAGAGAGAGAGAGAGAGAGAGAGAGAGAGAGGAGAGAGAGCGAGAGAGAGAGAGAGAGAGAGAGAGAGTGTTTATCTCTCTCTGTTCTCTCAAAAAATACTTATAACGCTTCCAGCGAAAGAGAGGGATGAGTTACCACTATGACACATTATTATCTTGTGTGACAAAAGAGAGAGAGAGAGAGAGAGAGAGAGAGAGAGAGAGAGAGAGAGAGAGAGAGAGAGAGAGAGTTAACCTTAATTAAAAGTGACATGGATAGATTAGTACGTATTGTATTTCTTTAAAAATACTATCGCATATGAATTTTGTAATTACAGTTATTATTATTATTATTATTATTTTTGAAAGTATTAAAAACAAATAGTACAAGTACATAAAAAATCTCGAGTCTCAGTAAATGAGAGACCAGTGATTGGCAACACATGCAGCTCTTCCCCCTCCTTGGCCTGTCACAGAAACTTGATATATCTGAAACAGTTTTAGTACCATGGATCTCGAGGAAAATGGTTTACTGAGAGAAGAACTTCGGAACTTCCTTCATTCTTCCATAATTTTTTAAATATAAGCTAAAATCTTACTAATTCACTATGGTATTTTCTTTAATGAATTGATATTATTGCTGTATAAATTAATATTAATATTTGAAAATAGTAAATCATTTATTTATCATACAAAAAAACATACATCTTTGTAGTAGGAGAGAGAGAGAGAGAGAGAGAGAGAGAGAGAGAGAGAGAGAGAGAGAGAGAGAGAGAGAGAGAGAGAATTATTATTTTTTATTATGTGATATCATTTCAACTTATTAAACTTACTAATACAGTATTAATCAAAATTAATATTTGAAAATTAGTATATCATTTTTGTATTATAAAAATGTATTTAGTCATGAAAATAAACATCAAAATACACTAATTAGTGATTATTTTCGTCAGAAAATACAAAGAGAGAGAGAGAGAGAGAGAAACTGTGCTAAACTATAAAGGATTCTTATCATAGTATGCGTTTTTTAAAAGCGTCGTAAACTCGGAGCGTCGGAAGCGTCAGCGTCATAACCTCGGAACAAGCGTCGTAACCCAGGGCGGATTTTTCAATGAATATTTAAGAAAAAGCGTCGTAACCTCGGAACATCATAAGCCGGACCCGTCGTAACCCGGGGACCGCCTGTATATTTAATGTAGGATGTATTTGAACTTTCAAGATAGGCAGATATAAGCAATTTTAGAGGGTAGTTCTAACTATTTGCAGGTTGAGCTATGCGCGGGGTGGGGTGTGTCTGGTACTCATCCCCGCGCATACGGGGAACACTGTGTTGTTAGTATAAATTGGCTTGTTTATTAGGTGTGAAAGTTCTTTTATATATAAGGATTCAAATGGTCCTAAAGATATAGTTTGAGCTACACATGTGTGTGTGTCATATCCATCACCCATGGGTGGCCTTGATGAGTGATGAGCTGAAACCACCTTTAGTGGTAGACAATAGCACATTTACATGTTTATGTGTCATATCCATCACCCATGGGAGGCCTGATGAGTGATGAGCTGAAACCACCTGTAGTGGCAGGCAATAGCACGTTCATATCCCAAGTATTTCCACTGTGATTGTTAGTGGAATGGAATACAGGATTTAGGCCAAAGGCCTGCAAGGTCATTCAGCACTGAAAGGGAAATTGAGAGTATGTAGAAAGGCTTGAAAGGTATAATGGGAAAACCTCACAGGTGCATTACGATCGTTAGTGCCGAGTCAACCAGCGTCAATAGTTTGCAAGGAAGTTTATCCAGTACATTTGGGCAACTTTCACATTTATTAAATTAACACTTGGTATTTGAAACATCTGAGCACTTGCACCAGATAGGGTTTCAAAATATATCTTGATGAAGAAATACACAATTTTAGGGCTCTTCCACAGACTGAACCCATGAAAGCTAACATATAATCTTAAACGGAGCAGTTAGAGGATAGTTACTAAACATTTTCAGTCAGGGAATGAAGGTTGAGTGTTCTGGTGCAGACAGATTTGACCCACCCCCAAATCCTCAGAGGGTTAACAAGGGGAAGAAGGATATGGTAGAGGTTATTCTGAAACCATTGCTTGGTAATAGCTGGACATACCCTGCCTTCTGATGTGAGATCCTCTACTGGGGATATCATTATATTCCAGATTTTTCCTCGAGTATCCTGTTATACAGGGTATGCTGGCCCAAGGCTGTATTGTTCCAGTCAAGTATTTCACCTGACTGGTAGGAAGTTACATGAGTCATATCTCCTGCTTGCATATGCTATTGGAATCATGGCACTTCAGGATGGAATTCAACTTTGGTCAGTTATGGTTTGTATTTCCATCCAAATAAATAGAATTTAAAAGTGATCTGTACTTTTCCTAGTTATACAAACCAGAGCCTTTTATAACTAGAACCCACTTTATCTACTCGGCTCTGTTTTTGTGGCCAAAGAAAAAAATTAGGGTTATTTCCTCACTCATCTATTTCAACAACCTCATTACCAAGTTCAACAACCACTCTTTTTTATTTGTATTACTAGGTAAAATACAAATTACTTAGAACAAAATTTATTTTTAATTGAATGCGTATTGTTAAAAGTACTGTTACAAACAGAAATACTGTTCACTCATTACAGGGATAGAGAAGAGCGTCGTTTACAGCAGAGAACTAATCCGAAGAGTTCAGTAAATATGACAATAGATGCAACAGATTTATTTTCAGTCTATGATGATGAATCTCCTTATTTAGACTTAAGGTAAGTAAAAATAGTCGTGGCATTTGACTTTTATTTTAAATTATATTAGATGTTTGTTGGCTATGTGATTTTGAACCGAGTTTGATTTTATCATGGATATGGTATTATTTTAATGTTATGCATTCATTTTCCAGTAAGATTATTCCCATCACCTTAATATGCCTTGACAATTAGATTAGGGAAATATTTTCCCATTAATTTCTTTAAGCAATTTGTTTCCAGAGATCTGTTTGGGTTACCTCACATAGAGATCAGTGGAATGTCCATAAATCAATCAATTGAGGCTCCACTGACAAGTAAAGACACTGCAGTATTTTCAGGTATGCTCTTTTTTTCTATGTAATTGTTTGATTCATCAATTTTTTTGTCCAGCTTCAGCATTGCCTAGTTTTTCTTGTTGTCAGACCCAATTACCAAATGAGAGTGATGCAGATATGTTACACTTTGCAACACAAAAAGATACTTAACCCTTAAACGCCGAGCCGGTATTTCCTAAAATGTCTCCTGTATGCCAGCGGCGTTCGTTTGTGAGTGCCGAAGCGGAAAAAAGTTTTTTTTTTTTTTTCTTTTAAATCACAGCATGGTTAATTTTCAAGATTAAGAGTTCATTTTTGGCTCCTTTTTTTGTCATTGCCTGAAGTTTAGTAGACAACCATCAGAAATGAAAAAAAAATTATTATCATATATAAATAATGGGATATATGACAGCGCAAAAAAGAAATTTCATATATAATTGTATACAAATCGTGATGTGAGCAAAGTGGTTAAAACTAATGAGTTAATTATTTTTCATTGTATTGTACAGTAAATTGCAATGATTTTGGTACATAACAAATTGTAAAACGATCAAAGCAACACAGAGAAAATATTATCGCAATATGATGCATGAATTCGTAATGGGCGAATGTAAAAAAAAAGCTGTTTTCAAAAATTCACCATAAATCGAAATATTGTACTTGAGACGTCCCGTTTGTTGCAAAATGAAGGTAATTGATTGAATATTACTAGACTGTAAGTGTTGTAGCTTACAATTGCAGTTTTAGACCATTTCGGTTGAGTTAAAGTTGACCGAAGGTTGAATTTTTTCTATTTATCTTTATTTATATGAAAATATTTCAAAACTGATCAAAGCTACAACAATGGGTTGTTTTTTGTTGTATTATATGAAATTGCACACAATTTCATATATAAAACTTTATGTAACGGCTAATATAAAACGGTGCAAACATTACAACAAACGACAGAAAAAATTTCTGATTTTTTCGGAAGAGTTACTGCGCGGACGTAAGGAAAATGTTTTTTGTTCATAAATTCACCCTAAATCGAAATCTTGTGCAAGAGACTTCCAATTTGTTGCAAGATGAAGGTAAATGATTGAATGTTACTAGAATGTAATAGTTTTAGCTTATAATTGCGTTTTTTGACCATTTTGGTCAAGTCAAAGTTGACCGAAGGTTGAAATTTTTGGCACATTGTTATTTATATGAAAATATTTCAAAATTGATAAAAGCTACAACCATGAGTTGTTTTTTGTTGTATTCTACATGAAATTGTGCACATTTTCATTTATAAAGCTTTGTAACGGCTAATATAAAACAGTGCAAACATTACGACAATCGAACGAAAAAATTTTTGATTTTTTTGGAAGAGTTACCGCGCGGACGTAAGGAAAAAGTTTTATTCATAAATTCACCATAAATCAAAATATTGTGCTAGAGACATCAAATTTATTGCAAAATAAAGGTAAATGATTGAATATTACTAGAATGTAATAGTTTTAGCTTACAATTGCGTTTTTTTACCATTTCGGTCAAGTCAAAGTTGACCGAAGGTCGAAATTTTGCCACTTATCGTTATTTATATGAAAATATTTCAAAACTGATAAAAGCTACAACCATGGGTTGTTTATTGTTGTATTCTACATGAAATTGTGCACATTGTCATATATAAAACTTTATGTAACGGCTAATATAAAGTGGTGCAAACATTACGACAATCAGACGAAAAAATTTCAGATTTTTTCGGAAGTTACCATGCGGAGGGAAGGAAAAAGTTTTTTTCATAAATTCACCATAAATCGAAATATGGTGCTAGAGACTTCCAATTTGTTGCAAAATAAAGGTAAATTATTCAATATTACTAGAATATAAGAGTTTTAGCTTACAATTGCATTTTTCGACCATTTCAGTCGAGTCAAATTTGACCAAAGGTTGAAATTTTGGCACTAGTTATTTATTTGAAAATATTTCAAAACTGATAAAAGCTACAACCATGGGTTGTTTTTGTTGTATTCTACATGAAATTGCACACATTTTCATATATAAAACTTTATGTAATGGGTAATATAAAACTGTGCAAACATTACGACAATCAGACAAAAAAATTTCTTATTTTTTCGGCAGTTACCGCGCGGACGTAGGAAAAAGTATTTTTGAAAAATTCACCATAAATCGAAATATTGTGCTAAAGACTTCAAATTTGTTGCAAATGAAGGTAAATGATTGAATATTACTAGAATGTAAGGGTTTTAGCTTACTATTGCAGTTTTCGACCATTTCGGTAGAGTCAAAGTTGACTGAAGGTTGAAATTTTGGCACTTATTGTTATTTATATGAAAATATTTCAAAACTGGTAAAAGCTACAACCATGGGATGTTTTTAGTTGTATTCTACATGAAATTGCGCACATTATCATATATAAAACTTTAGGTAACAGCTAATTTAGAACGGTGCAAACATTACGACAATTGGACGAAAAAATTTCAGATTTTTTCGGAAGAGTTACCGGGCGGACGTAAGTAAAAAGTTTTTACAAAAATTCACCATTAATTGAAATATTATGATAGAGACTTCCAATTTGTTGCAAAATAAAGGTAAATGGTTGAATATTTCTAGAATATAAGAGTTTTAGCTTACAATTGCATTTTTCGACCATTTCGGTAGAGTGAAAGTTGACCGAAGGTTGATATTTTGGCACATCATTATTTATATGAAAATATTTCAAAACTGATAAAAGCTACAACCATGGGTTGTTTTGTTGTATTCTAAATGAAATTGCTCACATTGTTATATATAAAACTTTATGTAACGTTTAATATAAAATGGTGCAAACATTACTACAATCGGATGAAAAAATTTCTGATTTTTTCGGCAGTTACCGCTCGGACGTAGGAAAAAGTATTTTTGAAAAATTCACCATAAATCGAAATATTGTGCTAGAGACTTCGAATTTGTTGCAAAATGAAGGTAAATGATTGAATATTACTAGAATGTAAGGGTTTTAGCTTAAAATTGCGTTTTTTTACCATTCGGTCGAGTCAAAGTTGACCAAAGGTTGAAATTTTTGCACTTATCGTTATTTATTTGAAAATATTTCAAAAATGATAAAAGCTACAACCATGGGTTGTTTTTTGTTGTATTTTACATGAAATTGCGCACATTTCCATATATAAAACTCTATGTAACGGCTAATATAAAATGGTGCAAAAATTATGTCAAAGTGACGAAATAATTTCCGAGATGTGTCGCTGATGCTTTTTAGTGCTAGAAGAAAGAAATTCCCGTTTGCTCGCCTGGGTAACGATTGTGAACTAAACAACAGCTTGATCCGTGAACTCCCAGCATCCCTCAAGGTGCATGATTCAAAAGTTTTTGCCAAGTATTTTTCCGTGAATTTAAAAAAAAAAACTTTTTCCGTCGACATTTCATACGTCAATTTGGCACCCAACAGACGATTTTCGTCAACGTTTAATACGTCCAATAGGCGTTTAAGGGTTAACCATGAGAATGTAATAATAATTAAGTTTATATGCAATTTTAGTTTCATACCATGAATTGGATTATCTTCTTGAGTAATGTCCATTTTTTTTTTATTGAGAACTCAAAAAAGCTATTAGGTAACTGTTCTTCAGGTTTATATGTCATTTAGGTGAATTTGTGTTGTGTGGTAGAGTATATTCAGTAAATTCTTGGCAATTTTCATGAGGTACTGTACAACAGGTCACAACATGAGTGAATTCAGTAACATTAATGAGCTTGCAGATGACATAGCCATATTTCTCAAATATCAAAAGTAGGTTTAGTGTAATGAATTTTATTTTGTCTTCTGAAAGGAAACTTGGCTTCTCACAATGGAAATGGAAGTGGTGGGATCAATTGTTCTGTGAGACGTATAACTTCCGAAAAGGGTTGGGGTGAATTGGAAATTGGAGCTGGAAATGGACTCACTGTGACAACCAAAGGTTTTAGGAATTTCTCAAGAGGGGTATTTGGAAATGCTTCCCTTATGACACATTTTACTCCTAATGGACTCCGTATTGGTACTATTGCAAGTATGTGTGATTATTGTTCATTTTCATACATTCAACTTACCTGTCAGATATATACATAGCTATCGACTCCGTCGTCCCCGACAGAAATTCAAATTTTGCGGCACTCGCTACAGGTAGGTCAGGTGATCTACCGCCCTGCTCTGGGTGGCAGGACTAGGAACCATTCCCGTTTTCTAATCAGATTCTCTGTCGCCGGTGGTATCAACATTGTTGTTACTACCTCCTGACTGGAATTCTTTTTTCACAACGCTTTTGATCATCTTTCGACTGATTTTTGGTGACGTACTTGGATCGTTGTTTGGCATTCGCTATCGTGGACTGTTTTTTAGACTTGGCTTTGGATTTTCGTGAATATGTCTGACTCTAGTGTTAGTTTCAGAGTGTGTGTGAATGAGGGCTGTAAGGTGAGGATTCCGAAAGCTTCGGTAGATCCTCACACTGCATGCAGTGGTTGTAGAATGGTTGAATGCTCGATTGAGAATACGTGTAACGAGTGTGAGAAACTGAGTGCGCAAGAATGGAAGAATCTAACTTCTTACTTGAAGAAGTTAGAGAAAGATAGAGAGAGGAAGGCGGCTTACAAAAGCCGAAAAATGTCTAGATCTCGTGAACTTCTATCTAGTTCTGTAGTTTCTTCTTCTGATAATTATGCCCATTCTATTTCAGCCCGTTCACAATTTGTTAACCCCTCTGATTCTGCCTCAGAAATGGCAGAACTCAGAGCTTCCCTTCAGAAAATGCAGGAAAAAATGGCAGCATTGGAAGGTAAGAGAAGTGAATGTGGTTTCTCAAGTGATTTTAGTGTCCCCAGTGTGGTGGAGGGGGCGTCTGGTCGTCTCTGCGACGCTCCCAGGTCTAGACCGCTTCCAAGCTCCCTGGCCCAGAGGGAGGAAAGGAAGTCGAAAGCCTTACGGAGGTTGTGGAGAATCCCCAACGATCAGGCGTCCCTTCGGCAGAATCTATTACATCTCAGACTGCCAGGGACAGCTACAGGAAAAGCGTCCTACGAGAGGGCTTTTCGTCATCTAGTTCGCCTTCTCCGAGAAGAGGATGGAAGGAGTCGAAGCTTTCCCGTCCGCTGAAGAGGAATTGGAAAGAACCTGAGCTCAATTCTAGCCCCGAGCGCTTCTCTGAAGAAGATGCGCCTTCGGTAATAAAGAAGGCTAGAAAGGAGTTAGATCCTTGGACTGTAAGAGATCCTCGAGCGCCTTCCAGATCTCCCTCTCCTGATTCGAGTGAGTCCTCGACCAGAAAAATTTTGATGAATATGCAGGAGCAATTGGCGTCTTTGGTAGGAGTACTTTCTAAAGAGCCTACTCGTAAGAAGGATGATAGGCTTCCGATTAAGAGATCCAAATACCGATCTCCTGTCAGGCGCAACGAGCCTTCCTGGGGAGGTGTCGCACAGGCGGCCATCTCTGGGGGGAGCGGAGCGTTAGACAGGAGAGAAGTGGAAAAGGAAATAACTCCTGCCAAGCGTCTGGCACCAGCTAGGAGCCAGGCGCCAAGTAGGCGCAAAGAGCCTGAGTTTCCTGTAGATCGTTCAAGGACTAGAACTTCAACCAAGCACCAAGATCCAACTGGAGAAGAGGAAGCTCCTGATAGGAGTTAGTTAAGAGCGCCTGCTAAGCGCATATAACTTGCCAAACGAAATGCCTACCATGTTCGATACTCCTGCCAAAACTCCAGGAGTATTCGGAACTAGATGCGCCTTCCAAAGGCCAGGAGTATTCGGAACGAGATACGCCTGCCAGGCGCCAGGAGTATTCTGAACTTAATACTCCTACCAGGCGCCAGGAGTATTCGGAGCGCGATGCGCCTACCAGACGCCAGGAGTATTCGAAGCGTGTTGCGCCTGCCAGGTACCAGGAGTGTTCCAAACACGATACTCCTCCCAGACGCCAGGAGTATTCTGAGCGAGATACTCCTGCTAAGCGCCAGGCGCATTCTCCACATGAAGAGCCTGATATCCGACAGGAGTCTTCCAGGCGTAAAACTATTATTCATGACTCTCCTAATGATAGACGCAGAGAGAGAGTAACTCTTAGTCCCTCTCCTATTAGAAGTGCTTCTTCTTCGGAAAGGAAGAGATCAAGGGAGGAGACAGATGAGAGAAGGGAGCCTTCTCCTTCCGAGCCTATTAATTTAGAAGACGTCTCGGAGGACGAAATCACTAACAAAGAAGGACTTTCAAATTATAAAGTTCTTTCTTCTCTTCTCTTAGAAGAGTATGGCGATGCCTTGACTCCAGCCGCTCCTCCTTCTCCGCGCTCTCTTTTTTCAAGCACGAAAGCGCACAAGTCTTCATCCTTCCTAAAAATGAAGCTGGCCATATCCATGAAGAGGGCCCTACAATCTCTTTGACTCCTGGATCAAGACAAAAAAGGAGTTAGGAAGGACAGTCTTTTGCATGCCTCCTGCTAAACTAACGGGTAGAAGAGGCATATGGTACGAAACGGGAGAGAATATGGGATTGTCTCTACCCGTTTCAGCTGAGTCAGACTTCTCGAGTCTCGTAGACTCCTCAAGGAGACACGCCTTAAATTCGGCTAGAGCAACATGGGGTCTTTCGGAAATGGACCATCTCCCCAAGGGACTTTTCCACACTTTAGAAGTACAGGCAGTCCCCGGGTTACGACGGGGGTTCCGTTCTTGAGGCGCGTCGTAAGCCGAAAATCGTCGTAAGCCGGAACGACACTTGGAAATATGCCTTAAACTAAGAAAAAGTTAGAGAGACCTTACCTGTGTGACATGCAAGTATTGCATGATGTGTAGTGTGGTTATTTCAATGGCAAAGGATGGTTCTTGAAGGTATAATTCTTTATTAAACTCTTGTGACACTATAAAGCACAATGTACTACACTTAATCCTTAGGTTAGATTATACACTAAACACTATTATACACTGTACACTAGTAATCCTTTGGTAGATCCTGGAGTACACTAAAATCCCAGTCTGGTAGCTCTGAACTTCAGGCAGACACGCGATTGAAGTGGCGTCCTTTCGTATTGTTACGCTTAGCGTCCTCGACCGTCCGAGGTCGTTGTTCGGTCAATTTACCATACAGTTTAATAGCGTTAATTAATTTATGCACCTCCGCTCAAAACTAGTTCGCTATGAGGGATCGTTAAAAAGCATAACAAAACGTCGTAACCTTGGAATTTGTGTTGTAATCTAACCAGAAACTTAGTTTTTTTAATTATGTACTGGAAACAAGCAATGATTTTTCATTATTTGCGCTTTTGGACTGTTTTAAACTGCACATCCCAAGCTAGTGTATTCATTCGCCCGCAAACTAGTTCCGCATATGCGGCGTCACTAAAAAAATTCAAAAAATACGAAAAAAAAAGTGTCAAAAATCATCATGACCTCAAAATTTTGTTGTAATGTAACCAAAAACAAATATTTTTATTATATACTGTGCTAAACTATAAAGGATTTTTATCATAGCATGCGTTTTTTAATAAAAAGCGTCGTAACTCGGAGCGTCGGAAGCGTCAGCGTCGTAACCTCGGAACAAGCGTCGTAACCCAGGACGGATTTTCCATTGAATATTTAAGAAAAAGCGTCGTAACCTCGGAACGTCGTAAGCCGGAACCGTCGTAACCCGGGGACCGCCTGTATTTAACTTCCTGGATTGGTCCCTTGGGGTTCTTGCTAAGAAGTCCCATGAAAAGGAACAACTAAATCCAGAAACCTTACATAGCATCCTTACATGCATTGATAAGGCTGTTCAAGATGGATCGGCGGAAGTATGCTCCCTCTTTGGTGCGGGAATACTAAAGAAGAGGGCGGTTCACAGTGCTTTTCTCACTAAGGCCGTCTCTCCTTCGCAGAGATCCGCTTTATTGTTTGCGCCTCTCTCAGAACATTTATTTCCTTCTCAGTTGGTGAGAGACATTGCTCATTCACTAACTGAGAAGGCCACTCAAGATCTTCTCAGACAATCCTCAAGGAAGAATAGACCCTGTGGCCAGTGAGGAAAAGAAAGCCACTCGGCCCAGCTCAGCAGCACAGCCCTTTCGAGGAGCCTTCAGGCTAGATCCATCGCCAGAAGGCAAGACAACGGAGAGAAGGGGAAGATCTTCCTTCCGTCCCTTTAAGAAGGGAAAATGAGAAATCTTTCCTCCAGACACCTGTAGGAGCCAGGTTACAGTTCTTTGCGGGAGCATGGGAAGACATAGGATCCGATCCTTGGTCGATGTCGATAATCAGGAAGGGTTATTATATCCCATTCAAGGACAGGCCCCCCTTGACAACATCACCGAGGGAACTGTCCGCCGATACAGGGACCCTTCATCAAATGGTGGAGCAGATGTGGGACAAAAAGAGCAATAGAACTGGTACTGGATCACAGCTCCCCGGGATTTTACAATCGCTTGTTTCGCGTAGCGAAAGCCTCGGGGGGATGGTGGAGACCAGTACTGGATGTAAGTGCGCTGAACAAATTCGTAGAAAAAACAGAAGTTCAGCATGGAACAAACGTTTGCTTCAGTCCTGCAGCACTCCGTCAAGGAGATTGGATGGCGTCCCTAGATCTTCAAGACACATATTTCCACGTCCCGATTCACCATTCGTCGAGGAAGTACCTACGTTTCATGTTCGAGGGAAGGATCTATCAGTTCAGGGCCCTGGTGTTTTTCGGCCTATCTACGGCTCCCCAAGTCTTTACAGACTTGATGAAAAATGTGTCAAGACACCTACACATGAAAGGGATAAACGTCTCCCTATACCTGGACGACTGGCTCATCAGGGCCAGGTCTCGAAAGCAGTGTTTGGAGGATCTGTCAACAATCCTGGAATTGACGAAAGTATTAGGATTGATCGTGAACCTCGAGAAATCTCAGATGGTCCCCAGCCAGAACGTAGTCTATCTGGGGATTCAGATGGATTCTCGGGGTTTTCGAGTATTTCCTTCTCAAGAGAGAATAAGGAAAGGCTGTACCACAGTATTGAACTTCTTAGAGAAAGAGCGCACTTCAGCGAGGGAAGGGTTGAGTCCTTCTGGGGACCCTTTCCTCGCTCGAACAGTTCTTTCCTCTAGGAAGACTACATCTCCGTCCGCTTCAGTTCTTCCTGAGAAGGAGTTGGAGTTGGAAGACAGGACAGCTCTCGAACACATTTCCAATCTCAGCGGAAATAAAAGATCAATTAAGGTGGTGGTTGACCCCCTTAGAAGAGAACAAAGGAGTATCCTTTGAAGTACGGAACCCAAACCTGACATTGTTCTCAGACGCGTCCTTAGGATCCAAAGAAGTGTCAGGCACCTGGTCGGAAGAACAGGTGTCATGGCACATAAATTGCAAGGAGCTATTAGCAATTCACCTTGCGCTAAAGAGCTTCGAGCACGTAGTCAGAGACAAAGTGGTACAGATAAACTCCGACAATACTACCGCTCTGGCTTATGTCAAAAAACAAGGAGGAACTCACTCTCTTGCCCTATACGAACTAGCAAGAGATCTGCTGATTTGGGCAAATCAAAGGAATGTAGTTCTCCTAACAAGATTTGTCCAAGGGAAGAGGAACGTGAGAGCGGACAGACTGAGCAGGAGGTTCCAGGTCCTTCCTACAGAATGGACCCTCCACTCGGAAGTCTGTCAGAGCCTTTGGTATCTTTGGGGGAAACCTCAAGTAGATCTGTTCACCACGTTTCTCTCCAAAAGGATAGACACATTTTGCGCCCTAGTAGAAGATCCCAGGGCTTATGCAATAGACGCCCTTCTCCTGGACTGGTCAGGGCTAGATGTGTACGCTTTTTCCCCATTCAAGATACTGGGGGAAGTAGTCAGAAAGTTTGTGGCTTCGAAGGGAACCAAGATGACTCTGATAGCCCCATATTGGCCATCCCGAATTTGGTTCACGGAGGTAATGGAGTGGATAGTGGACTTCCCCAGATCTCTTCCAAACAGGATAGATCTGCTCAAACAACCCCACTTCGAGAGGTACCATCAAAATCTACCCGCTCTTGCTCTGACTGCCTTTCGACTATCGAAAGACTTGTCAGAGCGAGAGGGTTTTCTCGCAAGGCGGCAAGCGCAATTGCCAGAGCCCGCAGATCATCTACTAGGCGAGTGTACCAATCGAAGTGGGAAGTTTTCAGAAACTGGTGCAGGTCGAAGAAGCTGTCCTCTTCCAATACCTCTGTGACCGAAATTGCGGATTTCCTTCTTTTCCTGAGGGAAAAGTCGCATCTCTCTGTACCGACTATTAAGGTACAAAGTATGCTTTCAGCAGTCTTCAGAAACAGGGGATTAGATTTGACGAATGATAAAGATTTGCACGATCTCATTCGTTCCTTTGAAACATCAAAGTCAGTAGAACCTAGGGTTCCAAGCTGGAACTTGGATGTGGTCCTGAAATTTCTGTCCTCCGAGAAGTTCGAACCACCGCATATGGCTTCATTTCGGGATATTACTAGAAAGTGTTTATTTCTGCTATCTCTTGCTACGGCAAAAAGGGTCAGCGAGTTGCACGCCCTTGAGTCACGAGTTGGCTTCAAAGGAGACTCTGCGATTTGTTCATTCCAGACTCTCTTTCTTGCCAAAAACGAGAACCCTTTGAATCCCTGGCCCAGGAGCTTCGAGGTAAAAGTACTTACTAGTCTGGTGGGCAGAGAAACAGAAAGATCCCTTTGTCCAGTTAGAGCACTGAAATTCTATCTGGACAGAAAGAAGCGGTTGGGGGGTTCACAACACGGTCTATGGTGCTCAGTAAAGGACCCCAAGAGACCAATGTCTAAAAATGCCTTGGCCTTCTTTGTTAGAAGTGTCATTACCGAGGCTCATAAGAACTGCCGAGATGACTCTTTTAATCTATTAAGAGTAAGAGCTCATGAAGTAAGGGCAATCGCGACGTCTATTGCGTTCCAAAGGAATATGTCACTTAAAAATATTTTGGATGCGCTTTATTGGAGATGCAACTCAGTGTTTGCATCTCATTACTTAAAAGATGTGCGAGTTACGTATGAGAAATGTTATTCTCTAGGTCCGTTTGTGTCAGCACAGACTGTTCTGGGTAAAGGAGAGAGCACCGATCCTTAAATATGTGTACGTAACCCTCTTGTCGGATGTGTTCTTGTATTTCCTGTGCATGGAAGTGTCAAGATGTCGCACAGGCGGCCTTCACTTCTCTTCACTAGGAGATCGAGTGACAACTGACTTTTAGAGGGGTACAAAATTTTTTTTTTTTACTTTTGTATGTGTGATTATCGAGTTTTTGGTTGTTTGCTAAGAGTTCGGGGATGACTCTTGGCAATCTTAGAACTAACACGGGTGTTAGGATCGGGTGATCGGGATCGGTTGTGTGCTCCTTAAGGGGGCCGGCCGGCTAATGCCCTTTTTTAAGGACAGGACTTTGATATTCATACCACTTAATAAGGTGACTTGGGACATCTCCAAACCGCATATGATTTTCGCCTCTGACCTTTGGTTTTGTGACGCCAGGGCGATTTATCCCGAAAATAACCATTTTTCTAATTCTATCTCCTCCCTTGATATTTAATATTAAGACCTGGGATTACTACCATATATAGACCTGATGTAGACCTCCAATCGAATGGAGAGTTTTTTTTCTAAAAGTCATTTCTGGGCTCAGCTCGTGTCGGCCTATGAAAGTAATCCTTAATATCATCTTTCTAGGTAAAATATCCTAAAATTACCAGAGAAAAAACAAAATTAAGAAAAAGTCAGTAAGACTGACTCGCTCACTCTTAAAAAGAAGTGTCGGTATGAAATAGGGTCGAGTGTGGAACACTACCACGAGACAAACACCAATTAGAACTTCCTATCAGAATCCCCCTAAGAGAGAGCCGATACCAACGGGCGATGCAGCCTCTACTACTACTACTAGAGGACGCCACGGACAGCAGCGCCCCTAGCGGTCATCCTTAATTTTTAGCGCCAGCGTCTTGACGCAGTTTTCTCTCGTGCTATTGTTATTTTGGATTTATCTCGTTTTTCAACGATGGAACGTTCTGCAATTGCCACGGCTAAGTTAAGTAACTCATAAGTAATATTTTATCATAGTTTTAGCTTCCGGGTACCCGTATTTTCCTTTTTATAGGTCATATACGGTTGTCCCCCGGTTGTCTCGTGGCGGCCATGCTGCCTCGTAAGAATTCCCGGTCCTCCATACTGGGACTTCCTATACTTATGGGCTTACTTTATCACGTTCATTGTTTACATCGAGTTTTAGCTAGTTCAGCCCTCTTACCATTCTCTTAGCTTGGTATTTAGGGCTATCATTATTTTATTCTGGCCCAGCATCCCGGCTCTTGCTCTACAATCGGCTATCCGCTGGGCTCCGAGTAGGCTAACTGTTTCTTGGCAATAGTTTGCCTCCTCCTGGGCTTCTTTCTCTTTCCTAAAAGTGTCTCTTCCACCTTTATTTCGATGTTTTTTTATTAATTATTATTTAGGGTGTTGGCTAGCCTAGGTGCTGTTCCATGTGGTGGTACAGCTTTGGTTCACTGTGGCCCTACCACGGTTTGTGGTGGATCGCGGCCTAGGCCACTAGTGGTCACGTGTTCCATAGCACCTCACCCTGCCCCTTCCCTCCCTCTCTGATGTAGGGAGGAGCTGGGGGACCCCTTGGTTGTCATAACAACCTCATAGCCTTCTCTCACATTCCGGAGGTACGGGGGACCGGGGGGTTCCACCAGCAGGGGGTTTAGGGCGACCATCATGAGGTACCCGGGTCTCCATACGGGTAGTGGGTGAGGTGGGGAGGAGTAGGCCATCCCTTCCCCTTTCCTCGCTCCCGCCGTCCGTTTCACCGTTTTGGACCATCCTTCCCCCCCATTACCCATTACTCAGCCACCTCCCTTACGATACGAAAGGAGCCTTCCGTCGCAGCCGGGGCCCCTTTGTTATAGGTTATTGGCTCCGCTAGCGGGTAGGGTGGGTACTATGGATGGTCGTTTGCTTGCCTACTATATCCTTATATCTCTCCCCCGCTCCTACCGGAAGGGGAGCTTACCCTTACCTACGCACTCTTCTAGTAGACGGGTGGAGAGAAGTTGATTTGATGTTGTCACTGTTTTTATGCTAAGGTATATACCCTAATTTAAGATATTTTACAATGAATTGTGTTTTATAATTATGTTTATCAACCATCCCCGCCATTATCCGTTGTGGTTTCCTTTACCACCAACTCCTAGTTGGTTGATTCGCGTGCCTCCGCCACTGGCGAGCCATAGCCTTTCTTCCAACATGGTTACCACACGTATTTTAGCAGGGCTACTGGTTTTATCTAACTTTTACGCTCCGGCACCAGCGGAGCATATGTTAGGCTGTAAGTGTTACTCTGTACTCATGTACGTTTCCACTTACAGGCTACCAACTGTCAGGTCCTCGCTTGCAACGCGACGCTGCATGACCCCTGCGGACATGATGAGTGCAGGTCTCACGCCCCTTGTGCCACCTGTTCAACGAGTCCATCGTTTGGCATCCGAGGCCTGCACCATTTGCTACGACCGGTCGTCAGCTGGTTGTGGGATTGGGGTAAGACCATTATAAGGTTGTTTATCAATTTACTAACACTTTTAGTTCGTAAGTTTGTTAACCCTGTCGCAACTGGTAGCTAATTCAGCCCTTTCTTGCAGGCTAGCGGTGTGAGGGAAGTCGCTCTCGCCACTCTGAAAGCGTTGGGTGGGCGGCTTTGGGAAGAACGCCCGCCAAGGGCCAGCCCTACATGTTGGATAAAAAGCTGGCCCATCCAGATCTTCCCTGCGGGCAAGTCGACGGGCTACGTCGACCCCTTGTCCCCCGTTTTCCGCCGCCCCGTAATAGCCGCCATCCAGCAAGATCTCCCAGCAGTCGTTGGGCTCGTAGCAGCCCGGAGCCAGTTCCGGACGTCGCCGGCCTGGACCTGAATCTCGAGCCGATGGCGGTAGTGAGTGAGGATTTGTTGTTGGTTGAGGTAGGTTTGTCGGGCGCCCAAGGTCTTTCCTTGGGCGCTCCTGGATCTTCTCCTGTCCCTTCTTCTTCCGCCTCTTTCCAAGGCTTTTCGGGATCCGAGATCCCTAGTCCGCACTCCGCTCTCTCTGTACCTCCTAAGGAGAAGGGAAAGAGAGAACCGAAGACTCTGTCTAAGTCGACTTCTAGGAAGTCGTCTTCGTCTTCTTCGGCGAGGAAGTCATCGACTTCTTACGCCGACGCGGGTAAAGGCTAAGCCAAGCTCTTCCCAGTCGAAGAGCTCCAGAGGCAAGGCTTCGAAGGAGAAAGCTCGCGCTACCTCCGAGTCGTTGCCTTCTCCCGCCTCCGCTGTCCCTCTCCGGCTATGCCGGCAGGGGTAGCAAGCACCAGCTCCTGCGTTCCTTCTCTTGCTCACCAGGAATGATGGAGCAGGTAGGGTGATGGTTGGGTCCCAAATCTCAGCTTGGGGAACCCGCTTTGAGCAGATGTTCGCACAATTGTCGAGCACTCTGTCTCAAACTGGACAGACCGTCCAAGAGCTCTCGAATAGAGTAAGAGAGACTGAGGATCGGATGACTGGGCTATCCCAGGCTCCTCCCCCCAGTATCCCCTGCTTCTAGCACGGGGAGGGATCCTACAACTCCCGTCTTACGACTCTCTGCCATCTTTCTCTATGGAGAATCCATGGAGAGTAGCGGCCTACGCCCCCTTTAAAGGACGGGATGATTTTCCATCCCGGAGTTTGGCACTCGAAGGATTGAGGACTTCGAGTTCTATCCTCCGGGTCTGTCACAGCCTTTCATCGGGTATGCTAGGCTGACGCCAACGGCTCTGACAAGGGAGGACAAGATCGCGAAGGAGTCTGTCCTCTACAGTAGAGACCACGCCCAACGGGAATGGGTTCACTGCCTTGAGGACTGGAGTGTACTAACACTAAACTCCAGGCCTATAAGAGCCCCTTCACTATTTTCGCCACGGAAGAGGAGGTTTCTACTTAGTTCACTACGAAAAGTTGGTGGAGAATAGGCTCTTCAGGCAGTCCTCAAGGATGAGCCCGTTCCACAGTTGAGAGAGTCGGAGTCCACTTCTCCACTCTTTCCCGCCTTCGGAGAGTTATGGGTAAAACCTGCCAGCCACTTTCACGCAGGGTAAACTCAAGCCGGACTGCGCTATGGACCAGTTCGGTGAGAAGTTGCCTAGGCTACCGGACTCCCTAATCCAGGCAGAGTTCGATGCGCGAACTAGGTTTGGCAGGTCCCTTAACTCTATCGTAATCACGGAAATGGCGGCGCTGTCTTATGCGAACGAACCGCTATTCAAGATCTTAGCGAAAGCACATTTTCACACGGTTCCTTCTAGACGCTTTTGACTTCTTCCAAGCCAGGAAGAACTGTCGGAAGCATGTTCTTCAAGAGTGTACTATCAGGCACGAGCCTAATAGACTCTTGACTGCCAGGCCATGTGGGGAGCGGATTCTCCTTTCCAAGAGGTCAGCATGTGAACCGAAGTTTCCCCACACGAAAGCTGCTAGACTCAACCAGAGCCTTAGGAGCTAGGTGGGGTTATTTCCCTCTAAGAGGAAAACAGGAATCCGTTCCCACTGCTGGCAAGAAAACCTAAGAAGGCTGGTAGGAGGTTCCAGCCATATAAAAAAACTCCAGCCTCAGCAGCAGTTTGTGGGCAGGCGGTCCCCAAAGTCACCCAACAAGGACAACCTGCTACATCTAAACAGACTCAGCCTTTCCTCCTGGTGCCCAGCAATCCCAGCCTTCGACCTCCTATGCCATCTCGCCTGCCTTTAACCCTGCTTATGAGGCTCAAGGCTACTCTCAATCGAGGGGTAGGGCGAGAGGTTACTTTTCGTCACCGTGGCGCAGGAAGGGGCGCAAGGAGTAAGCAGTTCAGAGGAGGGCGTGGTGGCCAACCCGCATCAGCAATGAGGCTCTCCAGGTAGGGGGGAGGCTGTTCCTCTTCCGCCACAGGTGGGGGTTCAGCAGTTGGGCACAGAGCATAGTGTCCAAAGGATTAGGCTGGAGCTGATCCAAGATCCTCCTCCAATCAAATCATTCCATCAGGTACCGTCAAAGGAATTGATAGATTACGCGGAAGAACTCCTTCAGAAAGGAGCTATTGCGAGAGTCAAGCATCTAAAATTTCAAGGTCGCTTATTCAGCGTGTCCAAAGAAAGCTCAACAAAAAAGAAGGGTAATCTTAGACTTGTCAAAGCTAAACTCTTTCATTCGCTGCGACAAGTTCAAGATGCTTACCCTCTCGCAAGTAAGGACCTTACTGCCGGCGTGGAGCCGTCACATGCTCCATCGATCTTACAGACGCATACTATCATATCCTATAGCAGGCACTTCCGCCCATTCCTAGGATTCAGGCTAGGAAGTCAGACATTCTCATTCAAAGTGATGCCCTTCGGTCTGGAATGTAGCCCCAGGGTATTCACAAAGATAGCAGAAGTGGTTTGTACAACAATTGAGAGCTCAGGGATCATGTAGCGGCATACCTCGACGATTGGTTAATCTGGGCACCAACAATCGAGGAATGTCTCAAGCTACCAAAACAAAGGTAGTTCACTTTCTGGAACATCTGGGGTTCCAGATAAACAAAACGAAATCCAGACTTGTTCCGGAATCTCGTTTTCAGTGGCTGGAATCCAATGGGATTTGTCCTCCCACAATCTATCAATTCCAGTAGCCAAACGGAAAGAAATAGCAAAATCTGTCAGGCAATTTCTCAAGTGCAAACAAACGTCAATCAACAGAAACCAGGAGAGAATCCTAGGGTCTCTTCAGTTTGCTTCAGTAACAGATATCCTTCTGAAAGCAAGGTTGAAAGATATAAATCGAATTTGGCGGTCAAAAGCAAACTCCAAATATCGAGACAAGTTGTCAGTGATCCACAGATCCTCCGCAACCAACTACGGCCTTGGTCAAGAGTACAGAACCTAGCCAAGAAAGTACCCCTTCAATATCCCCTCCAATGTTAACCATTCACACGGACGCATCCCTGTCCGGTTGGGGGGGATACTCTCAGTTCAAAACAGGTTCAGGGGACTTGGTCAGTTCAATTTCGCCAGTCCACATAAACGTGTGGAAGCAATGCAGTATTTTCTTACTCTGAAGAGACTGCTTCCCCCGAAAAAGTCTCATCTAAGGCTAGTTTTGGACAGTGCAGTAGTAGTCCATTGCATCAACAGAGGAGGGTCCAAATCCAGCATGTGAACCATGTCATGATAGCCATCTTTGCATTAGCAAGCAAACACAAATGGCATCTGTCTGCCACTCATCTGGCAGGAGTAAGAAATGTGATAGCGGAACGGGGCCCTGTTCCGGTCAGTCCCTCTGGAATCAGAGTGGTCCTGACGTCGGGGTCATTCCAGTGGGGGTAAGCCGGATAGTCCCAGGTCTCCAAGTGGAACCTCTTCGCCTCACAAGCGAACCACAAGCTCCTTTGCTATGTGGCCCCAACCTGGACCCTCTGGCTTATGCCACGGAGCCCTGCGTTGGATTGGAATCAATGGAGGCGAATTTATGTTTTTCTCCAGTGAATCTTCTCTTGAAAGTCCTAGACAAACTAAGGTCTTTCAAAGGGATAGTAGCTCTGATTGCACCGGACTGGCCCAAGAGCAACTGGTATCCACTTCTCTTGGAATTGGGTCTCCGACCTCAACGGATCCCCAATCCCAAACTATCACAATCAGTACAAATGATGGGACTGTGTTCGCTTCCTCAGGAACTCTCCAGACCCTAACTTTATGGACTTCATGAAGTTTGCGGCTAATAAAGATGCTAACATTGATCCAAAGAATATTCTCTTCCTGGAATCAGATAAGAGAGAGTCAACCATCCAGACAATATGACTCAGCTGTTAAGAACATTAGCATCTTTCTTGAGAGAATCGAACACTACACCATGACAGTTTAATTTGGCTATATCCTTTTTCAGATCTTTATTTGAAAAAGGTTTAGCAGCTAGCACGATTACCACTCACAAGTCGGCTTTGAAGAAATCTTTCAAGTAGGTTTTCAGATAGATTTAACTGAATCTTATTTCACATCTATCCCTAAAGCTGTGCTAGACTTAGACCTTCTCAGAGGCCTACTACAGTTTCATGGTTCTTGAATGATGTTCTCAAACTAGCTTCAGATACTGACAACTCATCTTGTACATTCATAATGCTCCTGAGGAAGACTCTATTCTTATTAAGCCTAGCCTCAGGAGCAAGAATTTCAGAACTGTCGGCTCTATCCAGAGATGCGGGTCATGTGGAATTCCTCCCATCAGGAGAAGTTCTACTTGCTCCGGATCGTAGCTTTTTAGCTAAAAATGAAGATCCTCTTGCAAGGTGGGCTCCTTGGAAGGTTATCCCACTTCCACAGGATCCTTCTCTCTGCCCAGTATCAACCCTTAGGAGCCTTTCTATCTCGTACTTCTTCTAGATCCTCGGGTGCTCTCTTCATGAGAGAAAAAGGTGGTGGTACTTTGTCAGTTAAAGGTATTAGACAACAAATCCTTTACTTCATTAAACAAGCCAACCCTGAGTCATCCCAAAAGCACATGATATCAGGGGAGTAGCCACCTCTATTAACTATTTCCAACATATGAACTTGAGGATCTTAGGAAGTATACTGGATGGAAATCCCCACCGACAGTCTTTAAACGGCATTATTTAAAGTCCTTGGAATCTGTAAAGTTTTCAGCAGTAGCAGCGGGAAACATAGTTTCCCCATGATACTGCTTAGTAGTTGTAGTATTGATCCAGGTCTCCTTTCTACCTACTTCAACCAACATGCCTCAACCTATCACCAGGCTACTCATCATCATAGCCTTAGCCGGTTGTGTGTTATAGTGGTCTGTCCCTTATTTTTTTGCTAGGGGCAGCCACATTTGTACTGATATGTACTCCAGTGGTCCTACCCTTATTTTTTTATGCTAGGTTAGGCCACAATATGTTTGTATAAATTTTACATTTAGACTTGTGATAACTTCAGTCACAATGTGTTTGTATATATTTGAATTAATTGTATTATTTGTATTAATGATGGATTTGAGTGTACCTACCCTTATTTTTATGCTAGGGTAGGACACATGTATGTATATAATGCACTTTTATGTTCTAAATAAGTAAATTCAAACAATTTCTTTATTTTACATGCATATTATGTTATTGTTACTACCTTTTAAGTACTTTAAGTTTTACTAACATTCTGTTATTGTTTACCATAGTTAGTTAAGTACTTATTTTGTATGCTGTATTGATTTACTTATATTATATCCATCATTTTAACATGTTTTTCATTTTTTCCTTTTCCATCTTGTCTGTTTCTCTGGTACTCTTTCATAGGCCGACACGAGCTGAGCCCAGAAAAGGGATTTTGACGAAGGAAAAATCTATTTCTGGGTGATTGGCTCGTGTCGCCCTATGAAACCCACATCCCTTTTATGGCTTGCTTCCCCCCCTTGCAGGACAAGATGTAATTTTGTGTTTTAATTAAGGATGACGCTAGGGGCGCTGCTGTCCGTGGCGTCCTTCTAGTAGTAGTAGTAGAGGCTGCATCGCCCGTTGGTATCGGCTCTCTCTTAGGGGGATTCTGATAGGAAGTTCTAATTGGTGTTTGTCTCGTGGTAGTGTTCCACACTCGCCCCTATTTCATACCGACACTTCTTTTTAAGAGTGAGCGAGTCAGTCTTACTGACATTTTTCTTAATTTGTTTTTTCTCTGGTAATTTTAGGATATTTTACCTAGAAAGATGATATTAAGGATTACTTTCATAGGGCGACACGAGCCAATCACCAGAAATAGATTTTTCCTTCGTCAAAATCCCTTTTTTTGCTAGATATGAATTTTTCAATATGGTCAAAAAATAAACCCTATAAATCAGGAGAAAAAAAATTTATAAAAAAATACGAAACAAAAATTGGAAAAAAGGGCTCTATTTGATTGTTCTATAATGTCTTTCTGAGTTATATACCAAATTCCAATGTTATAGCTTTAAAACTAAGTGCGCAATAAGATAGATTTTGAAGTCAATTCAGTCAATAAGTATAGTTTTGAGATACTGGGCGTTCAAAGTTTTCCTTCATATTTTTTGAAGGTCAATAAGTTATAGTTTTGAGATACGGGCGTTCAAAGTTTTCCTTCGTATTTCTATAAAGACAATATTAATAAATAATGATTATTATGAATGTATATTTGTGTTTTTTGTGTATTAATAAACCAAAACTATTTTATTTATCATAATTTAATCATAAATGATGATCCCTTGCTCATATATCGCGACCTGGGGCACTGCTTGAGGCAAGATGGGGCACTCTTCCTAGCAATTCTCTCTCTCCCCTTCACTAACTCTGCTTATTACAGCGAATTTTCTTTTTCTTCTGTGTGTTAGCGAGAGTTTTTCCTTGTATTTTCCTCTTTGGCATGATGAAATTCTTGCCTGAAACAAAGATAAACAAACGTAATTGCAAGAGAATGTCAAGAGGTGAAACTCGAAGGCGTACACTTTTTTTACAAAGACAATTTAATAAATCATGATTATTATGAATTTCATATTCCATTTTGGGTATTAAAAAACCAAAACTTTGTTATTTATCATAAATGAAGATCTCTGCTCAAAGATCGTAGCCTTAGGCACAGTGTGACGTGTGCTGTCAAGCAAGACGGGGGCGTTACTAAGCAACCCTCCCCTCTCTCTTCACTAACTACGCATATATTATGATATTCTGTAATAATACTTGAGCGATTTTTCTTCGTCTGTATGTTAGCGAGATGTTTCCCTTGTCTTTTCCTCATTGGCATGATGAAATTCTTGCCGAAACATACATAAACATACGTGAAGCAGGCGAAAGTCAGACGTGAAATGGAACGTGTAGACTACGTGACGTCTGTTATCGCACTAAATCAGGACTGGACTTGGTAGCTTGAGCCTGAAGTCTCCTTCTCGACTCGGGGAATGTCTACAGATGCCATTTCTCCCAATTTCTTTGACAATAATTATCAAAATTTACGATAATAGAAGAAATATTGCATTTTCTTGTACGGATCAATGTTTTAGGCTTATTGAGTTACGTTAACTAATTACCCTGTAACTACGAAAGTAAGAGGAATTTTGACGAAATATTTCGTATACGTATTCTCAATTGCCATATGAAGCTCCATGAATTTTTTCATGACTTTGCATTTTTTGCCCTATACCTCCATATATTGAGGTTCCGGCCGGCCCCCTTAAAGAAGGCGTGTTGTCATATAAGCGGATTAGCACCCATTGACAAATGCCAGTTAGGCTCTGCCGAGTAAGCGGATGAAACCCCATCGACAGACCCACAAGAACTCTTGGCCGCAGATCACTATCTCGCTAAGGCTCTTGAGGTGAAGCAGACTCCTGGGCAGTAGCCACGAAGTCTTCCACCTAATAAGGTAGGAACCAAGGTCTATAAATACCTACAACATATGTTGTTTACCTGTCTAGTCAGTAGTTAGCTGTCTCTTGCCCTCCACCAAAGGGTGTCAATCAGCTATGTATATATCTGACAGGTAAGTTGAATGTATGAAAATGATATTGTTATGATACAATAAAGTTTCATACATACTTACCTGGCAGATATATACGATTGAAGACCCACCCAGCCTCCCCGCAGGAGACAGGTGGAAGAGAGAATCTGATTAGAAAACAGGAATGGTTCCTAGTCCTGCCACCCAGAGCAGGGCGGTAGATCACATGACCTACCTGTAGCGAGTGCCTCGAAATTTGAATTTCTGTCGGGGACGACGGAGTCGATAGCTATGTATATATCTGCCAGGTAAGTATGTATGAAACTTTATTGTATCATAACAATATCATATTTATAATTCCTAGGATTTATACATATATATAGGGTTGGTATGTGGTGGTATAATTGGGATGTATATTGGCCATACAGTGGTCCCCCCCGTATTCATAGGGGATGCATATCAGACCCCCTGCGGATGTTTAGAATCCCTCTCTAAAAAAGGGATTTTGACTAAGGAAAAATCTATTTCTGGGCAAGGGCCTGTGTCGCCCAGTGAAATGTCCCTTTAGCACACATTTCTAAGGTAAATTAATGCTAACATACCAGAGAAAAAGCTAAAATGGAAATGCCAGAATATTCTGGCTCGCTCACCTTATATAAAAAGGTGTCGGTATGGTTTCTGGGTCGAGTGAAACCACTACCACGGGTCTCTTACCATTTAGATTCATCCCTCTTCGAAATCCCTCTACCAGAGAGGGGCCGATCCAAGGCCCACTCCTAGCTACAACTACTACTAGCGCCTCTGACGGTACCACCAGTGCCTCGAGCGGCATCCTTGGAGTTAGCCCCCCCAAGCTTGGGCCCAAGGGTGGGGTTATAATGGAAGGGTGGGATTTCACTGGGCGACACGGGCCCTTGCCCAGAAATAGATTTTTCCTTTGTCAAAATCCCTTTTCTGGGCTCAGCCCGTGTCGCTACGTGAAATAGTACCAGAAAAATGGCCACAAGCTTGGAACAAAGGAGTACAATTACATATTTTTAGGAAATATGAAAAACAATTAAGTTTAATTAGTATAATCTAAAATAAACTTATAAAATAGAATTAATTATAATGAAGGCTTAAGGGGGCCAGCCGGAACCCCTATATATGGTGGTATAGGGCGAAAAATGCAAAGTCATGAAAAAATTCACGGAGCTTCATATGGCAATTGAGAATACGTATACGAAAATATTTCGTCAAAAACTTCCTTACTTTCGTAGTTACAGGGTAATTAGTTAACGTAACTCAATAAGCCTAAAACATTGATCCGTACAAGAAAATGCAATATTTCTTCTATTATCGTAAATTTTGATAATTTTTGTCAAAGAAATTGGGAGAAATGGCATCTGTAGACATTCCCCGAATCGAGCAGGAGACTTCAGGCTCAGCTACCAAGTCCAGTCATGATTTAGTGCGATCACAGACATCAAGTAGTCTACACGTTCCATTTCACATCTGGCATTCGCTTGCTTTTACGTATGTTTATGTATGTTTCGGCAAGAATTTCATCATGCCAATGAGGAAAAGACAAGGAAAACATCTCGCTAACTTACAGATGAAGAAAAATCGCTCAAGTATTATTACAGAATATACGCATGAACCTAATAGGCTTCTTGCTTCCAGCATGTGGGGTGCGGACCTCTTCCCAGAAGCTTCTGTGAATGAGGTACATCACGAGGCTGCTAGGCTTAACCAGAGCCTTAGAGCCAGATGGGGTATCTCATCCAAAAGGAAGCAAGAGAACCCCCCCGCTTCTGGTAAGAAACTAAAGAAGACTGGTAGAAGGTTCCAACCATACCAGAAGCAGCAGCAGCAGCAACACTTCGTCCAGGCTGTTCCAGTTACCCAACAGGGGCAGCCCTCGACGTCGAAGCAGACTCAACCTATCCTCCTGTTGTCCCCTCAAAATCAGCCCTCGACATCATACACCGTCTCGCCGGCTTTCAACTCGATGTATGAGAGCCAAGCATTCCCAACCTTTAACAGGTTCTCTAGGGGAAGCAGGGCGAGAGGTCACTTTCGCCAGCGAGGTGCAGGAAGAGCTGCAAGAGGCAAGCACTTCAGAGGAGGGCACGGAGGTCAACCCGCTCAACAGCAGTGAGGCTCCCCAGGTAGGAGGGAGGCTGTTCCTCTTCCGTCACAGGTGGGGGTTCAGCAAATGGGCACAGAGCATTGTGTCCAAAGGATTGGGTTGGAGTTGGATCAAAGATCCCCCACCAAACAAATCATTCTATCAGATACCATCAAAGGAGTTGACAGATTATGCGGAGGAACTCCTTCAGAAAGGAGTATTGCGAGAGTCAAGCATCTAAAATTTCAAGGACGCTTGTTCAGCGTGCCAAAGAAAGGCTCGACAAAAAGAAGGGTAATCTTAGACTTGTCAAAGCTAAACTCTTTCATTCGTTGCGACAAGTTCAAAATGCTGACCATCTCGCAGGTGCGGACCTTACTTCCCCGTGGGGCCGTCACCACCTCTATTGATCTTACAGACGCATACTATCATATCCCTATAGCGAGACACTTCCGTCCATTCCTAGGCTTCAAACTAGGAAATCAGACGTTCCTCTTTCAAAGTGATGCCCTTCGGACTGAATGTAGCCCCCAGGGTATTCACGAAAATAGCGGAAGTAGTAGTCCAGCAATTGAGATCGCAAGGGATAATGATAGTGGCGTACCTCGACGATTGGTTGATCTGGGCACCAACTGTCGAGGAATGCCTCAAAGCCACAAAGAAGGTAGTTCAATTCCTGGAACATCTGGGGTTCCAGATAAACAAAACGAAATCCAGATTCACTCCGGAGACTCATTTTCAGTGGCTAGGAATCCAATGGGATTTATCCTCTCACAATCTGTCAATTCCGGTGGTCAAAAGGAAAGAAATAGCCAAGTCAGTGAGGCAATTTCTCAAAAACAAACAAGCTTCAAGGAGAAATCAGGAAAGAATCCTAGGTTCCCTTCAGTTTGCCTCAGTGACGGACATCCTTCTGAAAGCAAGACTGAAAGATATAAATAGAGTTTGGCGTTCAAGAGCAAACGCCAAGTCTCGAGACAAGTTGTCAGTGATTCCACAAATCCTTCGCAACCAGCTCCATCCATGGACAAAAGTGAAGAATCTTGCCAAGTTAGTACCCCTTCAATATCCCCCTCCGGTGTTAACCATTCACACGGACGCCTCCCTGTCCGGTTGGGGAGGATACTCTCAATTCAGGCAAGTTCAGGGGACTTGGTCCGCCCAGTTCCGCCAGCCTCCACATAAATGTGCTGGAAGCAATGGCGGTTTGGTTTTTCTTACCTTGCTTGAAGAGACTCCTCCCCCCAAAGAAGTCTCACCTAAGATTAGTTTTGGACAGTGCAGTAGTAGTACACTGCATCAACAGAGGAGGGTCCAAATCCAAACACGTGAATCATGTCATGATAGCCATCTTTGCTCTAGCAAACAAGCACAAATGGCATCTATCTGCCACCCACTTGGCAGGGGTAAGAAACGTTATAGCGGACGCATTGTCCCGGTCAGTCCCTCTGGAGTCAGAATGGTCTCTAGACGACAGGTCGTTCCAGTGGATATGCCAGAGAGTACCAGGTCTCCAAGCAGATCTATTCGCCTCACAGCAAACCACAAAGCTCCCTTGCTATGTGGCCCCCAAACCTGGACCTCTGGCTTATGCCATGGATGACCTGTCGATAGACTGGAAATCAATGGAAGAAAAATCTATGTATTTCCTCCAGTGAATCTTCTTTTGAAAGTTCTGAGCAAACTGAGGACTTTCAAAGGTCTAGTAGCCCTGATTGCTCCAGACTGGCCAAAGAGCAACTGGTATCCTCTGCTTCTGGAGTTGGGTCTCCGGCCTCAACGGATTCCCAACCCCAAGCTCTCGCAACCAGTACAAATGAGGACTGTGTTCGCTTCCTCAGGAATTCTTCAGACCCTAACTTTATGGACTTCATGAAGTTTGCGGCTAAAAAAGATGCTAACATTGATCCACAAAACGTCCTTTTTCTGGAATCAGATAAAAGGGAATCAACTATTAGGCAATATGACTCAGCTGTCAAAAAGTTAGCATCCTTCCTGAAGGAAATGGACACTACAACCATGACAGTTAATTTAGCTATATCCTTTTTCAGGTCCTTGTTTGAAAAAGGCTTAGCAGCTAGCACCATTACTACCAATAAATCGGCTTTGAAGAAAATCTTTCAGTTGGGTTTCCAATAGACTTAAACAGAATCTTACTTTACATCTATTCCCAAAGCCTGTGCCCTAGAACTTAGAAACCTTCTGAAACAGGCCCTACTTCAGTTTCATGGTTCTTAAATGACGTCCTCAAACTAGCCTCAGATACTGACAACTCGTCCTGCACATTCATAATGCTACTTAAAAAGACGTTATTTTTATTAAGTCTGGCCTCAGGAGCCAGAATTTCAGAACTGTCGGCTCTATCCAGAGATGCGGGTCATGTAGATTTTCTCCCCTCAGGAGAAGTTCTACTTTCACCGGATCGCAGCTTTTTAGCTAAAAATGAGGATCCTCTTGCAAGGTGGGCCCCTTGGAAAGTCATCCCACTTCCAGCAAGATCCTTCCCTTTGCCCAGTATTAACTTTAAGAGCCTTTCTATTCCGTACATCCTCTAGATCCTCAGGTCCTCTTTTATGAGAGAAAAAGGTGGAACCTTATCAGTTAAAGGAATCAGACAACAGATCCTTTACCTCATTAAACAAGCCAACCCTGAATCATTTCCAAAAGCACATGATATCAGGGCAGTAGCTACTTCAATTAATTATTTCCAACATATGAATTTTGAGGATCTTAAAAAGTATACTGGATGGAAATTACCGACAGTCTTTAAGGGGACCGTCCGCTATGGCGGATGACATGTCAACTTGAAAAAATAAAAAATCGAGTTACTACTTGTATCTATGCAGAAACATGCCATGCATGCTTTCCAGAAGTTTCAGCCAATTAATTTTGTTCATCAAATAATGAAGATATAGGGGTTTTTAAATGATGACGTCATCGTAACTGCGTCGTCTGTATGACTTGAGTTTGACAGAATCGTTTTTGCGTGTTTATTTTTGCATATATACAGCGATTTTTTAAGATTTTTTTCGAAATTCTCATACATCTGGTAGCAAGAAATGAAAGGTACTGTGACACTGGGTGAGAAGCGAGCTGCCATCAGAGCGGTTTATTTATATGTGAGACTCGGAGAATGACTCAGTTACGCCACAGACATCAAAGCAGTTACACGCACGTAGGCACTTGCGTTTGGTTACTAGCTATTTACGTTGTTTTTATAACTTCTTAGTTTTAACTTATAGCAATGCCCGAAGTACCTAAGATCAAGAAGGCTACTCAGCAACTATGGCTAGCAAAATTAGCGAAGGCCAGGTGTGTGCTGAAAGAAAAAAACGAAAATTAATTGTTTTCAGCTGCCCTCATTGTCTCATGTCTCGCCGTCAACATCATTATCTGGTGTCACGCTGAGGGTATTACCACCACTTTTAGGGATAGGACCACGATCCTTGATGTAGAACTCAACAATAAAAGTACAAATAAAGTAATTATAATAATGTTGTTTTGACTTTTATAAGAAAAAAGCTAAAATTTACATAGCAAATCTTTGGGAGCTCAAAACTCAAAAACATACTTATGCGCATGTCGGTAACCATTACTCGGTTATTTATTATCCAATTTTAGAGAGAAAGATATCATTGGAAAGAGGAATAAAAATCCCATAATTCTGTGTGACAGAATTTTGATTTCTTTTTTTTCTTTTTTTTTAGAATTTTTTGAGTGTCTAGACTAAAAAAAAAGAAAAAAAATTCATAGAAAATAAAAAAAATTAAAAAATCAAAATTCTGTCACACAGAATTGTTCCGTATATAAAGAAGTTTTTATGGTATGATTTTCAATACAACTGATGTCATATTAGCGGAGAAAACTCTACCAATTATTTTTTTTTAATCATGATTTTTGCTAATAAAACGAAAAGTTTTTGATCAAATGACTTGAAATTTTTATATGATGAAGGTATTATATATATCTAAAACATATATGAAAATTATGTACTTTGCGTAATAAATAAAAAAAATAGACATCATAGCGGATGGTCCCCTTAAACGTCATTACCTGAAGTCCTTGGAATCGTTAAAATTTTCAGCAGTAGCAGCGGGAACTGCACAGTAGTTGTAGTATAAGATCCAGGTCTCCTTTCTACCTACCTTGTCCAACATGTCTCACCCTACTGCTATGCTCTTCGTGGTACTCTAGCCTTAGCCGCTAGGATCCTATTGGTGGACTGCCCCTTATTTTTTTGCTAGGGGCACCCACACTTTATGCATATAAATATGCTTCAGTGTCTCTACCCTTATTTTTATGCTAGGGTAGAACACAATGTGTTTGTATATTTTGTAAATACCAATTAATTTTAGTGAATCTTTATATATAATTGTGATTACCATTATACTATTCTGTACTACCATTACGTATTTAGTTTAAGCTAATTTTAAGTACCTTATGTTAATATAGTGTAATTGGTTCTTTGGTTCACTTATATTATATACCAATCTTTTTACAGTTTTGTTTCATTTTGACCCTTTATTTCCATCTTGTCTGTTTCTCTGGTACTATTTCACAGGCCGACACGAGCTGAGCCCAGAAAAGGGATTTTGACGAAGGAAAAATCTATTTCTGGGTGATTGGCTCGTGTCGCCCTGTGAAACCCACCCTGTTTTTTCCTTACCCACCCTGCAGGACAAGATGATCATTTTATAAAGGATGGCCGCTAGAGGCGCTGCTCTCCGCTTGGCGTCAGTAGTAGTAGTAGTAGCGGACGCATCACCCTTTGGTATCAGCTCTCTCAGGTGGGGGATTTTGTGATGGAAGGTCTAAATGGTATATGGCTCGTGGTAGTGGTTTCACTCGCCCCTGTTACCATACCGACACTTCTTTTATAGGGTGAGCTAGTCAGTTTAACTGACATTTTCTTGATTTTATTTTTTCTCTGGTAATATTAGGATTATTTTACCTAGAAATAATGAACTTAAGGATATTTCACAGGGCGACACGAGCCAATCACCCAGAAATAGATTTTTTCTTCGTCAAAATCCCTTATCTAGCTAAAAAATGACTTTTAGAAAAAAAAACTCTCCATTCGATTGGAGGCCTATATCAGGTCTATATATGGCAATAATCCCAGGTCTTAATATTAAATATCAAGGGAGGAGATAGAATTTGAAAAATGGTTATTTTTGGGATAAATCGCCCTGGCATCACAAAACGGAAGGTCAGAGGCAAAAATCATATGCGGTTTGGAGATGTCCCAAGTCACCTTATTAAGTGGTATGAATATCAAAGTCCTGTCCTTAAAAAATGGCATTAGCCGGCCGGCCCCCTTAAGAGTAAACATAGTAACTTAATATTAACCTTAAAATTTAAATACAATATAATAGACTGTGTGAGTATTCCTAAAATAAAAACAAGGAAACATCACAACTATGTACAACATGTGGCATCCAAGGCATGACAAAGGCTACATGGTGGCAGAGCCACAGGAAGAATGTCAGTGAGGCAGGTAGAAAGGAGATCTATATCTAAGCTACTTATTACTACTTAATCAGTGTCAGGTGAAACTGTGTTTCCCGCTGCCACTGCTGGAAATTTAAGTGCTTCTAAGGACTTGAGGTTTGAACACTGTCGGAGATTTCCAGCCTGTATACTTTTTCAGATCATCAAAATTCATATGCTGAAAGTAACTGAGGTAGCTACTGCCCTAATGTCATGTACCCGGGGGAAAGATTCTGGGTTGGCTTGTTTAATGAAATATAATATTTGTTGTCTAATTCCTTTTAAGGAAATAGTGCCACCTTTTTCCCTCATAAATAAAGGATCTGAAGATCTTAAGACCGTTCGAGCAAGGTATGCTCTTAGGGCAGTAACTGGACATAAGGAAGGGTCCTGAGGAAGTGGGAGAATTTTCCACGGGGCCCACCTCGCCAGTGGGTCCTCATTTTTAGCTAAAAATTGACGATCTGGAGAAAGTAAAACTTCTCCTGAAGGGAGAAACTCTATATGACCTGAGTCTCTAGATAGAGCTGACAGTTCAGATGCCCTGGCTCCTGAAGCTAGACTTAAAAGGAATAATGTTTTCCTCAGGAGGGGTAAAAAGTCACATGAATCATTATCAGTGTCTGAGGCCAGTTTGAGAACATCATTTAAGAACCATGACACAGACTTAGGCCTCTCTGATGGCCTGAGTCTAGCACAGGCTCTAGGGATAGATGAAAAATAAGAGTGTTAGATCTATTTTGAAACCAAACTGAAAGATTTTCTTCAGTGCCGATTTAGTAGTAGTGATAGTACTAGCTGCTAAACCTTTTTCAAATAACGATCTAAAAAAGGAGATGGCCAGGTTGGTTGTCATGGTTTGAGATTCAGACTTCCTCAGAAAAATAGCTAGTTTTTTAACTGCTAAGTCATATTGACGAAGGGTTGACTCTCGTTTATCCGATTCTAAGAATAGGATGTTTTGAGGGTCAATGTTGGCATCCCTTTTTGCCGCAAACTTCATGAAGTCCATAAAGTTAGGGTTTTCTGAATTCCTGAGGAAGCGTACACAGTCTTTGTTTGTACTAGTTGGGATAATCTGGGATTGGGAATCCGTTGAGGTCGGAGTCCCAATTCCAATAGAAGTGGGAACCAATTGCTCTTGGGCCAATTGGGGGCTACTAGAGCAATGCGGCCCTTGAACATTCTGAGTTTGTTCAGAACCTTCAAAAGAAGATTCACTGGAGGAAAGATGTAAATTTTCTTCCATTGATTCCAATCTATATAGCCATGGCGTCCGTGGCATAAGCCAGAGGGTCCAGGTTGGGAGCCACATAGCAAGGGAGTTTGTGATTCGACTCCGTTGCGAAGAGGTCCACCTGAAGCCCCGGGACTTGCTGACAGATCCAATTGAATGACTGCTTTTCCAGGGACCACTTAGACTCTAGTGGGACTGAGGGAGATAGCGCATCTGCTATCACGTTCCTTACTCCCGCTAGGTGTGTGGCGGACAGGTGCCATTTGTTCCTGGCTGCCAGTGAGAATATGGCTATCATGACATGGTTCACATGGCTTGACTTGGAACCTCCCCTGTTGATGCAGTGTACTACCACTGCACTGTCTAACACCAGCTTGATGTGAGAGTTCTTGGCTGGGTGAAGTTTTTTCAGGGTGAGGAACACTGCCATAGCTTCCAATACGTTGATATGGAGCTGGCGGAATGGAAGGGACCAAGTTCCTTGTACCTTCTTGTACTGGGAGTACCCTCCCCAGCCGCTTAGTGATGCATCTGCGTGGATAACTAGTGCCGGCGGAGGGAACTGAAGAGGAATTGACTTCGACAAATTCTTGACCTCCGCCCAAGGGCGGAGGCGTTTGCGTAAGATCGCCGGGATAGCGGACAGCTTGTCCCGGGACCTGTTGTTTGCTCTTGAGCGCCAGACGCGGTTTATGTCTTTGAGCTTTGCTTTTAGCAGAACGTCCGTTACCGAAGCAAACTGTAGAGAGCCCAGGATTCTTTCCTGGTTCCTCCGAGACGTTTGCTTGCACTTGAGAAATTGTCTGGTTGCTTTGGCTATTTCTCTCCTCTTCAACGACGGAATTGATAGTGTGTGTGCGTTCAAGTCCCACTGAATGCCCAACCACTGAAAGCGAGACTCCGGTGTCAACCGGGACTTGGTCTTGTTTATCTGGAATCCTAAGTGTTCCAGAAACTGGATTACTTTGACTGTTGCTTTGTGGCATTCCTCGATGCTTGTGGCCCAAATGAGCCAATCGTCTAGATACGCAACTAACATTATTCCCTGAGACCTGAGTTCTTGAACCACTGTCTCCGCCAATTTTGTGAAAATTCTGGGGGCTACATTGAGCCCGAAAGGCATCACCTTGAAGGAGAATGCCTTGTTCCCTAGCCTGAAACCTAGGAACGGGCGGAAGTGTCTTGCTACTGGAACATGATAGTATGCGTCTGTAAGATCGATAGAGGTGGTGACGGCCCCACAGGGTAGTAAGGTCCGCACCTGCGAGATAGTCAGCATTCTGAACTTGTCGCAACGAATGAATAAGTTTAGACGGGATAAGTCTAGAATTATTCTTCGTTTGTTTGAGCCTTTCTTTGGCACGCTGAACAAGCGACCTTGAAACTTTAAGTGCTTGACTCTTGACACTACTCCTTTCTGAAGGAGTTCTTGGGCGTACTCTATCAATTCCGCTGTTGGCTGTTGATAGAAGATTTTGGATGGAGGAGGACCTTTGGTCCAGCTCCATCCTAGTCCTTTGGACACAATGCTCTGTGCCCAGCTGCTGAACCTCCATCTGTGTTGAAAGAGGAACAGTCTCCCTCCTACCTGAGGGTTCTCACTGGCTCGGGGAAGGGCGTGTCCCGCGCCCTCCTCGTAAGTGTTTACCTCAGCTGGATGCTCTTCCGCCGCCTCTCTGACGAAAGGCACCCCTAGCCCTGCTACCCCTGCCGAACCTGTTGAAAGGTTGAGATGACTGGCCTTCAAATACTGGGTTGAAGGCCGGGGATACAGCGCAGGAGGGGGAGGCCTGGTTTTGAGGCTGAGCCACCAGCAGAAACTGTTGCTGAGGCTGTGACTTTGACGTAGATGGTTGCGGTACCTGAGATACCGGAACCACTTGCATCACTGTCTGTTGCTGGGGAGCCTGGAAAGGCTGGAATTTCCTAGGCTTCTTTGACTTTTTGGCTGAAGAGGTTGACTCGGATTTCCTTTTGCTGGATAATCCCCAGCGAACTTTCACAGTGAACTGAGTTCACTACCGATTCTGGGAACAGATCAGCACCCCAGATCGGAGCAGCCAATAATTTATTGGGCTCATGACGGACGGTGGCCTCTTGCAGGACATGTTTCTGACAATTACAATAAAGTCATATAAATCACATTGCTCTGAATGCAATTGTGATTTGGCTATGATTTTGAACAGAGGTTCATCTCCATACATCAGAGATGATACCTCTGTCATGACAAGTGTATTGAGGGATCTGGACAGTCTCGTTCGGGCGTCGAATTCAGCCTGAATGAGGCTGTCTGGAAGTCTAGGTAGCCTCTCACTAAATTGTGTGATGGCGCAGTCTGGTTTTAGTTTCCCGACCGAAAAGGTGGCCAGGAGATCTGACCATAGATCTTCCATTCCAGGGAGGAGGAGCGATGTAGGCTCCGTTTCCCGGAGCTGCGGCATTGGCTCGTCTCTCATCGCGGCCTATGTTGTCAGCTCCGTCACCTTCGTAGTGAACGGGATGGGCGTTTTTCCGTCGACTACGAACATCATGAAAGCGCTCTTAAACGTCTCGACCCTGGTGTTTATGCAATCCCAATCCCCTAGGCTCCTAAGCCAATCGCGTTGGGCTTGATCCCGGGAGAGGATAACTGTCTCCTTCGGGATCTTGTCCTCTCTCCTCATGGCCGCCTCCGTAAGGCGAGCATAAACAATGAAGGGGGGTTGCAAATCTGCTGGATGAAACTCGAAGTCCTCAAGCCTTCAAGTTCCACAGTCCCCCAACATCAGCATTCCGTCCTTGAAGGGAGCATATGATGAGATCCTCCAGGGATTACTCGCCGTGTAAGGAGGGAGAGTATTATAGTCCAGCATGGCTTGGGCTGCCATGCCGGGCTGTCACGGGGTTCTCACGGAGACCTGCGATGAGGTTCTCCTGAGTGACCAGTCTCTCCAAAATAGCTCGGATTGACTGGCCTGACTCCTCCAAAGAAGATGAGATCTGGGTGAACATCTCTTGGAACTTGTTTTGAACCAAGTTCCCAACCAGACTACCCATTTGCTGCATAATATTTGCAGTAAATGAGTCTGTGTCAAACGGAGTGGGTTCCAGCTTCTCCCTGGGGGTCCTAGGACGGGCTCCTGTCGAGGTCGAAGGCTCAGGGTCGGGTAGGAGCTGAGCCTTGTCCTTAGAAGACTTACTTCTGGAGCCCTTTGAATGAGAAGTTCTAGGTTTCTCTCCTCCGGGATGGTGAGCCGGAGTTTTCTGAGAGCCACCCGAACTAGACTTCTTTGACAGAGTCTTGTGAAGCGTTTTGATTTCTCGCTTCCCTTTAACCTTAGGGATCGCCTGGGTGGACTTCGGTCTGACCGATTGCCCCTCCTCGGTGAATCCCTGGAAAGAAGAAGAAGCAGCAACAGGAGAAGAAGATCTAGAATGACTCAGGGGAAGACCTTGAGCCCCTACCCACCAAACCTGCCTCACTCACACTTCATCCAAGATGTAAGGCTGCCCCTTCGTCACGTTCCGACCAAACCCGCCGACCTAGGCCTTCAGAGTGGTTTGGGCGGCGTCCCTGACCGCTTGAGCACCCTGAAAGAGAGGGTCCGAATTAATACTTAAGGCTACTTAAGTTTAACTTACATTACATACAGTAAATGATATATCACCAAAAAATTATATATGCCAATAAATTATATGTGACAAGGTTTAGTATCCTGAGATGTACTTACTCCGGAGGAGACCTGGTCCACCAGCTCATAGCAGATGGTGCAGCTCTCGTGGTGCCAGACAGCCAGATCACCAAAGCGGATGGCGCTAGTAGCTTGGGTCCGGCAGACCTCGTGCCCACAGGGGTCCTGGAGGACGGCGTTGCAGCCTGACTCCTGGCAGTGGGTAGCCTGTAAGTGAAATGATACATGAGTATCAACACTAACTAGTTGGACTAAGTCCATGAAGTGATATATCATAACACCGGAGTGCACTGGAGTTAATAGACAATTTTAAGGCTTGGTCTCTACCTGCTCTTCTGCTGTGTAACGTGGTGAGTGTCCGATAGAGTTGGTAAAACTAGAATCAGTGTGTCCCCGGTGTTGCCGGAGGACGAAAATATCACCGAGACAGAAGTACCTAATCTATACACCGGGGCGAGGAGTACGAGGATGGCGGGTGAGGAACAGGGGGGGACCAGCAATTAATGGCGGGAGGATGACTCCGCTGTAAAATAGTATTAGAATAAGTAGGTGGTGAACTCGGGTGGTGAGCTGGGTCTCCGCCAACTTAGCTAACATAAAGGATGTAAATAATAAACGTAAACATGCAAAAGGTAAAAATGGATGGCGGGGCTCCTCTACAGTCATTAACCTTGGGGCCTGGAGGTGCCGGAGCCCCTATCCGCCGGAGCGGGAAGGATGGTGACTCGGGGTGAGAGAGAGCTCGGTTCGAGAACCGAGGAGATCCGAGCGCAGCCGAGCCTGGTGGCTAACCGAGGCTCGGTCGAGCAGGGAACCCCCCAGTACTGTATGATGAGAGCGGTACTAGCCGAGCCAGCGTCACGTGTCCCCCTACTAACTCCCGTATCCCCCCCCTTGGAGGGGGGGAAGAAGGGAGTGAGCTCGGATCGGTTGCCAGGGACAACGTGAACAAGCAGATCTCCCCCCTGGAGGGGGAAGAAGCATTTAATCACAGCAGAGAGAGGAGAGAGAGGAGAGAGAGCCGTGTAGTCCGATGAATGACAATGAAGATAAGACTGCATAGCTAAGCAGTGGAGCTACATCTCCTCAGAAGGCACCTTTTCACCTTCAGGAGGCGCTTCGGGAGGCTTTGGAGGGTCCTTCTTTGTTCGTGTGATGAACATTGTGATTGGCAGCTGCTCTTGTTGCTTCTTCATGGTGGTGAGGGCTTGATTATAGGGCTCCAATGCTGTATCAAGAATGTTGGAAAACTTAAAGGAGCGTTCCATGTAAGGATCCCAAGTTGCAACGAACTCCTGGAGGTTGTTTATCATTCTTTTAATTGGGACAGGCATTCCAAAGTCAGGCTGCTCTCCTCCTGCTCCTGTTTCTCACCTGAACACAGAGTGTCTTCTTCCTCGCTGGCAGATTTCATCAGGTCTTCCAAGTCCTGGTCTGTCAGTTGGTCATTCATATTATTATGTACACTTATTATATACAGTAAATAATATGAAAATACAGAATATTGCTGTACAAAAAAATTCGCATTCGCGAATAGTAGGGAGGACCGCGAATAATTTTAGATATGTTCCACAGAGAAACTCACAAAGGGGCGAGCCTCCCGCGATTAATATTTAGTTAGATTCCAAAGAAAAATCTGCGAATCCAAAGAACATGAATACGGGCCCCCCACTGTAAGGTATACATGGTATTTAATATTTGTACAGAGTAATGTAGCCATTGGTAAAAATGGATTGATGTATGATGAGTAATTGATGACCTTTTTACTGTGTTCAAGCCTGCTGGCCATATGCAGGTGAACTTCTTAATAGATCTTCTAAGCTATGACTGTATTAATTGTTAGATGGGATTCCCTCTGCTCCTCTCAAACAAAGTGTGGAGGTTGTTAGTCTGTCAGGGGTTTTTAGAGATGCAGTGCTATCCTATCTTTCAAATGTTCTTATTTGGGGACTGGGGTTATCCTGATGTTTTTCCCTGAAAGAGATACATGCCAGTTTGTCATGAGGTCCTTCCATCCTGGTCATCACTTATATTGCACAAGTTGAACTTTTCTCTGCAGAAAGATGTTGTAGGTTAATTTTTAAAAATCATCACCAAAAAATTGAACTGTGCAAATGAAACATAAATTGTTTCTACTTTCAAGTAGAATTCATGGCAGATTATGCCAGTTGTTCAGCAACAAAGCACAATAAAGTTGAATAAAAAAGAGAGATTTGGTAGCATGAAACATGTTATAATTTTTTTTTCTAGCACAGCAGCTGTTCGTCCTCAGAGGAGTTGCTCTCATGGTCCCTAGAGGGCTCCATAAGATAAACCAACAAATTTAAAAGAATTCTCTTCTTGTTGGTGTCAGCCAGTATAGTGCATGTTGGCACTGATAAGAGTATGGGACTCAAGATAAGAGGGCTCTTTCTCTTGTCTACAGCACCTTCCTAGGTTCAACTCCTATTTGTAACCTGCAGATGTGGCAACAATGTATTGCACGTCAGCTATTATTGTGGCAACCACACACTTTGCGGAAGACTTTTCTCATTACTCACTTGATCTGTGTGACTGTAAGACATGACATCATTTTTGTCTGACTACAAGCTCCTAGATCATCATTTGGTCATTATTGAAGTACCAAACTCAGAATAAAGTTACGTGCATAGTTTCAAGTCCTAGTGAAAAGTTTAGGTTTTAAAGAAATTTAGCTAGTAGCTTATTTAATGAAAATTGGAAGCCGTTGCCGATAGCAGCAGCATGTCTTCCAAAAGATGAGAATTAGGTTTAGTTTGAGTGTTTTTGGTGCATTCTTAGTTAGCCAACAAACAATGTTTAATTATATTGAAGTAGTAATTTTAAGTGTTGTTCTGGTTCTGTATGTGTTCTTTTATATTAATTTATCTCTGCTAATTGGTGGATATACTAGGCTACCTCATTTTTTTATTATTAGCCAAACCGTTCATTTGTTGTGAGCTGTAAAGCTTTACAAACAATTGTTTTAATTATACAACTTCCCCAGTAATTACATAGCTAAGGGTTTCACTCGCCGTCAGTTAAAATCCTGAAATTCATGGGTTGTGGTAATTTTCTATTTGTTTTGGTTAGGTAACATTGCCCCACCCACTTTTGGAGCAAGAGAGAGGAACAACTTGGCAAAGAGCTCAGTTTGTTTCTGCCGGCTGATGGCTATGGTTGTCGGTTGCAGTTATTCCTGAAATTTTTTTGGACTTCCCTTTTGTAATCACAATTGGTGAAATACTCTGTTCTTGTATTAGCGGTCTTTAGAAATCATTTAGACAGCATTATGTTTTTCGTTGAGCTAGTTTTTTTGTTTTTGCTTTTTTTTCCCCCCCATCCTTGGTGACCGTCAGGTCTTAGTCGTTTAGTCGTTTCGACAATGTCGGACAGGTTCTGCTAGCTTTAGGTATGTTGTTGTTTAAGATTAAGCTGGCCTTGTGCCAGCACGGGCTCTTGCTCACAGAGCAGCCCGTATCCTTTAGGTGTTGCGCTAGAGGTTGCAAGATAGGAGCGTCCCACTGACGCTCCTAGGCAAAGGTCACTGTCACACTACCTAGTGCAAGGGAGGAGTGGAACTGGTAGCCCAAGGGAGGTCGGTGAGGTCTGCCCATGAGCAGTTGCCCCCTCAGTTCAACCTGTTGTCACTTCCCAGGTTGCAACGGAGAGCTGTTGGAAAGGTTTCGCCTTGGATGTGCACAAATTGTTGAGTTCGGATTACTCTCTCCACGATGTCAGTGGTGTTCGGGGAGCAAGTCTCGGCTGTTGAAGAGAGGCGCTTCTGATGCAGCTCCAGTGGTTTCTACTAAGAAGCCTAGAGATCCACGCCATTCTTGCAGTCATTGGGACAGCCCAGAGCGTTTTTCTTCTGACTGCCTCTCGGAAGTTGATGCTCCACTTCAAGCTCCTATATCTGTTGTGTGTAATGCTCTTCCTGCAGTTACAGAGTAATGGTGCTTTCGTCGTCGGATGTAGTAAAGCACCCATTGGTGCCTGAGCTCTCTTCAGTCAGGCACAAGTTAGTGCATGCTTACGTATTGCAGGAGCGCCCACTGGATTTATTCAAGCACCCATTGGTCCCAGCTCCCCTCTTGTCACACATCAGTTAGCGCCTGCTTGCGTCACACAGGAGCGCCCATCAACCCCCTCGGCTCCTGCTGTGGCTGCTTCTGCTGTTGAGACAGTAGATCCCATTAAATCAAAGCTTGACAGTATTCTGCTTTTATTGATTAAAACTCATTCTTCAGTTCAAGCTCCCACGACTCCGTTAGCGCCCGCTACGGTCCAGCAAGCACCCACTGCAGGTCAGCTAGCGCCAATAGTGGTCGAAGCTCCCTTGGCATAGTCTCCTTGGATGCCTCGAGACGCTTCAGCTCCGCAAACTCCTGTAGAAGCTGTTTCGACACGGACTCAGGTTGATGCAGTCACACCTCAGGCTACTGCAGATGTGGATCTTTCCCCTATTTTGTCTGAAGATGAAGCTACAGAGGAGCAAGAGGCTCCCTCTTCAGCGTATGTGGCTTTAATGAAATTCCTATTCACCACATATCCGTCTTTTTTCATGCCAACTTCTCCATCCTCTCCTGAATCAACTTTTTTTATGGATATGCCTTCATCGAATCCCTTGAATGTGCTGAAGATGGTTTTGTCTTCCTCGGCTAAGTAGGCTTTTAAAGAGATAGATGCTTGGCTTGCTGAAAGGAGGGAACAAGGCAAGACCTCCTTTTGATTACCACCTCCTCAAATCTCCAGGTGGAGATACTAGTCTTATGTTACAAAAGAGGCTCCTCCCTTGGGTGTTTGTACCTCTTTGCAGGGAGATTTTTCTGGTCTTGCAGACGCAGCCAGATGATCGGTTTTTTCGTTGGTGAAGATTTTTTTTCTGCCTCAGAGTTAGCTCATCTTCTGAAAGGCATTTTCAAGGTATTTGAATTTTTCAGCTTCATCGACTGGTCTTGCCCTTTGCTTTCGGAGAATCTCCTGGCAGACTGGATGGGAGTTCTCTCATGTATTGATAAGGAGATTATGGATGATTTCCACAACTTGGCCCATCTCTACACGATGGGAACGCTCAAGAAGAGGGAGCTCTGGTGTTCCTACACGTTGAAGGGTGTTACTTCCTCACAGAGGTCAGCTCTCTTGTACTCCCACTTAGATAAGAGACACTTGTTTCCCGAAGCCACAGTTTTAGGCATTGCTTTGGATTTGAAGAAGAAATGTACACAGGATTTTTTCATCCAGCCTTCCAAAAAACCGAGAGATCCTCCAGCTATTGTTTTGCGGCAACCTCTTCCCTCGAGAATACAGCCCTTTTGGGCCAGACAGATCCTTCTCAAGATCTAGAGGAAGCACGAGGCTCTATTTGGAGGGGCGCCTCTCGCAAGTGAGGATGCCGTTCTTCACACAAGTGTGGGAGCCAGACTTCAAAGGTTTTGAGAAGTTTGGCAGAGAAAAGGGACAGAACCTTGGATTTTCAAGGTCCTGAAGGAAGGCTTATGTTATCCCCCTCCTCAGGAAGCCTCCCTTAGCCCGCCAGTCATTTCAACAGCTTATTCAAGAGGATCAGAGAGGTTTTTGGCTTTGGAGGATGAAGTAACTTCACTTATAAGAAAGGGAGCAGTAGAACTCTTTCAAGATCGTTACTCTCCGGATTTCTGCAATTGTCTCTTGGTAGTCCCCAAGTCATCAGGGGGCTGGATGCCCGTCCTGGATATCAGCTCCCTGAATGTCTTCATCGTAAAGACGAAGTTCAAGATGAAAAACCAAACAGTCCTGTCATCCATTTGCCCTGGAGATTGGATGATGTCCATAGATCTTCATGACTTATACTTCTATGCTCCCATACACCCCAAGTCAAGGGGTGTATATAACACCCCAAGTCAAGGGTTGTTACATAATATATTTTTTATGATCTTCATGTGTTCTTTGCCCCCAAAAACCTAGGAATAGACACCAAGAGCATCAAATTTGAGTTGATAGTTGTATAGTTATGATTATTAAGAGGTTTTGGTGGCCCTCTTGGACGCCATATTGAAAAAATACTTTCCCAGGGGTCCTACTTTGGTAAATTTTTCGTATGTTATACAGTACACTAAAACCTACCAGAATCAGGGTTAAACTGTATTTTGACCTGACTACTGGGAAAGTGGACCATCTTCTGTGGTTGGTGTCATGGAGAGGGTCTCTCTCGGGTCGGAGCCGCTCTTCACCAGGTCCCAGACTTCCATCTTCCTTCACTGAGAGAAGTTTCTCTCTATTTCAGTGGTAAAGGGTTATAGGGCTGCCATCGGCCCAGTCTTGTGCTTGAAATGAGTACATAGGTATCTCCTCCTCACTGGAGATTTCATTACTGATGAGAAGCTTCAAAAGGTCTTGCCCTCCCAGGGACCTCAGCACCCCTGAATGGGACGTGACTCATTTTGAGGAGCCTGACTCGTGTACTGTATGAGCCTATATGAGAGTTTTTAGATGGATCTAACCTTCAAGACCATCTTTCTGCTTTCTCTGGCATTAGCGAAGAGAGGAGGCGAACTTCATGGACTTTCCTTCAATGTTAACCCTCTTACGCCTAAGCCCTAAAGACCAAAACGTCTCCCGTATGCCGAGGCGGGTTTGAAGTGAGCACGGAAACGGAAAAAATAATTTTTTCAAAAAATCACAGCGCGCTTAGTTTTCAAGATTAAGAGTTCATTTTTTGCTCCTTTTTTTTTGTCATTGCCTGAAGTTTAGTATGCAACCATCAGAAATGAAAAAAAATATCATTATCATATATAAATAATGCGATATATGGTAGCGACAAAAAAAAATTCATACATAATTGTATTCAAATCGAGCTGTGCGAAAAATGGTTAAAGCTAAAGAGTTACTTTTTTTCGTTGTATTTTACACTAAATTGCGATCATTTTGATATATAACGCATTGTAAAACGATCAAAGCAACACAGAAAAAATATTATCACAAAATGATGCATGAATTCGTAAAAAAATGTTTTTTTTTTTTAAATTCACCATAAATCTAAATATTTTTCTAGAGACTTCCAATTTGTTTCAAAATGAAGATAAATGATTGAATATTACGATACTGTAAGAGTTTTAGTTTAGAATTGCAGTGTTCGACCATTTCGGACGTGTTAAAGTTGACCGAATGTCTAAATTTTTATATATATTTTATTTTATATTCAAATATTGCAAAAATGAGAAAAGCTACAACCTTCAAATATTTTTGTTTGTATTCTTCATGAATTTGCGCACATTTTCATATATGAAACTCTATAAAACGCCTAATATGAAAAGGAGCAAATATTAAGAGAATGTGACGTACGCATTTCGGAGATTTGCGGCCGCGAATCGGCGCACAGAGGGAAAGAAAGTTTTTTTTTAAATTCACCATAAATCTAAATATTGTGCTAGACACTTCAAATTTGTTTCAAAATGAAGATAAATGACTGTATATTACTAGATTGTAGGAGTTTTAGCTTACAATTGCATTTTTCGACTATTTTGGTAGAGTCAAAGTTGACCGAACGTGGTTTTTTTTCTATTTATCGTGATTTACATGCAAATATTTCGAAAAAGAGAAAAGCTACAACCTTCAATCATTTGTTGTTGTATTCTACAGGAAATTTCACACATTTTCATATATAAAACTTTATGTGACGGCTAATTTTAAATGGTGCAAACATTTCAACAAACGCACAAAAAAATTTCTTATTTTTTTTCGGAAGATTTACCGCGCGGATGTAAGGAATTTTTTTTTTTCATAAATTCATCATAAATCGAAATATTGTGCTAGAGACTTCCAATTCATTGCAAAATGAAGGTAAATGATTGAATATTACTAGAATATAAGAGTTTTAGCTTAAATTGCGTTTTTTTTACCATTTCGGTAGAGTCAAAGTTGACCGAAGGTTGAAATTTTTGCACTTATCGTTATTTATATGAAAATATTTCAAAACTGATAAAAGCTACAATCATGAATATTTTTTTGTTGTAGTCTACATGAAATTGTGCAAATTTTCATATATAATACTCCATATAACGGATAATTTAAAACGGTGCAAAAATGATGTCAAAGTGACGAAATAATTTTTGAGATGTGTCACTGATACTTTTTAGTGCGATAAGAAAGAAATTCGCGCTTGCGCGCCTGCGTAACGATTGTAAACAAAACAACGCCTTGATCCGTGAACTCCCAGCATCCCCCAAGGCGCGTGATTCAAAAGTTTTCGGCTGGTAGGCCTATAAGTATTTTTCCGTGAATTTAAAAAAAAACTTTTTTTGAGTCAACGTATAATACGTCCAATCGGCATACGGGAGACATTTTGACTCAACGTTTAATACCTCCAATCGGTGTAAGAGGGTGAAACACTCGAGGGGATGGGGGATCAGTTATGGTTAACTTTGTCCCAGATTTTGTAGCAAAAACTCAGAACCTATTGGCCCCTGATGCCAGGTTTGAGTCCATCACAATCCCCTCCCTAGAGGACTTTGTTGGTAATTATCCAGAGATGTGACTGCGTCGTGTAAGAGTGCTGCGGTACTCTCTTAAGAGGACTCGACATCTCTGGCCTGAGTGTCGACGACTCTTTGTTAGTATTATCCCGTCCAAGAACATGATCTCTTTTTGACTTCGTGAGACAATCAGGAGAGCGTGCTCTACAGCTGGCAAAGATGAAACCGGTACATTCCACCTGAGAGCTCACGGAAGTCAGGGGCATTGGTCCATCCATCGCATTCCGGAAGAAACTGCCTCAGGTACTGAAAGCAGGGATGTTTGTTTGTATGGTGTTTTTACATTGCATGGAACCAGTGGTTACAGTGGGGCCTCACTTAATCGCGGATCAGCAATCACGGATTCAGTTAATCCCGGGTTTTCATACATTCAACTTCCCTGACAGATATATACTTAGCTAAGACTCCGTCTTCCCCGGCAGAAATTCGAATTTCGCGGCACACGCTACAGGTAGGTATGTCAGGTGATCTACCGTCCTGCAGCTGGGTGGCAGGAATAGGAATCATTACCTTCTAGAACCAGATTTTTCTCTGTCGCCGTATTGTAAACAAAACGTTTGCGGTACCTCCTGACTTGATTTTCGTGTTTCATCGCCATCAATCTTCTGGGCTGTCTTTTGCAGGGAAGTACTGGGTCTTTGGTTCGGCATACGCTTTTATTAACTTTTTAATAAATTTGACTTCGAAAATTTCGAAGAATATATGAAGTGTAACTACCGAAGTTTTCGGTAGACACTCTTATAGTTTGCAAGAAAGGGAAATATTAATATTAATATTTATTCATTAATACGTGTAATAAGTGTTAGAACTTGATTGAGGAAATATAAAACTCTAACTTCCTACTTTAGGAAGTCAGAAAAGCATATAACTTTTTACGCTTCCTTTAGAAGCTTTAATAGCGCTCGTGCCAACGAGCAGTTAAAGTATTAACAGTAATAGTAGTTTTTGCATCCTCATCACCTTCTTACTCCACAGAATCTACAAATTCATAAATTTGAAGATAAATGGATGTAGCTCAAAATGCGAGCTCTTATAAGGTAAGAAGTGAATTTAGTGTTACCCAGTGCCAGTGGAGGGGGTGCCGTTTCTGGATCGGCCCTTCTGTTTCACTACCCAGGTTCCTAGACCAACTTCCAAAGCCTCCCATGGCCCTGAGGAGGAAGAAAGGTCGAAAGCTGAAAGCCTTACGGAGGTTATGGAGAATCCCCACCGATCAGGGCGTCCCCTCGGCAGGATCTGTAGAACGTCCCAGACTGCCAAGTTCGCCATTGGAAAGGCGTCCTAAAATAGTGGAGGGTGCGTCCGATCGGCTCTGTCTCGCTCTCAGGCCTAGACCTCCTCCAAGCTCACAAGCCCAGAGGAGAAGGAAAGTCGAAAGCCTTACGGAGGTTATGGAGAATCCCCATCGATCGGGCGTCCCCTCGGCAGGATCTGTAGAACGTCCCAGACTGTCAGGGATAGTCATTGAAAAGGCATCCTTAAAAAAGTACGTCTCTTCTTCTGTTTCTTCATCTTAGTCCGAAAAGACGAAGAACGTACATGTTTGGAGTTCGGACGATCTAGCGCGTTCTCTGAAAACTAAGAGAACACCGAGCGCCAACTGGACTACAACAAGCGAAGAGCCAGCCAGGAAGCCGCGTTCCAACAGCCAGCAGCAAGCCGCGTTCCAACAGACTAGCGCGAGCCGCGTTCCTACAGACAAACGCGAGCCGCGTTCCAGCAACTGAACGCGAGCCGCGTTCCAAAATTTTTTCTTGGCGCAAGGCGCCTTCTAAGAGAAAACAGACGGCTAGACCGAGGAGCCTTAGAGTAGAGTGGCAATCAGAAGGATCCTTACATTGAAGTTTACGGGCCAAGGAGGCTCCTAAAAGGAGACTAGTAGGCGCTCGGGAACTATCAGGACGCACGGGACCTTCCACGCAAGCGGAACGTTCCAGGAGCGAGTCTCCTTTCTAGCGTGCGGAACATTCCAGGCGCGCGAAACTATCCATACGCCAGGCGCTAGGCGCAAGGATCCAGGCGCCAGACGCCAGAATCTTCTTTTGAGAGAGGTCAGTCGCGAGGCTCCCATCTTTAGTTTTTAACTTGAGCAACTTTCCCTGGCAAAGGTGCAAGATGTCGCACAGGCGGCCCGTCGCTTTTGTCAGAAGGATTCTGATACTAAGAGAAGCCCTTTTTCATTATTCAGAAGACTCCTG
>NC_087203.1:50149811-50172637 GCF_015104395.2 Macrobrachium nipponense | reverse complement strand
CTGCCTGCTTAATTATCCATTTTCTGGGCTCAGCCCGTGTCGCTACGTGAAATGTCCCTTTAGCACACATTTCTAAGGTAAATTAATGCTAACATACCAGAGAAAAAAGCTAAAATGGAAATGCCAGAATATTCTGGCTCGCTCACCTTATATAAAAAGGTGTCGGTATGGTTTCTGGGGCAAGTGAAACCACCCTGGGTCTCTTACCATTTAGATTCATTCCTCTTTGAAATCCCTCTACCAGAGAGAGGCCGATCCAAGGCCCACCCCTAGCTACAACTACTACTAGCGCCTCCGACGCTACCACCAGCGCCTCTACCGGCATCCTTTTTGTTAGCACCACTCAGACCGCATATGTTTTCTCTTGCTCTGTGTTTTGTGCTCGTTTTTTGGATTATCTTACACCATGGAACGTCAAGCTATTGCTGCATCCAAGTTAAGTACTGCTAGAAGTGTTTCATGTCTTTTTAGCCGGGCAAGGGCCCGTTTAACCTTTTTATTTCGGTTTTTAAAGACGGCGTCCCGGACGGCTTTGTTACCGAGCCGCCCTGCGCGGTTTGCTCCCACGTGTTTCATTATTTCGTGCTTCTTTCGGTCTCCTATATCAATGGTGCTTGAATATTTTAGCAGTACATGTTTTTTACTATGGTTGTGCATTATTGACGTGTCATTACTTTTATTTATGCATTATTCTCACACGGGGGTTTCATCGAGTTCTCACGAGCTCGTAGCCTACATTGCTCCTTTTAGCTCTGAGTTCATGCATGCATCTTCCTTTGTTTTTAGGTCTATGATAGGCTCCCTTAGGACATACATCCTTTCTTTTGGTCCTGCGCCACCCTGGCCACCGCCCTATGTGCCTACGTATCAGCATAGGCCAGCTGCTTTGAGTTGCTAGTCGCCCTTCCTTCTTGGTTGGCTCGACCCAGCTCCCCAAGGACTATTCTTTCTCTTATCCTCGTTTTTTCTTCCTTTCCCCCGTGTTTTTGCTAGGATGTTATTGTATTCATGCCTTTCAAGACGGTTCGAGATGGCCTAGGCCACCTCAGATCACTTGGTCTGTCTCACCGCGTGGCTCACTCCGCAACAGCGATGAGGCCAGGCGATCACCCAGCGTCAGTCCCTCATGCTCCCTCCCCCCTCCAGGGGGGAGATCCGCTCGTTCATGTTGTCCCTGGCAACCGATCCGAGCTCACTCCCTTCTTCCCCCCCTTCACGGGGGCGATACGGGAGTTAGTAGGGGGACACACAACGCTGGCTCGGCTAGCACCGCTCTCTTCATACAGTACTGGGGGGTTCCCTGCTCGACCGAGCCTCGGTTGGCCACCAGGCTTGGCTGCGCTTGGATCTCCTCGGTTCTCGAGCCGAGCTCTCTCTCACCCCGAGTCACCATCCTTCCCGCTCCAGCGGATAGGGGCTCCGGCACCGCCAGGCCCTAAGATTAGTGACTGTAGAGGAGCTCCGCCATCCATTTTTACCTTTTGCATGTTTACGTTTATTATTTACATCCTTTATGTTAGCTAAGTCGGCGGAGACCCCGCTCACCACCCGGGTTCACCACCTACTTATTCTAATACTATTTTACGGCGGAGTCATCCTCCAAGCCATTAATTGCTGGTCCCCCCCGCTCCTTCCCCGCCGTCCTCGTACTCCTCGCTCCGGCGTATAGATTAGGTACTTCTGTCTCGATGATATTTTCGTCCTCCGGCAACACCGGGGACACACTGATTCTAGTTTTACCAACTCTATCGGACACTCACCACTTTACATGGCAGAAGAGAGGGTAGAGACGAAGCCTTAAAATTGTCTATTAACTCCGGTGCACTCCGGTGTTATGATATATCACTTCATGGACTTAGTCCAACTAGTTAGTGTTGATACTCATGTATCATTTCACTTACAGGCTACCCACTGCCAGGAGTCAGGCTGCAACGCTGTCCTCCAGGACCCCTGTGGGCACGAGGTCTGCCAGACCCACGCTACTTGCGCCATCCGCTTTGGTGATCTGGCTGTCTGGTACCACGAGAGCTGCACCATCTGCTATGAGCTGGTGGACCAGGTCTCCTCCGGAGTAAGTACATCTCCGGATACTAAGCCTTGTCACATATAATTTATTAGCCTATATAATTTTTTGGTGATATATCATCTACTGTACGTAATTTAAGTTAATCTTAAGTAGCCTAAGTATTAATTCTGACCCTCTCTTTCAGGGTGCTCATGCGGTCAGGGACGCCGCCCAAACCACTCTGAAGGCCTGGGTCGGCGGGTTTGGTCGGAACGTGACGAAGGGGCAGCCTTACATCTTGGATAAGAAGATGGCTGCTCTCATCTTCCCCGGCGGCAAACCGACCTCATACGTCGACCCGGAGGCAGCGGCCCCTTACATCGCCACCATTCAAGAGCAGGTGGCGTTCGTTAGCTATGGAGGAGCCGGGTAACCAAGAAGTCCTGGAAGAAGTAGCGGCTCTCAACCTGGACCTCGAGCCCATGACGGTAGACGCCGCAGGTAGGAATGTGAGTGAGGCAGGTTTGGTAGGGGCTCTAAGGTCTTCCCTTGAGTCATTCTAGATCTTCTTCTCCTGTTCCTTCTTCTTCTTTCCAGGGATTCTCCGAGGATGGGCAATCGGTCAGACCGAAGTCCACCCAGGCGATCCCTAAGGTTAAAGGGAAGCGTGAAATCAAAATGCTTCACAAGACTCTGTCAAAGAAGTCTAGTTCGGGTGGCTCTCAGAAAACTCTGGCTCACCATCCCACAGGAGAAAAACCTAGAACTTCTTCTCATTCAAAAGGCTCCAGAAGTAAGTCTTCTAAGGACAAGGCTCAGCTCCTACCCGACCCTGAGCCTTCGACCTCGACAAGAGCCCGTCCTAGGACCCCCAGGGAGAAGCTGGAACCCACTCCGTTCGACACAGACTCATTTACTGCAAATATTATGCAGCAAATGGGTAGTCTGGTCAGGAACTTGGTTCAAAACAAGTTCCAGGAGATGTTCACCCAGATCTCATCTTCCTTGGAGGAGTCAGGCCAGTCAATCCGAGCTATTTCGGAGAGGCTGGTCACTCAGGAGAACCTCATCGCAGGTCTCCGTGAGAACCCCGCGACAGGTCTTGCACAGCCCGGCATGGCAGCCCAAGCCATGCCGGACTACAATACTCTTCCTCCTTACACGGTGAGTAATCCCTGGAGGATCTCGTCAAGGACGGGATGCTGACGTTGGCGGACTGTGGAACTCGAAGGCTTGAGGACTTCGAGTTTCATCCGGCAGATTTGCAACCCCCCTTCATCGGTTATGCTCGCCTTACAGAGGCGGCCATGAGGAGAGAAGATAAGATCCCAAAGGAGACGGTTATCCTCTCCCGGGATCAAGCCCAACGCGATTGGCTTAGGAGCCTAGAGGATTGGGATTGCATAAACACCAGGGTCTAAGCGTTTAAAAGCGCTTTTACGATGTTCGTAGTCGACGGAGAAACGCCCATCCCGTTCACTACGAAGGTGACAGAGCTGACAATGCAGGCCGTGATGAGAGACGAGCCAATGCCGCAGCTCCAGGAAACGGAGCCTACATCGCTCCTTCTCCCTGTAATGGAAGATCTATGGTCAGATCTCCCGGCCACCTTTTCGGTCGGGAAACTAAAACCAGACTGCGCCATCACACAATTTAGTGAGCGGCTGCCTAGACTTCCAGACAGTCTCATTCAGGCTGAATTCGACGCCCGAACGAGACTGTCCAGATCCCTCAATACACTTGTCATGACAGAGGTATCATCTCTGATGTATGGAGATGAACCTCTGTTTAAGATCATAGCCAAATCACAATTGCATTCAGTGCAATGTGATTCATACGACTTTATTGTGGCAAGGCGTAATTGTCGGAAACATGTCCTGCAAGAGGCCATTATCCGTCATGAGCCAAATAAATTATTGGCTGCTCCGATCTGGGGTGCTGACCGGTTCCCAGAGTCGGTAGTGAACTCTGTTCAATGTGAGGCTACCAGACTCAACCAGTCTCAAAGTTCGCTGGGGATTATCCAGCAAAAGGAAATCCGAGTCGACTTCTTCAGCCAAGAAGTCAAAGAAGCCTAGGAAATTCCAGCCTTTCCAGGCTCCCCAGCAACAGACAATGATGCAAGCGGTTCTGGTATCTCAGGTACCGCAACCATCGACGTCAAAGTCACAGCCTCAGCAACAGTTTCTGCTTCTGGCGCAGCCTCAAAACCAGGCCTCCACCTCCTACGCTGTCTCCCCGGCCTTCAACCCAGTATTTGAAGGCCAGTCATTTCAACCTTTCAACAGGTTCGGCAGGGGTAGCAGGGCTAGGGGTGCCTTTCGTCAGAGAAGCAGCGGAAGAGCATCCAGCCGAGATAAGCACTTACAAGGAGGGCGCGGGACACGCCCTTCCCCGAGCCAGTGAGAACCCTCAGGTAGGAGGGAGACTGTTCTTCTTTCGACACAGATGGAGGTTCAGCAGCTGGGCACAGAGCATTGTGTTCAAAGGTCTAGGATGGAGCTGGACCAAAGGTCCTCCTCCATCCAAAATCTTCTATCAACAGCCAACAGCCGAATTGATAGAGCACACCCAAGAACTCCTTCAGAAAGGAGTAGTGTCAAGAGTCAAGCACTTAAAGTTTCAAGGTCGCTTGTTCAGCGTGCCAAAGAAAGGCTCAAACAAACGAAGAATAATTCTAGACTTGTCCCGTCTAAACTTATTCATTCGTTGCGACAAGTTCAGAATGCTGACTATCTCGCAGGTGCGGATCTTACTACCCCGTGGGGCCGTCACCACCTCTATCGATCTTACAGACGCATACTATCATGTTCCGGTAGCAAGACACTTCTGCCCGTTCCTAGGTTTCAGGCTAGGGAACCAGGCATTCTCCTTCGGGCTCAATGTAGCCCCCAGAATTTTCACAAAATTGGCGGAGACAGTGGTTCAAGAACTCAGGTCTCAGGGAATAATGTTAGTTGCGTATCTGGACGATTGGCTCATCTGGGCCACAAGCATCAAGGAATGCCACAAAGCAACGGTCAAAGTAATCCAGTTTCTGGAACACTTAGGATTTCAGATAAACAAGACCAAGTCCCGGTTGACACTGGAGTCTTGCTTTCAGTGGTTGGGCATTCAGTGGGAATTGAACTCACACACTCTATCAATTCCGTCGTTGAAGAGGAGAGAAATAGCCAAAGCAACCAGACAATTTCTCAAGTGCAAGCAAACATCACGAAGGAGCCAGGAAAGGATCCTGGGCTCTCTACAATTTGCTTCGGTAACGGACGTTCTGCTAAAAGCAAAGCTCAAAGACATAAACCACGTCTGGCGCTCAAGAGCAAACAACAGGTCCCGGGACAAGCTGTCCACTATCCCGGCGATCTTACGCAAACGCCTCCACCCCTGGGTGGAGGTCAAGAATTTGTCGAAGTCAATTCCTCTTCAGTTCCCTCCGCCGACATTAGTTATCCACACAGATGCATCACTAAGCGGCTGGGGAGGATACTCTCAGTACAAGAAGGTACAAGGAACTTGGTCCCTTCCATTCCGCCAGCTCCATATCAATGTATTGGAAGCTATGGCAGTGTTCCTCACCCTGAAAAAACTTCAACCAGCCAAGAAATCTCACATCGAGCTGGTGTTAGACAGTGCAGTGGTAGTACACTGCATCAACAGGGGAGGCTCCAAGTCAAGCCATGTGAACCATGTCATTATAGCCATATTCTCACTGGCAGCCAGGAACAAATGGCACCTGACCGCCACACACCTAGCGGGAGTAAGGAACGTGATAGCAGATGCGCTATCTCGCTCAGTCCCACTAGAGTCGGAGTGGTCCCTGAACAAGCAGTCATTCAATTGGATCTGTCAGCGAGTCCCAGGGCTTCAGGTGGATCTCTTCGCCACGGAGTCGAATCACAAACTCCCTTGCTACATGGCTCCCAACCTGGACCTCTGGCTTATGCCACGGACGCCATGGCTATAGACTGGAATCAATGGAAGAAGATTTACATCTTTCCTCCAGTGAATCTTCCTTTGAAGGTTCTGAACAAACTCAGAACGTTCAAGGGACACATTGCTCTAGTAGCCCCCAATTGGCCCAAGAGCAATTGGTTCCCACTTCTATTGGAGTTGGGACTCCGACCTCAACGGATTCCCAATCCCCGATTATCTCAACTAGTACAAACGAAGACTGTGTACGCTTCCTCAGGAATTCAGAAAACCCTAACTTTATGGACTTCATGAAGTTTGCGGCAAAAAGGGATGCCAACATTGACCCTCAAAACATCCTATTCTTAGAATGGGATAAACGAGGAGTCAATTTCCCTTCGTCAATATGACTTAGCAGTTAAAAAACTAGCTATTTTTCTGAGGAAGTCCGAATCTCAAACCATGACAACCAACCTGGCCATCTCCTTTTTTAGATTATTATTTGAAAAAGGTTTAGCAGTTAGTACTATCACTACTACTAAATCGGCACTAAAAAAAATCTTCCAGTTTGGTTTCAAAATAGATCTAACAGACTCTTATTTTTCATCTATCCCTAAAGCCTGTGCTAGACTCAGACCATCCGAGAGGCCTAAGTCTGTGTCATGGTTCTTAAATGATGTTCTCAAACTGGCCTCAGACACTGATAATGATTCATGTGACTGTTTACCCCTCCTGAGGAAAACATTATTCCTTCTAAGTCTAGCTTCAGGAGCCAGGGTATCTGAACTGTCGGCTCTATTCTAGAAGAACTCAGGTCATATAGAGCTTCTCCCTTCAGGAGAAGTCTTACTTTCTCCAGATCGTCAATTTTTAGCTAAAAATGAGGACCCACTGGCGAGGTGGGCCCCGTGGAAAATTCTCCCACTTCCTCAGGACCCATCCTTATGTCCAGTTACTGCCCTAAGAGCATACCTTGCTTGAACGGCCATAAGATCTTTAGACCCTTTATTTATGAGGGAAAAAGGTGGCACTATTTCCTTAAAAGGAATTAGACAGCAAATATTATATTTCATTAAACAAGCCAACCCAGATTCTTTCCCCCGGGTACATGACATTAGGGCAGTAGCTACCTCAGTTAATTACTTTCAGCATATGAATTTTGATGATCTGAAAAAGTATACAGGCTGGAAATCTTCGACAGTGTTCAAACATCACTACCTCAAGTCCTTAGAAGCTCTTAAATTTCCAGCAGTGGCAGCAGGAAACACAGTTTCACCTGTCACTGCTTAAGTAGTAATAAGAAGCTTAGATCTAGATCTCCTTTCTACCTGCCTCACTGACATTCTTCCTGTGGCTCTGCCACCATGTAGCCTTGGTCATGCCTTAGATGCAACATGTTGCACATAGCTGTGATGTTTCCTTGTTTTTATTTTAGGATTACTCACACAGATTATTGTATTGTATGATATTGTATTTAAATTTTAAGGTAATATTAAGTTACTATGTTTACTCTTAAGCCTTCATTATAATTATTTCTAGTCTATAAGTTTATTTTAGATTATACTAATTAACCTTAATTGTTTTTCATTTTTTCCTTACAATATGTAATTGTACTCATTTGTTCCAAGCTTGTGGCCAATTCTCTGGTACTATTTCACGTAGCGACACGGGCTGAGCCCAGAAAAGGGATTTTGACGAAGGAAAAATCTATTTCTGGGCAAGGGCCCATGTGGCCCAGTGAAATCCCACCCTTCTATTATAACCCCACCCTTGGGCCCAAGCTTGGGGGGCTAACTCCAAGGATGCCGGCAGAGGCGCTGGTGGTAGCGTCGGAGGCGCTAGTAGTAGTTGTAGCTAGGGGTGGGCCTTGGATCGGCCCCTCTCTGGTAGAGGGATTTCGAAGAGGAATGAATCTAAATGGTAAGAGACCCGTGGTAGTGGTTTCACTCGCCCCAGAAACCATACCGACACCTTTTATATAAGGTGAGCGAGCCAGAATATTCTGGCATTTCCATTTTAGCTTTTTTCTCTGGTATGTTAGCATTAATTTACCTTAGAAATGTGTGCTAATGGGACATTTCACTGGGCAACACGGGCCCTTGCCCAGAAATAGATTTTTCCCTTGTCAAAATCCCTTTATTATTATTAAGTCTAGACAAAACTTATGATCATCTTATGAATCTGGACCCCAAGGCTATTAAAATAGTATTTGGGTTTAGGAATTCTTTTATTTGAGTCCAGATGTATTAAGTAACTGCATAAAGTTTGAAATTTCTTTAGAAAATTATATATACAATCAATAACCATTTGAAGATATTAAAATATATTCCTAAAGCTCACACTGCATCCCTGAATAACAGACAGTACAAATAACTATTTAGAGACATTTAAATTAGCAACTGATTGAATAACAGCTTGCAAAGGGGAAACATGGCACAGGAAATATTAAGTATCAGAGCAAAACACTTAAAGGTTGCTGTGACAATAAAATTACACAACATAGTTGGTTAAAACAATACTATTAGCAGCTGTGAAGAAGCCTTTTATTTTTTGTAATCTTCCTTAATTACTGCCTCATTCTCATGAAAGATCTATGTAGGTTCATAAACAGTACTTTCCATGATATTGTATTAAAAACACCACACAATTTGGCAAAACCAACTACCATGTACACAAGCACCTGCAAAAAAAAAACTGCAATTGTCAGCTGTAGCTCTTGCAGTTCAAACCTTGCAATGCAAAACACTGCAACTGAGCTACAATCACAACTCTGCAGTGCATCAGTAGGTTCACTGAGTAAGTTTACGTACGCCGAGTTTAAAAAAAAATGTTAAAGAAAATAAAGGAATAGGACTATAAGAATTCTCTGAAAGCACTGCACAGAATTTAAAAGTAATTTTAAAGCTGCTTCCCCTGAGGGGTAGTTTGCATCCCTGCATCCCACTGATGACACCACTAAATCAGGTATTACAGTTCTACAGAATTATTCCCACTTACTTTGTATAATGAAAGGCTGATAAATTCAAGAGACCCAGTTCTTGAAACATAGCAATTCTGTGCTCCACCGTTAGAGGGCAGAAGTATAGAAGTTGGAGATACCTTCGAACATCATCCGGATCCAAGCCATTGCTCTACAAATAAAGAAAGAAAAATTATTTCCACACAAACTGGTGAATTTACAGTTTTTCAAATTAGCCTAGATGCTATTAAAAACATTTCTGTGATATATATGCAAGCTACTAGAGTCATAAATCACTTTGTAATTAAGGAAACTATGGAGCCCTCATCACCATTAAATCCTGAATAACTGATTCTGTTTTTGTCCTGCTATTTGTGACCACTGACTCATCCCAATGCCTCTGTTAGTTGCTATATGATGGATGGCATCATTATGAGTAAAATCTTACACCTTTGGTCATGCCAAAGCCTTGGGACAATGACCTTCCTTTGTCTTGAGTTTGACATCCTTATGCCACTTGGTGTATTTCTCCAATTTCTTGCTTATAAGTATTCTTTTCTTGGTTTTTTTTTTTGGTTTTATCCTTACATTTACTTTTAATCTAGCCACCTGTGGGGGCAAGCCAGCCTCAATGGGTGGCGGTCCCAAGCCCGGTAAATAGGGAGAGTTGGTGTCAGGAAGGGCATCCGACTGTAAAAACCCACGCCACAACCAATGAAATGAGTCGTGATATTGATGAGAATAGTGCTAGGGTGTACTCCGTAAACGACGCACAGACACATCGCCCTAACTATGTGACAAGGCGAGGGCTACTGCATCATGAGCGGGTGCAGCTAAAGAAGCAAGCTCTAAATGTGATCAGAATAGGCCAGCTCAATATTGGGTCTATGACAGGAAGAGGAAGAGAGTTGGCGGAGTTGATGAGGATAAAGAGAGTGGATATTTTGTGTGTGCAGGAAACTCGATGGAAGGGTAATAAAGCTAAAGAACTGAGGGATGGCTACAAGCTAATCTATAGTGGAGCAAATGAGCAGGGTAGGAATGGTCGGTTCGTTGTGTAGTGTTGTCGGGGGAAATGAAGATGCAGTGACGGAAGTGAGTAGAAAGAATGACCGCATTATGAGAGTGAAGATATGTTATGGAGGGAAAACAATGAACATCATTAGCGCTTATGCTCCACAAGTGGCTGCACAGAGGAAGAAAAGAGCCGTTTTTGGAACGAAATGAGTGAGGTAACGCAAGAACTGGAAGAGGCAGGAGAGGACTGTAGTGGGGCAGACTTTAATGGACCATGTCGGAAATGAAAAGGATGTAATTGAACATGTGCATGGAGGACATAGGATTGGGGAGAGAAACCCAGAAGGAGAGAGTATAGTAGACTTTGCCGTGTCCTTTGATATGGCAATAGTGAACACATTCTTCAAAAAGAAGAGGGAGCACTTGATAACATACAGGAGTGGCGGTAGATGCACACAAATAGATTATCTCCTTTACAATAGATCAAGGCTGGTGGAAGTTAATAATTTTAAAGTTATCCCAGGTGACCACGTGGCCCCCCAACATAGGCTCCTTTATATGGATTTAAAGATGAAAAGAGAAAAGAAAACGAAAACGAATGGGGTAAAGAAAATCAAGTGGTATAAATTGTTAGGGAGGGATAATGATAAGAAGAGAGAGTTCAGGAGAAGAGTGCTGGGAGAGGTTGATCTGGGAATTGAGGATGTAGGAGAATGGTGGAGGCATAATGCATCAGTGATTAGAAGACATGGAAAGGAGATACTAGGGGAAACATCTGAATAGTATGGGAGGAAAAGGAGAGCTTGGTGGTGGGAGAAGAGTGGGGGAAGTGGTGAAGGGTAAAAGGAGGCAAAGAGAGATTTGAAGAGTCACAGCTGGAGGAGGACAGAAAAAGATTAAGAGAAAGAAACAAAGAAGTAAAAAGGGTGGTAGCTCAAGCTAAGGCAAGGGCATGTGAAGAGGTTTATAATGAACTGGAAACCAAGGAAGGGTTGAGTAAGATGCTCAAACTGTCAAAAGTAAGAAATAAAAGAACAAAGGACATCACCCATATTAAGCAAATGAAAGATAGGAATGGTACGGTCATAAAAAAGGAAGAAGACATCCTGAAAAGATGGAAAGAGTATTTTGAACAACTGCTAAATGAAGAAAATGAAAGACTTGTAAGAGAGGATGGACAAATAAACATGGGAATGGTAATGGGGATATCTAGGGATGAAGTGATACGAGCCTTAAAATGAAAGAATGAGGAATGGAAGGCAACAGGACCTGACTTAATCCCAGTCGAAAAGTTTGGAAAGCCTTAGGAGAGGAAGGGGTAGACATCTTGTATGATCTGATGGTAAAAATATTCGAACAGGAAAAGATACCAGAAGAATGGCGGGAAAGCATATTGATACCTATATTTAAAGGTAACGGGGATGTCCAGGAATGCAGTAATTATAGAGGTATAAAACTAATGTCTCACACGTTGAAGATTTTGCAAAGAATAATAGATAGCAGGCTGAGAGAGGAAGTTAGAATAGGGAAGGAACAGTTAGGATTTATGAAGGGAAGCGGCACAACGGATGGAATGTTTTGCATAAGGCAGCTAATGGAGAAATTCAGAGAAAAACAACGAGACCTGCATCTGGTATTCATAGACCTTGAAAAGGCCTATGACAGAGTGCCAAGGCAAGAAATATGGAGATGTTTGAGGGAGAAGATGGTGCCGGAAAAGTATGTCAGAATTATTCAAGAGATGTACAGGAATGTGTATACTAGAGTGAGGAGTAGTGTTGGAGAGACGGATGGATTTGAGATAGGAGTTGGATTACACCAGGGGTCAGCACTTAGCCCAATCATCTTCAACATCGTGATGGATGTAATGACCAGGGATGTTAGAGAAGCAGTGCCAAGGTGCATATTATACGCGGATGATGTTGTGTTGTGTTCAGAGGGGAAGGAGGAGTTGGAGGGGAGGTTGGAGAGGTGGAGAGCAGCACTTGAGGAGAGAGGAATGAGAATAAGCAGATCAAAAACCGAATATGTGTGTTCTAGTATTACTGAGGACGGTGGAAGTAGCATAAGATTGGGTGGGGAAGAAATAAAGAAAGTACAGAAGTTCAAGTACTTAGGGTCCGTATTAGAGGAGTGGAAGCATGGACCAAGAGGTGAGACACCGAATTCAGGCAGGATGGAATAACTGGAGGTCTGCATCAGGGGTCCTCTGTGACAAGAAGATCCCTCTGAAATTGAAAGGAAAGTTCCATAGGACGGTGGTCAGACCAGCAATGTTATATGGAACAGAAACAGCAAGTATGAGGAAAACAGAGGAGAAGAAGATGGATGTAGCAGAAATGAGAATGTTGAGATGGATGTCGGGAGTAACAAGGGAAGATAGGATTAGAAATGAGTATATAATAGGATCGACAAAGGTAGCTGAAATATCGAAGAAAATACAGGAAGGAAGGCTTCGATGGTATGGACACCTGTTACGAAGGGAGGAACGTCATGTTGGAAGACATACAATGGAAATGGAAGTGCGGGGTAGAAGGAAGAAGGGAAGACCAAGAAAGAGATGGCGCGATTGTGTAGGGGAAGATATGGAATTGAAAGGTATAAATGAGAACGAGGCACAGGACAGAAATCGATGGAGACGACTCATTCGCAATGGCGACCCCATATAAAAATGGGTTTAAGCTAGGAAGAAGAAATCCTTGCATTTACTGTTGCGTATTCTTTGTATGCTATACATGATGATTAAAAAATTAAAGAAGCACTTCAAATATAAAAATTTTTGGAAGTAAATTGTATTTTTCCCAACTATACAAACCTGAGGTCCTTTACATAAGGAATTACTTACGGCGTAGCTGGAATTACGGCCGTTGAATCTTGAACAAGGTGGTTAGGCAGTTATACTGTGTGGCAGGCAGGTAGGCTAGCCTGTCCGGATGTAAACACTCCACTTTGCCTTTCGGCCCAGGTTCAGATTGAGGGGTGGCATGATGTGGGCATGTATGTAAAGGACCTCAGGTTTGTATAGTTAGGAAAATCCAAAAATTGTGATTTTTTCCTACACGATATACAAACCCTCGGTCCTTTACATAATGAAGATTCACTGATTGGTGGGAAAAATCTGAGTGAGCCTCTAGAACTGACTGGAGTTCTACACACCTAGGCTACTCCTCCTGGTCGTAAGAGTGAGGAGGAGTGCCCTGCTGCCTCTGACAACTTGATCGGAGTATAGGAGCTGCATGATCAAGAGTCAGACTTCTGGGCCTTTTCGAAATGAGTGAGCAATCGTAACTCATCCGAAAATGGGCTGTGAAGAATATTTGCCGTCGGAGACATTACTGCAAAGTTCTGGGAAGGGTTTGCATTATTGTCAGTCTCCTTCCTCCCCTTGCTAGAGGAAGGAGCAGGATTGCTTTACGATTCTGATAAGAAACATAAAAAGGATGCTTTATGTGTAAGCTTACCGCATCATCGTCTGACCAGCCAGTGTAAGTTCAAGTCCTATCCTCAACCCGAAGGAAGAGGAGTGGAAGGCAAGGCATGGAAGGTGCAGAGAGGCCAGTCACTCTCACATCCTTCTTACCTCTATAACTACACACCATAGACAAGGTGCAACTTGTCCTCTTGAAGGAGCTGGGTAAGCAAACACATCCTGCAAGCATCCATCACTGGTCCAAGGAAAAGAGGTTCCAAGGAACTGTGGGCAGGCCCGAAGGGAAAGATAGATATGGTTGCAATGACCTTATCCATCTTCCTGTCCGACACATTCTTCGGAGTGATGTCCAGTACCCATACTGGTCTATCCGTCTGCAGCGAAGTCTCTCACGGTCTCGTAATATCTGCAGCGGATAAAGACACCGACACTCCATGGTGGGTGTCAAACCTTATGGGTACAGGAACACGCCAATAGGACAAAGTAATGACTGATCTGGATCAACCGATACAAAGTCCACAGCGTAGCTCATGACAGTCTCGGACTCTTCAACGGCTGCCAACTGACTGCGCTCGATGTGACCGTGTGAGGCGAGCAGTCATGCATCCGAGACGTAGTCAGGTGAAACTCACCTTTTAAAGGGTTATGCTGAGAAACCATACAAATCGTCTATCTTGTTGCCACCGATGTTGGGAGACGAGATGATGATTTTCTCAGGGCATGAGCCCATCAGACAAAAGTCAATTGCCTTCTAGAGACTGAGGTCCCTGATGACAAGACAGAAGCTCTCATAGTAGTTGGGTCTCAACTAAGGAGAAACAATACTATGTGCCAGTGAAAGACTAAGGTGATTTAGGTGAATGCAGACCTACGTCTTCACAGCTGAATCGAGAGAAGTTAACTCTCAAGCTTCTGAACGTAGAAAAAGTCCCGTCAATGACACCAACCAGGGAAGACGGCTTTAATCCCTGTTGTTTTACAGAGGACTGAAAACGCTAAACCGCTACTTCATTGCTGTTCGGTGAGAAGTCGGAGTTGCAATGAAAGTGGAGCACTTTTTCAAGGGATTGTACTGCCTGAAAAACTGTTTCTCAGGGATTGTACTGCCTGAAGAACCGTTTCTCATGGGCTGGATCAGGGAGGACATCTTATACTTGGAAGTAGAGCTGGCAGGGCGGGGAACAGGCGAGGTCTTCTGTTATTCATCTACAATTCGGGGTGGACAAAGAATAATTGCATGCCTACGAATTACGAGATGTATTTATAATTATGGCAAACTCAGATGTCTGAAGAAAACATTCTGCGTCATTGCAGCGGCAGGTGCGATGAAGCAGAAGACTAGGCTACAGACTTCTGTTACCGTGAGGTAAACAGAAAGATGATAATGAGTCTAGTGAGATATCTCTGTCTGAAAATTCTCGCAACGGCAAAAGGCAATGCAATAGAGATGGTCATATGCGTATGCGAGAATTCTAGCCAACCAGAGACCTAAGTCTGTGATAGCCGGGCAGAGATTCAATCTGGTAGTCAATCATCGCAGAGGACAAGAGACAATAGCCGACTGAACTATCTCGGAGAGCCAGCTGGTACTGGGATACTGCAGGCAGGGCTGGCAGGCAGCCCGGACACTGCTAGCTCTCGTTCACTTGTCATCCTGAGTTGCCAGGTAATCCATTCCAAGAAGGAATGCGTTCAGATAGAACCATTGAGCCTAAATTCTCTTCCATTCGAGGAACAAGAATAAGGACTGGAAGCCAACCTCCTTCATTCTCTAATGAAGAGAGCGAAGGTGAAGTTTTCTTGAAGAAAGACTTCTACGGTGATAACATGATACTGAAGACGATAGTTCAAGCTGAACTGGATGTTCCCACCCGTTCTTCTCTATCCCAGGGTTGACCCTACTGAGGCGACCGATCATCAGGTCCATCCAGGCTGAGCCCCTCTCGAGATATTCTTCCTTCAGCAGCAGTACTTCCTTCGAACGCTAGAAATTCCAGGAATTCGAGCATTCAGCGAGATTCCCGATTATCATAGTAATGATTATCCGGGATTCTCGTCTCGTCTCGCCCACTCTGGACCGTGGTTTCGCCCAAGTGTTTGCAGATCGTAGAAGACCAAAACACTCTGAGTGCGCTAGAAACTCCGAAGAATTTTAAGCGCTCGGCAAAAACCCCCCGAATTTCGTCAGACGATCATCAGGTGGTGGTCCTCCCGATTCCTGTAGAAATCGAGGATTAGGCAAGATCCTTCCTCAACGACCGGGACCGGACCAGAAGGTCCCTCCAGGAACACAGTCCCCGACACGGAATCCTGTGGAGAATGCTCTGCAGGATCCCTCCCCTTCCCGTCGCAGCCATAGGAAGAGAGGGAACGGGGGAGGAAGATTGGACGCTCTCGCTCGCCTTCCCAGCGGAACCAGCAGTTGGAGAAGTGAGTTACAGGCAGCCATCAACCTGCGGTGATGGCTGATCCAAGTCTAGGAAAAAGTTACCGTCTGGAGAAGACGTTTTCCCGAGGAGGGTTATGAAATTCGTACTGTAGGCTAAACGTCTGCCGCCACCGTGACCGTTGTCTGGGTGGGGCTGAGAGTGCACCTGACATTAGAGAGCCGATACCGTCCTCCAACATGTCCCACTCCTCGTCGAGGTCGAAACCTCTCAAGAGGACCGAAGGGGGAGCCAACACCGGTCTCTGCGTGCGTGGTCCGAGAGTCTAGGAAGTGTCATCATCCTCGCCAGCCCCCACGATCTCCAACCACTTGAGTGAGGATCTGTTTGGTCCCAAGACCGAACCAGGCTCGTGGCTGGACCGTAAGAAGTGCATTCATCACGGTCACTCCTGGGCCTCGTTCCTCCTGGTGTAGCCTGAGGAGGTTGAAGGGACAGGTGAGGGAGACCTGTCGCTCCTACCCTGCCTACTAGCAGAACCAGTAGGCTGGGGAGGACTAGGTCTGGACCAGCGGTCTCCCTGCGAAGAAGCGCTGGACAAAGGACGGAGCATCAAGGGAGCTGCTACGAGCGCTCCTACCCTGCCTACCAGCAGAACTGGTGGGCTGGGAGGACTGCAGGCGATCGCCAACCCATGGTGGTGATCGAGCTGCAGGTCTGGACCAGCGGTCTCCTTGCAGAGAAGCGCTGGACAAAGGACGGAGCGTCGGTCTTGTGCATCAGGGGAGCCGCTACGAACGCTCCTACCCTGCCTACCAGCAGAACCGGAAGGCTGGGAGGACTGCAGGCGATCACCAACCCACGGTGGCAATCGAGCTGCAGGTCTGGACCAGCGGTCTCCTTATGTAGAAGCGCTGGACCGAGGACGGTAGTGTCGGTCTCGTGCGTCAGGGGAGCTGTTACCAGTCGCGCGAGCCGTCCGGTCCCGGTGGGAGTGACGGTCAGGTGAATGGTAGTGTCCACTAACGCGGTGAGAACGAGCACCATCCTCTTGACGCGCCCAGGTGAGGCTGGACCAGGTCTAGGTGAGGTTGGACCAGGCCCAGGCAAGGCTGAACCAGGTCCAGGTGAGGCTGGACCTGGTGACCAGGGGGGACCTCTTCCCAGCCTCGCTACGTGAACAGTCTGGTAGGAATGTCACGTCAACCCTGGGTACCGGGCAATCGCTGTGAGAGCGATCGCTGGTCTGGTGAGTCACCTGAGCGACTCTTACCATCCTTCCGCTCCGTGCCTGGGTCCTGACACAGTGAGCGTACAAGTAGTTAACTACCGAACCCCCTTGTTCGAAGCTTACGACCGGTTCAGCTGCCACTAAGTACGTACCTTCCTATTGTTAAAGGACCGAGGGTTTGTATACGTATCGGAACAATAATATGTAGGCATATCTTTGCCGCTGACTCTTAACAGAAGTAGAGAGACGGCTATAAAGGCTATCACAAAACGTGGGTTTGTATATCAATTGAAAAACAAGGACAAACCTTTGTTTAATATTAATATCAAACACTGTATATACATATTTATTTAAAAAACAAAAATAAACCAAAACGATCCCACTGGGAAAAAAGATCAACGACCAGTCAGCCAGAGCTCACAAACACACGTCTTCATTGGAAGACGGCCGAAAGCAAAGTGGAGTGTTTACATCCGGGTAGGCTAGCCTACCCGCCTGCCACACGGTAGTTACTGCCTAACCACCTTGTTCAAGATTCAACGGCCGTAATTCCAGCTACGCCATAAGTAATTCCTTATGTAAAGGACCGAGGGTTTGTATATTGTGTAGGAACAAAATCTAAATATACATGCTGGAAACAACCACTAAATATAATGCAAGTATTATTGGGAAATTTCTAATTGACAAGAAGTTCGTGGTAGTGGTCTCACTCGCCCTAGTGTTCATACCGACGCCCTTCTTTTATTTGGGTGAGCGAGTCAGTTATACTGACCTTTTCTTTATTTTGTTTATTCTCTGGTATTTGTTAGAGCATTTACCCTAAAAATAATGAACTAAAGGATTATTTCGCTGGGCGACACGAACCAATCGCCCAGAAATAGATTTTTCCTACGTCAAAATCCTTTTATTGTATATTTAGGTATTATAATTTCAGGAAACATTATTAAACTACAATACCTTTAAAGTACTGATATTGTGAGACAATTCATGGACATCCACTTCCTGAAGACGTGGCTCGGAATTAATTATTGCATAGGCTCTAGTTCTGCTGATATCTGAAAACAAGAAAACCACTAGTAACTCCAGACATCCAGAGAGAGAGATTTAAGGTTCTTTAGCACTGTGACATCCAAGGTTGTCGACACTGATGCCATTCATTCAAAATAATAAAAATTTAATTGCTTTGATTATTTTAAACTAAATTCAGTTTAATAACTAAAACAAAGATGAATTAAATATCTGGCAGAAGATCAGTTGCTGAAATATAAAAATGCCACTCTCATCATAAAATACATCCTCTACAAGAATTATGAAAAGAATTGTATGCTACCCTCACCACACACCTCGGAGAGTAAAGAGTTCTAAGATTCCCAAGCCTTGGGTATTCAACCACATGGCCTAACGCCTTACAGCAAAAGGGACATAACACTTCACAAAATGATGAAAAGGTATTAAAGGAGGCTACAGAAAGGGAGACTAAATGTGAATAAGTTTAAGGAGAAGTATGAAGGTCGTTATGTTGTTAGAAGCTCAATGTGAAGATGGAAGTGTATGTGAAACTAGAGCACAGCACAGACAGTTATGAAGATGGCGTGAACTTCCCAATTATTTTGAACATGCTTCTGGTGAATGAATGCCTACAAAAGGGAGTGAACGAAAGGAAAGATTGTTGGGAAGAAAACAGTTCTGGTGAAGAAAGCCATGACTAGGAAAAAGGGAAAATGGTAGAAAAGGGAAGATAGTGTCAGCACTGGAGTATAGGTAGAAGGGAGGGATGAAACGGATGGAAAACAAGACCAGACATTTTGTGTAAGTATGTTTCCTGTTAAAGAAGAGGAGGAATCAGATACAGTAAAAGTAACTTATGATATACACAGGAATAATGTATGGAACAAATCGGATGATGTTAATATAATGAGTAAAGCATTAGACAATGCAGATGAAGTACTGACAGAATTTAGGATACAAATATCACAATTTGAAGTAAATTGTATTTTTCCTAACTATACAAACCTGAGGTCCTTTACATATGGAATATACTTACAGCGGCAGCTGGACTGGTCGTAAGCTTTCGAACAAGGTGGTTCGGTAGTAACTGCTTGTCCAATGGTTGGGAGTCCCGCCCGACTGGAGGTAAACATTCCACTTTGCTTTAGGCCCAGGAACAGAATGAGGGGTGGCATGAGGTGGGAGTATGTGTAAAGGACCTCAGGTTTGTATAGTTAGGAAAAATACAACTTACTTCGAATTGTGATTGGTTCTGACACGTAATACAAACCCTCAGTCCTTTACATATGGAAGACTCCCTTATTGGTGGGTGGAAACTGAGTCTTATGAACAGACTGGTGTTCATCCGACCTTGGTTCCCTCCCTGGTCGTAAGAGCAGAGGAAGGGATCCTAGCCTCTGTCCAACTGATCGGAGTGTGCACTGCGGGATCAGTGGTCAGACCTCTGGACCAAATTCATAAGAGGGAGGCAAGCGTGCCTCTTATGAATAGCAAGCAAGAACTAGTTCCTACACAGAGCCAATATAAAGTCTTGGGTTTGTCTGTTGTTGGCGTCCACTCCCCCCCTTGTTAGGGGAGTGACGGATAAACGCTTCCATCCTTAATGAAAGGGATAGAATGGGGCTCAATCATGTAGCTTACCTGCATCAGCATCCTGTCCAGCAGGGTGACGACCGCCACCCTCTGCCCGCAGGGAGAGGGAAGAAAAGAGAAGGAAGAGAAGCCAGTCACATTCTCATTCACTCTTCCATTCATGCAGTATCACAAGGATGAGATGCTAACTTGTCCGGGTAAGGGAGCTGGGTAAGCTACACAATTTGTTCAGCAGCCACATTGGGTCCCAAGGAAAAGGTGTCCAAGGACCTGTGGGCGAAATCCCGAAGGTAGGAGGAGGTAAAGGTGGTCTGGTTGGCCCAAACCCCTACCTTCAGCACCTGTGCCACGGACCAGTTCTTGCGGAATGCAAGGGTTGGACCAATACCTCTGACTTCATGGGCTCTCGGACGAAGGGTACTGGTGTCGTCACTCCCGTCTGTAGAGTATGCCTTCCGGATTACCTCACGAAGCCAGAAAGAAATAGTGTTCTTGGACACTTCTTTCTTGGTAACCAAGGTGCTAACGAAGAGGCGTCGACACTCAGGCCTGAGGTGGCGAGTTCTTTTCAGATAGCACCGCAGCACCCTCACAGGACAAAGCAGCATCTCATCTGCATCGTTGTTGGTGTAGTCTTTCAGGGAGGGGGTCGTGAAGGACTCGAACCGGTTGTCAGGGACCGAAGGGTTCTGAGTCTTCACTACGAAGTACGGGACGAAATCAAGAGTCACCGATCCCCATCCCCTTGAGTGTTTAACATCGAAGGAAAGACCATGAAGTTCCCCTACTCTCTTCGCCGATGCCAGGGCCAGCAGAAAGACGGTCTTGGGGGTCAGATCCCTGTCTGACGACTCTCGGAGTGGCTCGAAGGGTGTGCGAGTCAAACTCCTAAGGACAAGAGTCACATCCCATCCCAGGGGCCTGAGTTCCCTAGGTTGGCAAGACCTCTCGAAGCTCTTCATCAGGAGTGAGATTTCCATGGATGTGGAAATGTTAACTCCTCGCAGTTTAAGGACTAGGGCCAGAACGGTTCTGTAGCCTTTCACTGCGGAGATGGAGAGGAGCTTCTCTCAGCAAAGGAAGATGAGGAAATCCGCTACCTGCTGAAGAGGGGCTCTGAAGACGGACCACTTCCCCTGGTACACTGCTGTAGAGTATTGTCTGAGGTACCCTGCCATCTCTGTTGCTGCTCGGCGAGAAAAGCCTCTCGCTCGCAAGAGATGGTGGATAACAGCCAGCCGTGAAGACACAGCGACCAAACCGCTCAGTGGTACCGTTCCACGTGCAGTTGGCAGAGAAGGTTGTGCCAGGAGGGAATCTCTCGCGGTGCCTCGGCGAGAAGAACCAGCATGTCCGGATACCAAATGGCCTGAGGTCATTTGGGTGCCACCAGAATTATCCGAAGATTGCTGGTGACCAGCACCCTACTGTATTGAAAGGCATCCCTGCAGCTGTCCATGAGTCTGGCACAACTGAGAAGAAAACCTCGAGTTTTCTGATGTGCTGGGTGGCGAACAGATCCACAACTGGACGCCCCCACAGGTCGAAGAGCCTTTCCGCCATGTCTGGGTGAAGAGACCATTTGGTCCTGATCACCTGATTCCGATGGCTGGAATGTATCTGGCTGACAGCTCTACCGAGTGGGCCACGGCCCACTCGTGCACCTGCATCATCAACTGGTGCAACGGGGGGGACACTAAGCCCCCCTGTTTGTTGACATATGCCACTACTGTGGTACTGTCGCTCATCAACACCACCGAGTGTCCCATCACACGTTCCTGGAACTCTTGGAGAGCGAGGAACACCGCCTTGAGCTCCAGGACGTTGATGTGAAGGTGCTTGTCATGATAGTCCCACACACCTGCAGCCAGCAACTCCTCCAGGTGTGCACCCCAACCCTCGGTTGATGCGTCTGAGAACAGCAGCATCTCTGGAGGGGGAGTGCGGAGAGGCACTCTTCTTACGAGGTTCCTGTCGTCCAGCCACCAAGCTAGGTCCTGCCTCACCTCCTCCGTGACAGGGACGGGGAGGTATGGCGGGACTCTGGCCTGTGACCAACACTCCTTTAGCCTCCACTGAAGAGACCGTAGGTGAAGACGCCCGTGAGGAACTAACTTCTCTAGAGACGACAGGTGACCGATCACGACCTGCCACTGCTGAGCTGGCTGTTCCTGTCAAGACAGGAACCGTCCGGCTGCCTCCCTGAACCTGCTTATCCGCGAGTCTGCAGGAAGACTTGCCCTGCTACCGAGTCGATCAGCATGCCCAGGTACTTCATCCTCTGCTTGGGCTCGAGATCTGACTTCTCGAAGTTCACCACAATCCCAGATAGCTGCAGAATTCGAGGAGTTGATCCCTGTCCTGTAGCAACTGCGAGTGAGAGCTCGCCAGGACCAGCGTTTCCCCTTCTTCGACTTCTTCCCGGATCCTCCTCAGGAAAAGGAGGACTGGGAGGAGGGCTGACAATTGCTCCTTACTGAAGAAGTCGAAGGCTGGGTCTTTCCTCTCGGCCTCAACGAGGCAGCCGTCTTGGCCGCAGAGAAAGAGCTAGCCAAGCTCTGAGGCTTGGCTGCAGTGGCTCGAGCTTGCCCAGACGCCTTCAAGACTGCCTGGTGTACTAGGCGGTCACTGTCCTCAGTGCACCGCTGTTCCACTGCAGCGTCCACCAGCAACGGTCCGTTTCTCAGACCCAGCGCTGCCTCACACCCTGCCACCCTGGTCACTTGAACGAGGACTACGTCCCTGCATCTCAGGACCAGGTTGGCCCACAGGTTGGCTGTCTGGTGGGCGAGGTAGGAAATAGCCCTACCTCCAGACTGAGACAGTCTCCCGAAAGCCGGGTCCCCTTCGGGAGTGATGTGTCCTGAGGAGGCCGTGACTCTGGACACTGTGAGGGACCACAGGTCCAGCCAGGAGAGACTGCTTGGAATGCTGCCATGGCAGTCGCTTCCAAGGCCTGTGCCTCTTGCTGTGAGAACCAGAGGTTCTCGGACAGCAGGTGTTGGAGAGGCACCCCCGGAGTTAGCCTGGCTATCTCCGGGTTAACCTGCTTGGGCGGCAGCGGGTCTTCCGATGGCACATAGAACCGCCGCTGTCGTGGTAGAGGAAGATGAAGCAACTTGGTCGACCTGCCAGACCTAAGCGATCCCTCCTATCCAGAGACAAGAGAGTTCACCTGGCCCAGCACACCATCAGCCAAGGCGGACCGGGGCAGACCCACCGTCTTCCTGGGTTCCTTCTTAGGCCCCTAGAACAACTCCAACCTCAATGGAGGCTTGGAGGGAGGG
>NC_087203.1:50125062-50149311 GCF_015104395.2 Macrobrachium nipponense | reverse complement strand
AAGAACGAAAATTGATCCAAATTAATTTCATGCAAATAAATAAATGAAAATGAAAAGAATTTTGCAATTGCGAATCCACTTTCATTGCATTCTATTATACAAATTAAAAGGCTCGTGCCGAGCGCAATCACACTCTCGGTAACGAACGCACAGGGCAAAAATATAATGAAAAGAGTACTTACATTTTTCAATTACACACTTTCGCCGCCCAAAATACAATGACTCGGCGCGAGCGCGCCCGCCCTCCCCGGCACCGAGACATAATTCAAGGGTTCAATTCATGAAAAGAGAGGAAATCGCCGCATCTACGGCGATAATTCCATGTTGGTTCATAATTAAGTAATGAAAATGAAAACAGTGTACTTACAGTTTCATTTTCAAGTCAAACAAACCATTAGTAGAAAACACAATATAAACAAAGCATACGACGATGAAGCGGGCAGAGAGCGATGACGAACACGTCCTTCACACCCGCGGCCGAAAGCAAAAGTGGTTTGTTTACCTGTCGGACAAGCAGTTAACTACCGTTCTCCCCTTGTTCGAAGCTTACGACCGTTCCAGCTGCCGCTAGCTACTTCCTATTGTTAAAGGACCGATGGTTTGTATTACGTATCGGAACAATGAAGTTTTCGAAATCCTAAGCGGAGGTCTGTAAACAGATGTTTACCGACCGGCGACAGAAGAAAATCTGAATAGAAAATGGGAATGGTTCCGCGGTATCCGCCTCCCAGCGGCGGGGACTGGGGGGGGGGGGTACTAACCACCTAGCCGACCACTGCGTTTGCCCCCGGGAGTTTTTTTGAAATTCTGTCGGTCGTCAGAGAATACAGCTATATATATATCTGGCAGGTAAGTGTCATGAACAAATGTCAAATTTGTAAAACTATATTATTAATTTTTCCTTATATATCAACCATGAGAGGGGTGGCCGAGGTGGGCCACGTATGTAAAGACCTTCAGGTTTATATGTTAGAAAAAATTCAAAATAATTTTAAAATTTTATATGTGTTCCTTCACAAATACAAAACCTTTGTTCTTTACATAGGAGAATTACCCGTTGATGGAAGGCTGCCTGGATACTCTCTAAAACCGACTGGTAGGTTTGCCTGATCTGGAAATGTTATGTTAACTTGCTGGTCATGCATCGTGGGAGAGCAATGATCTCATTTTTTTTCTCCGCCTTTACCTATAAAATGACAATTTGTCGAAAATTGCATTTTTCCTAACTATACAAACCTGAGGTCCTTTAACAATAGGAAGTAGCTAGCGGCAGCTGGAAACGGTCGTAAGCCTTCGAACAAGGGGAGAAACGGTAGTTAACTGCTTGTCCGACAGTCGCGCCGCCGCGCGACTGGGAGGTAAACAAATCACTTTTGTTTTGCTTTTAGGCCCATGCAAAATACGCAGAGTGAGGGTGGCATGAGGAGGGACTATATGTAAAGGACCTCGGTTTTGTATAGTTAGGAAAAATGCAATTTTCGACAAATTAATTGTCATTTGTTCCGATACGTAATACAAACCATCGGTCCTTTAACAATAGAAAAAGGACTCACCCTTCTTTGGTGGGAGGAATCTGAGTCTTTTGATGAACAGACTGGTGTTCGTCCATCCCTGGAATGCCTCCCTGGTCGTAGAGCGAGGGAGGGATCCAAGCCTCTGTTTCCGATTGATCTGGGGTGTGCACCGCAGGATCAATGGTCAGACCTCTGGGCCGAGTTACTAAGAGAGAGGCAAGCGTATCTCTTCGTACCAGCAAGCAAGAACTTGTTCCTGTTTGCAAGAGGCAACATAAAGTATGGGTTGTCTCAAGCTGGCATCCACTTCCTCCCCCTTCCCCTTGTTGGAGGAAGTGGTGGATATACGCTCCTATCCCTAGTGAAAGGGATAGGATGGGGCTCTGTTTGAGTAGCTCACCTGCATCTTGTCCTAATCCAGCAGGGTGACGACCGTGTCCCTCTAACCACAGGTAGAGGGAAGAAAAAGATGGGAAGAGGAGCCAGTCCACACTCTCATTCACTCATCCATTCTTACGGTCACACCAGGACTCGATGCTGTTCAGCCTGCGAGGGTCTGGGTTCGCTACACAACGTGTTGAGCAGCCACCACGGGTCCCAGGAAAAAGATCCAAGGACCTGTGGCAATATCCCGAAGGTAGAAGGAAGGGCATGTGGTCTGGTTGGACCAGACCCCTGCCTTCAGTACCTGCGCCACGGAGAAGTTCTTGCGGACAAGGCAGCATCTCCTTCGCATCGAAGGCGGTGAAGTCCATTAGGGAGGGGATTGTGAACGACTCGAACCAATCGTCAGGGACCGAAGGGTTCTGAGTCTTCGCTACGAAGTTCGGTACGAAAATCGAGCGTCACGGATCCCCATCCCTGGATGCTTGACTTCGCAGGAGAAGTCATGCAGTTCCTCAGAGGAAAAAGAAGGAAATAGTCGCATGACCTATTCCTCTTCTCTACTGGCGGTGATGTCCAGTACCCATACTGGTCTGTCCGTTTGCCACGAAGTCTCTCGCATCCTCCTATCCCCATGCAGCGAAGTTCTCGGTAGTGATAGGACACCGACACTCCATGGTGGGTGTCAATGGTATGGGTACTGTGACAAGCTATTTAAAACGAAGTAATGATTGCTGTGTAACAACCGAACTAAGTCAACAGCGTAGTTCGTAACTGACTCGGGCGCTCTGACAGCTGCCGACTGACTGCGTTCGGTAGGAGGCAAGTTGTCAAAGCATCCGAGTAAGTCACGTGACCTTCGCCTTAAAAGGGTTATGCCGAGAGACCAAACAAATAATGTATTTGTTTGTCACCAATGCCGGACAGCGAGGTGATGATTCTCTTAAGGCATGTGCCCAACAGGCGAAAGTCAATTGCCTTCTAGAGACCGAGGTCCCTGAAGGCAAAACATCTCATGGTTGTTGAATCCTCAGCTAAGGAGAAAACAACACTATGTACCGTTGAAGACGAAGGTAGATATTGAATGCAACCTACGTCTTCACAGACGAATCGAGAGAAGGATTCTCAAGATTCGTAACCTGTGCTTACAAATGACTGAAAACGCTAACCGCTATTTCATTGCTGTCCGGTGAGAAGTCGAAGTTGCAATGAAAGCGGGGCGTTCTTCAGTAATGAAAACACAGGGGAAAACCGCCTGAAGAACTGCTTCTCATGGGCTGAACATTGGAAGTAGAGCTGTCAGGTCGGAGAGTAGGCGATGTCTTCTGACAGATCTCGTAATTCGGGTTGAACAATGAACAATTGTACACCTACGAATACGAGATATTTTGAAGACAAAACTCAGATGTCTGCAAAATCATTCGCACTTATCGCAGTGCGATGCAGCGGGGAGACTTGTACAGACTTCTGTTTACCGTGCGGTAAACAGAAAGATGAAAGAGTCAAGAGATATCTCTATTGAAAATTCTCGCAATGTCGAAGGCGATGGACTCTAGCGTCACAGCAGTAAATGGTCCTTCTTATTGCGAGAATCCCCATTATCAGAGACCTAAGTCCATGATTGTTGGGCAGAGATACGGTTCGGTAGTCAATCAAACCAGGGGAGAGAGAGACATAACTGACCGTGCATCTCGGATGGCCCAGCTGATACTGAGCTGCTGTCAGGCAGTTCAATACGCAGTAGTTGAGCCTGAGCTCTCGCCGACTTCGTCATCCTGAGTTGCCATGTAATCCATTATTCCATGAAGGAATGTTTCGGCTAGAACTACCGAGCATAAAAGATATGCTCGAGCAATTATATTTAGGCGAAACGAATTTCGGTAAATATAAAAGTTGAAATGGTGTTGTCGTGACCAAAAACCATAAGTAATATAAAAATTGAAACTGAAAACTCCTGGGAGGTTGCAGGCAACCCCGAGTTGCAGTTCAATTAGAATACTTCTCTTCTAAGTCGCAATCCCCGTAGATAAACTAGGATATGCGCCTACCCCTCGGACAATTCAACTGCTTAGTAGAATCATGTCGCGAGGTTAATATACGTAGTATATTTGTAGGATTCTGAACACGATCTCCATCCTAAATTCTTTCCTTCAAGAAAACAAAATAAGGATTGGAGATCGACCACCTTCGATCTCTATCAAAGAGTGAAGGAGAAGTCTTCCTCGAAGGAAAGCTTCAATGGTGAACAGAATACTAAGACGATAGTTCAAGCCAAACTGGATATTCCCGTCCGATCTTCTCTATTCCAGGTTGGTCGCCTACTGTAAGATAACTTTCTTTCATCAGCAGTCTTCTTTTCCCAATGCTAGAAATTCCAGGAATTCGAGGCATAGCGAGGTTCCCGATTATCATGTAAACATCGGGGATTCTCGTCTCGCTCACTTTAGACCGTGGTTCCCCCCCTTTCGGCCCCCCTAAGTTGGGGTTTTTTGGAGATCGTAAAAAAACTCGCAACACTCTGCAATGCGCTAGAAAAAATTCCTTCAGGAATTCTAAAGCAGTCTGCGAAACCCCCACCGAATTCGTCAAACGATATCGGCTGGTGGTCCTCTCGATTCCCGTAGAAATCGAGAATGGGGCAGGATCCCTCCTCAACGACCGGGGGCCGGGGCTTACGAAGGTCCCCCGCCCCCCGGTAGCGCAGTCCCGAACGTGGGATCCTACAGAGAAATCTCTGTAGGATCCCTCCCCTTTCCCTCGTAGCCGTAAGGAGAGATTGGGAATGGGGGAGGAATTGGATACTTACGCTCGCCTTACCCAGTGGAACTAGCAGTTGGAGAAGAATAGGAGCAGCCATCGCCTTGCGGCGATGGTCTCTCAGAGTCTGGGAAAACGTATCGTCAGGAGAAAACGTTTTCCCCCGCGGAGGGTTACGAACTCTCACTGTAGGTAAGGGTCTGCCGCCACTGTGAACGTCGTCTGGGTGGGGCTGATCGACACCTGACGGGGGAGAGCCGATACCGTCCTCCGACTCATTCCAGTCCTCGTCGAGGTCGAAACCTCTCAGGAGGACCGAAGGAGTATTTAAATACGGTGTCCGAAGACACGTAGAAACAGCCGCTGTCGCAGTAGAGGAGGTGGAAGTAGCCTTGATCGAACCGGCCAGAACTGAGCGAGCTTCTTGTCCGGAGACGAGAGACTCTGGTTCGAGACAGAATCGGCAAGCTCCGATCGCGGCAGACCCACCGTCGTTTGGGTTCCCTCTCGGGCCCCAAAACGACTCGAGCAGAGACGTGGGCTCTGCTGGTGGGAGCGGCCATCCCTTCCGCAAGGTCATTATGCTGACGAATCAGCTTAATGACTTCTGTAATCTCCTCTGTATCTCGGGAGTAACCGCAGTCTTGCGGGAGTAGGACCGTCCAGTCCTTCCAACAAGAACAGATCCCGAGATACTCCTCCTTCCGAAGGAGGAAAAGCGGCAGACCCCTGACGGTCGCCTCCAGCTACTTGCACGTATGTCCTGGTCGGTCCTAGAACCGTGCCTGGTCCATACGGCGTCATAGCGGGATCGCGAGCGGCGCACCTCTCGCGATCACTCATGAGGTACCTCGCTCCTCCCGGTGTAGCCCGAGGAGGTTGAAGGTTACAGGAGAGGCAGACCTGACGCCCCCCCCCTCCCCCCCGCCCCCACCCCCCTAGCTCGCTGGCAGGACCAGCGTGCTTGGAGGGCTGCTGCTGATCGTCACCCGCGGTGGCGATCGAGCAGCAGGCCTAGCCTTGCCGCTCGCCTGGGGCGAGAGGCTCGGCTGAGAACGTCGACGCTGATCTCTAGCGTCAGGCGAGCTGTTGCTGGTTACCATCTTCGGCCCGGTCCCGATGGGAGCGGCGTCAGGTGACCTGCTAGGTTCGCTTGTCGCGGTGAGACCGGCGAGCGTCCTCTCGGCGCGTCGAGCCGCTGGTACCAGCCGTGGCTGTACCGACGGCCGCGGGGACCCCTTCCTCGCCTCAACTCGTGGCTGGTCAGCGACCGTCCACGTCAACCCGAGCAGCCAGCTGGTCCGCTGCGAGAGCGTCCACTGGCCTGACGAGCGTCGTCTGCACGACTCTCGCCAGTCTTCTGCTCCGCGCTTCGGTCTTGACGGCGAGCGAGCTCGGGCGTCAAGACTTTGGCTGGACGGTCTCGCCCGCGGGAGACCGTCCACTCGGTACTTCTCGCTAACGAGAAGCCGAGGCGGATCCTGGTTTAGCGGCAGAACCGCTAGAACCAGGCGAGGAAGTGCCAGCCGAAGCTGGTACTCCTCTGGTCCCCGTCTTCTTCTCCTTGGTAGAAGAAAAAGACGGGCCCTGTTCCGAGGGAGCAGGAGGACCAGCAGAAGAGCTCCCCGAATCGCCGGAGCGAGACGGGCCCTTAGGAAGGTCCGAAGGACGCCTTCTTAGGGGGAAAACCCGGGTGGGTTACCAGCTGGTCGCTGCAAGAGCGGCCGCTGGCCTGGCAAGAGTCACCGAGCGTCTCTCACCAGCCTTCTGCTCCGTGCCGCGTCTTGGCGCCGAGCGAACTCTGGCGCCGAAACTTGGCTGCACGGTCTCCCGAGGGAGAACGTACACTCGTGATCTCTCGCGAACGAGAGACCGAGCCGGAACCTGGCGTAGCGGCATCGCCGCTAGCACCAGGCGAGGAAGTACCAGAGCTAACCGATACTCCTCTGGTCCCCCCGTCTATATCTTCCTTGGCGGAAGGGGGAGACGGGCCCCGCTCTCCGAAGGAGCAGGAGGACCCAGCAGAAGGACCCCCCGTCCCACCGAGGTGGGACGGGTCCCTTAGAAGTTCCCGCCAAGGAGACTTCTTAGGGGGGAAGGCAGTTCCTTCTTCTTCTTCGGCTTATGGGCCTTAGAAGTCGAAGGGGAAGAGGCAGCAGCAGGACGATGAAGACGAAGATGACAGCTTCCTCTTCTCCTCTTCCTCGTCAGCTCACGCAGGACAAGTCGTCAGGTCCTCCATCCAGGCCGGAGCCGGGCTATTGCCGAAGCAACACGGCCCGACTGCACCTGTCCGGAAGGACCTGGGACTGGGGAAGACACACCGTGGGCAGGACCAGCATGGACAGGCACAGGAACCAGTAGCGGACAGGAACAGCAAACCAGCTCAGAGCGTCAGGAACGCTGCAGCGGTAGACACAGAAGGGACAGCCAAGCCAACAGCGGGAATCACTATCAGCGGCAGGTACGGCAGGGCCAGCGATCGCCTCGTAGAATCATCGGCAGCCAGCGGAACCTGGGTCCTGGCGCCCGGTCCCGGGGCGAGCTGCCCTGGAAAACAGCGGAAGTCTGGGGCAGGCAACACGAAGAAAACAGGCGGCGGCAACCCCACCTCGGTACGGCTGCGGCCCTAGTAGCGGCAGACGGCGTCATCGACACAGCATGGGGAGTGTAGACCAGGAGGGGGGGGGGGGGAGCAGCATAAGCGGGCCGTTGTAGTAGTGGAGACCGCCCCAGACCTCGCTAGACGCTGCAGCAGCCCGTGGGATGCTAGGCACTTCCGCCCTGCCTCCGCGGTGGTCCATACCTGTCCAAGGTCGTCTCCCCCACGGATGTAGCACCTGCGGTAACATAGATTAGAATTAGTAAGAGGGGTTCCCTCACGCACGGGGGAAGACATGCCCCACCCCGAACGCAAGGAAGACCCCAAATACAAAATACAACGAAAAAGCTGAGCGGGGGGCAGGAAGGAAGACGAAGAATCGGATACCAAGGGAGTCGCGGGAGAGCTTTCCGACGACTTCCTGGCAGACCTTCGCTTCCCCTACCCCCGCACAGCAGTGAAAAGTAATATGAAAATGAAACAGAAATACTGCCCTTGCGATTCACTTCATAGAACTTAAAGGGGAAAAAGATCAATTCCCGGGTAAGAACGGAAACTTGATCCAATAATATGATGCTATCATAAAAATATATATAGAAAATGAAACAGAATACTGCACTTGCGATTTCATTTTCACATAAAAAAAAAACGTAAGGATACAATTCCCGGGTAAGAACGAAAATTGATCCAAATTAAATTTCATGCAAATAAATAAATGAAAATGAAAAGAATATTGCAATGCGAATCCACTTTCATTGCATTCCTATTATACAAAACTTAGAAGGCTCGTGCCGAGCGCAAACAAACACTCTCGGTAACGAACGCACAGGGCAAACATATAATGAAAAGAGTACTTACATTTTTCAATTACACACTTTCGCACAATACATGACTCGGTGCGAGCGCGCCGCCCTCGGCACCGAGGCATAATTCAAGGGTTCAATTCATGAAAAGAGAGGAAATCGCCGCATCTACGGCGATAACTCCATGTTGGTTCATAATTAAGTAATGAAAATGAAAACAGTGTACTTACAGTTTCATTTCAAGTCAAACAAACATTAGTAGAAAACACAATATAAACAAAGCATACGACGATGAAGCGGCAGAGAGCGATGACGACACGTAACCCCCCCTTCCCACACCCGCGGCCGAAAGCAAAAGTGATTTGTTTACCTCCAGTCGCGCGGCGCGCGACTGTCGGACAAGCAGTTAACTACCGTTCTCCCCTTGTTCGAAGCTTACGACCGTTCCAGCTGCCGCTAGCTACTTCCTATTGTTAAAGGACCGATGGTTTGTATTACGTATCGGAACAACGTGGTTTACTACTGGAAGTCCTTCATTAGAATCATGTAGCCTAGCCTTGGGCAGGGCTGGTTTCCACCAACAATATGTTTAATGGTCTCTAATGTTTAGCTTAAGACATTGGATAAGCATGCATAAATATAAAATATACATGGCTCACGTATCTGATGTAAAACTAAAGTAATTGTTGTCTTACCACCACAATTTGGTTGTACAAGGATTGGGTAAATGATCGAGCGGCGACATAGCAGCCACCCCTTTCGGAACATGACCACTTCCTGAAAAAGCGCTTGAATTTTGCCATTATTTCGTAATTTAGGAAAAACGCTTACTTCCAGAGGAGTGTAAAAGTCTTGGTGTGCTGCCTGGGTGGGCCACAACTCTTGACTGATGCTATGGCAGTGAATTCGAGTACTTTTTCAGAAAGGTGGTCGCATTCCAGGATCGGTGGCCGCTATGTCATTTACCCCATGATGTTTTAATAATAGCCTACTATGACATGGTAAAACTGAAGTCTACTAGGCAGCCAGGTAGAATACAGAATGCAGGCTCACGGCTTATTTGGGGGGTCCTAGGGGGGCATATGCCCCATTACCAGGTTTAGGGCATAGTGATAAAAGTTAGTATAGGGAATAGTTCGCAGCACAACAGGGATCAGGCACCACAACTACCTCCAAGAAAAGATAAGTCCATGTTTTTGACGCTTAGTGTCATGGGGGGGGGGGGGGGGGGGGTGGGTGTGGGGTGGGGGGGGGGGGGGGGTTCTAACGGAGGCGGGGAAGCAAGTCCCCCGCCCCCGCCCCTGGTACAGGGGTAGGCAAGTAAAATCTTACTGATAAAACGGGCCAAACCTGACCCTTAATAGCATGCAGTATACGACTTCCTAACTTGACATTGGGCACCGCGCCCTGACCTGACTTGATCAGGGGAAGGGGAGGCAGGGCTTACACACAGCCCGCCCTCCGACACTCCCGACCTTGTCTACCATATAATTCAATATTTGTGTCTTCAAAAAGGACTAATATTCTAATTGGTCACCACTCCAAAACTCACCATCATCTGTGATATATAAATATTTCCTGTAACACATTAAGGGAGAATTGAAACCTTTATATATGAAATATGTTTAGCTTAAGACATTGGACAAGCAGTCAAAAAATAAAATATACATGTCTCACGTATCTGACGTGAAACTAAAGTAATTTGTCGTCTTACCACCACAATTTGGTAGGGTAAAATACCGAATGGCCGGCCTCTACCATAGCGTGACCGCTTTCCCGAAAAGGTACTTTAACACGTACTGTAACTCTGGACAGACATTAGTCAAGAGCCAGCGTCCATCAAAGCAACACCTCAAGACCTCTATTTTCCTCTCCAAATTAGTTTCTTCTCCAAAGTCACAAATTAGGGCCATCATTTTTGGGAAGGTGGTCACGCTATGGTAGAGGTGGCTGCCAGGTGGCCATTCGAAATTTTACCTTGATACAAGGATGCATTATTCTAATAATAGCCTACAATGATATTGTAAAACTGAAGACAACTAGGCGGTCAGGTAGAATGTAGAATGAAGGGTCATGGCTTATTAAGGGGTCCTAGGGGGGCATAGACCCCACGGACAAGTTTGGGGTATGGTGACCAAGGTTAGTATAGGGAATAGTTCACAGCACAACGGGAATAGGTGCCATAACTACCTCCAAGCAGAAGCTTAGTCCATGTTTTTGACGTTTAGTGTTGCTTGGGGGAGGGGGGTTCCAGGAAAGGCAAGCAGTCCCCCGGCTTTGGTACAGGGATAGGGGGTACGAAATCTAACTGAGAAAAATTAAGTATATCTTAGTTTTACCAGACCACTGAGCTGATTAACAGCTCTCCTAGGGCTGGCCCGAAGGATTAGATATTTTTACGTGGCTAGGAACCAATTGGTCACCTAGGAACGGGACCTACAGCTTATTGTGGGATCCGAACCACACTATATCGAGAAATAAATTTCTATCACCAGAAGTGAATTACTCTGATTCCGCGTTGGCAGAGCCGGAAATCGAACTTCGGACCACCGGATTGGCAGCCGAGGGCGAAAACCACTCTTCCAGCGAGGACCTTCTAACTGAGAAAACGGGACAAAGCTGACCCTTAAAAGAATGCAGTATCTACACTTCCTAACTTGACATTGGGCATCATGCCCTGACCTGACCTGACTTGGTCAGGGGAGAGGGGGCGGGGGCTTACACCATCGACAGAATACGTAGCTTAGCTACCTACCTATTATTTTCCCGAACTCGTCTGCCATATACTAGCTACCTTGTAACAGAATAGGTATTTGCGTCTTTATAAACACTAATATTCTAAACGAGCACTCCAAAACTCACCGTCATCTGTGGTATATAAGTATTTCTCGTAACATTAATGAAATTTACTCCATATACCATAACAACAAAAAGTTATAGTTATAGTAATAGTAGTAATAAGTATATGTCGCCTCTATAACGGCTACCCTCTTTCTCTCGTTGTCGTTCTCGAGTGAAATTCGTACGAGTTTCATTTCTAATTGAATCTTGATGTAATTTCTGACTTTCTTTTTCTTCCTTACACAGATTTCTGAATAACAATACATCAAAATGAATCTAGAGAAAGCCTTTGACGGAACTGGTAAAGATTCAACGTGTATTCCACGGCCACTTCGTGGTTAGATTTGCAGGAAGATGCAGAAGTAAACAAAAAAGTGTTTTGCATGTGAAATGCACTTCTGAATTTGCTATAGTCGTTCGAGTGTTATGAAAAAACGTGAACATTTTTAGTTACTGCAGTTCTAGTATGGCGAATATAATCTCTTTTCCCACTAGTTTTCTAAGTCCGCTAGGTTCAATATCACTATCATTTCTCCATCTAACATACTTAGTCTTACTCTTGTATTTTGAAACTAACTACATTCTTTTACCCATTCCAGGCTCTTCCTAATACATTTTGTTCCTACCATACCTCTGCAGTTTTGCCTTCTTCTCTTTCATGGTCAAAATTAGCAAGAGAAAAAAATCAACAATCATACTTTTCTTCTCATCAGCATCACATCAACGCACATTCAAAAACCAACGTGTGTTTTCTTATTACATGTATAGGTTTGTAATATAATTTTCAGCCAGTGGTGAGATTTCTACCATTTACTAATGTATTACCATATGTTAGGCTAAGTGTGAAGAGGTTTTTCTGCCATTTAATGAGTGTCAGATCCAAGGGTACAATTAATACTCCTCAGGAGTCGATCATTTTACTTGTGATGATATCATATCTTATTAAAGCTACTTCCCTGCTTAATTGCTTTGATTTTCATGTGTTTTCTTAAAATAATTTCCATAAATTTCAAAATATTCCCACTAAGAAGCAAATGTAAGACTCAATTTTTCTTTTATGTTAGCATTGACATATTCTGATGTGGAGGAAAATAGATTGACTCTTGCTTCTCTGACAGTAACACGTAAGTGAATCAGAATTTTCGATTAGCCTTAGGTAAACGCAAAAATGTAGGTCTGAGGCCAACACTGGGACCTATGAGGTCATTCAGCAATGAAAGGGACATTGAGAGAAAATAACTGAAAGGTGCACATGTAACAAGAGGAAAACCTCAAAGCAGTTGCACTATGAAGCAATTGTTAGGAAAGGGTGGACAGTAAGAGGGAAGAGAATATTAATGAAAGTACAGTAAAAAAAAAAAAAAAAAAAAAAAAAGAGAGAGAGAAGGAATGAAAGAGGTTGCAACTAAGGGCCGAAAGGACACTGCAAAGAACCTTAAATAATGCCTACAGTGCACCACACGAGTTGCACTGATGGTACTACCCAATTACAAGAAATTACAACTGAATTTCGTACAGCTGTAAAAAACAATATAATCTTCAATTATTCAAGATAATGAAATTGAAAGACAGAATTATCCCCGCAAGTATATTATTTATTTTCCTATACTTTTTTAGCATTGCTGATGAAGGGGGTGGTGGTGTTTATCGGCGGTCAATAATCTCCCATCTATTGGGGACCCTTTAGGAATTGGGGCGTTAAAAACACAGGGAGAGAGAACAGACATGTTGTTGCTATGATGGCCAAAGATGTGAAAACAATAAGGAAAAATGGAAGTTGAATATATATACAGGCGGTCCCCGGGTTACGACGGTTCCGGCTTACGACGTTCCGAGGTTACGACGCTTTTTCTTAATATTCAATGGAAAATCCGTCCTGGGGTTACGACGCTTGTTCCGAGGTTACGACACTGACGCTTCCGACGCTCCGAGTTAACGACGCTTTTAAAAAATGCATACTATGATAAAAATCCTTTATAGTTTAGCACAGTATATTAATAAAAATAAGTTTCTGGTTAGATTACAACAAAAATTTTGAGATTATGATGATTTTCGACACTTTTTATGTTGTATTTTTCTATGTTTTTTAGTGACGCCTCATATGCGGAACTAGTTTCCGAGCGAATGAATACATACTAGTTTACATATAACAGTCCAAAAGCGCAAATAATGAAAAAATCATTGCTTGTTTCCAGTAATAATAACAAAACGAAGTTTCTGGTTAGATTACAACGCAAATTCCAAGTATCCAAAGAGAGACATTATCCAGTAATTTGATCAGAGAGAGAGAGAGAGAGAGTAGAGAGAGAGAGAGAGAGAGAGAGAGAGAGAGAGAGAGATAGGCGTCTTCCGACGCTCCGAGTTAAGGACAGAGAAGTGTTCGTTTCGTTAAACGGCCTCTGACTCATGCCAGTAAATGTTTTGTTATAACTAATAATATAAGCCTATTTAAAGATACGTTTACTTTAATTAGTCTATATGATACGTAAATAGTAATCAACTGTTCTTGTAGCCCTCAATATTTGGCAAAATCGAAGTATCCAAAGAGAGACATTATCCAGTACGTAATTTGATCAGAGAGAGAGAGAGAGAGAGAGAGAGAGAGAGAGAGAGAGAGAGAGAGAGAGAGAGAGAGAGAGAGAGAGAGAGAGAGAGAGAGAGAGAGAGAGAGAGAGAGACGCTTTGGCAACAATGGTCTCGGGGGTTTTTATAGCTTCCTTCTGCTTGATGATCGTGGATATTGTAGAAGGATTTCGACCATACTCGTTTGCCAAATCGACGATACGAACGCCACGTTCATGCTTTGCTATAATTTCATGTTTTGCTTCCATCGAAATCATTTTCTTGGGTTTTTTTCTTATCACCTGCTTTGTCTTTAGCTTTGAGACCCATGGTTAATAATAAAATAGACAAAATAACACGAAAAATAGGCGCAAATACAACGAACTAAACAACGACGTGTTAACATGCAGCACCAACAAACAAACAGACTGAACGCCATTTATCGGTCGCCTATACAACTAACACTCATCGCAAAATCGTATCTCAAATATTTCGTTGTATATCAAAGCTTGTATTTTCGCAAATTTTCTGTTTGTATCTCAAAACATTCGTATATTAGGGCAATCGTATGTCAAGTTTCCAATGTAATTTGATCAGAGAGAGAGAGAGAGAGAGAGAGAGAGAGAGAGAGAGAGAGAGAGAGAGAGCTTTGGCAACAATGGTCTCGGGGATTGACGTAACGTTTATTTTCTGAACAGATAGGACAGAGAAGTGTTCGTTTCATTAAACGGCCTCTGACTCATGGCAGGAAATGTTTTGTTGATACTAATATATAAGCCTATTTAAAGATACATTTACTTTAATTAGTCTATATGATACGTAAATAGTAATCAGCTGTTCTTGTAGCCCTCAAGATTTTGCAAAATCACTCCAGGTTGTACATAAAACTTCAAGAATGTAGTGTCACCAGAGGATTACAATAGTTTTTACCTTCAAGAACCAGCATTCTTTTATGAAAATAACTCCAGGTTGTACATAAAACTACAGGAAACAACATGTAGTGTAACCAAAGGATTACAAGTAAGGTTTTTATAACTTTTTATTAGTTTAAGACATATTTCCAAGCGTCGTTCCGGCTTACGACGATTTTTGGCTTATGACGCGTCTCAAGAACGGAACCCCCGTCGTAACCCGGGGACTGCCTGTATGTTATATATATATATATATAAATATATATATATATATATATTTATATATATATATTATATATAATATAAATATACTAAAACTTTTAATCTAATTACTTCATCTTTGTTTTTTCCTTTTAGTATTCACCATGCATTTCTTAACGGTGCCTCGTCCCGGATCAATGTCAAACGCTGCGGTAACAATAAAAGTGTGTCTCAGAATTAGCGGTGCACGCATTCAAGATAAATGCTTAGTTTTTGAGGAGTCAGGGTGATTTTCCCCGGCATTGTTTTAATATCTTCCTCTGTCAGGCTACACGTCCTCAACTTGTATCACAGAAGGAGGCGAACTATGGCCATCTTTGCTTCCATCAGGGCGAACCTCGTTCCAATGCACTTACGAGGACCAACTGAAAAATAAAAGACAAAATCAATTTGCATAATGTTTGTTCAGAACACGAATTCTACTTTAAGGAACCACAGGGGCCACTGAATTAAAATTCAAGCCCCCAAAGAATATAGTGTTCATTTGAGAGAAGTAACAGAAGGTAATGTGAAACATAGAAAGAGATCACTTATTAATAAGATATAAATTAACAAATTCATAAATATATTAATAAACATTTAGGAAAAGCACATGAATAACTATTTAGGCTAGTAATTGCATTGCAACTTTGCTTGAATAAATCAGTACAAGTTGGTGTTACAGAAAGATCCTGCAGATGTAGCTACACTTACTGCCAAAGGGCAGGGAGAAAGAGATCCTGCAGATGTACACTTACTGCCAAAGGGCAAGAAGGAGGAGACGTGGATGTTCTTCTTCCTGTCGGGATGGAATCTCTCTGGATCAAAGGTCTGGGGATCAGGCCACAGTGTCTCGTCGAAGTGCATATAACTGACTGGGAATATGACCAAAGAATCTGCCGGGAACTTCATTCCTTCAAACTCGCAGCCCTCTTTCACTTCACGTATGATGGAGCTGGAAGAGAGAACGACAAACAATGAGAATTTTCGGAGAATGGATATCAAGTATAATTTAGACCAAATGTCAAGCGACGAGACCTATGAGGTCATTCAGCTCTGAAACGGAAATTGACAGTAAGAGGTTTGAAAGGTGTAACAGCATGAAAACCTCAAAGCACTTGCACTATGAAGCAATTATTAGAAGAGGGGGAAAGTGAGATGGAAGAAAGAGAATATGAATCGAGGTACAGTAACAGAAAAGAAAAGGAGTTGCAGCCTGGGACCAAAGGGAGGCTGCAAAGAACCTAAGTAACACTTACAGTGCACCGCGTGACAGGGCCATCTCCCTCCTGGAAAAATTTCCGTAGTCTATTTCCTGGATTCTAAATTTAGCAATGATTGATTGATTTATGAAATTTGGGCTATTCAACTAAGCACTGGGGCACATTTTGCCTTTCAACACCTAAGACAGAACAAAGAGGGAGTTGGAGAGGCTGGACAACAAGATAAAAGATAAAAATAAACAAAGGAAACGAAGATTAAACTGAGAAAATCCATCCCACAATTGCATTAAGAAGTCACTGTAAAAGAGTGAGACGGTCAAAATGAAGAAAGGAACCAGGAATGGAGATAAAGTCAAAGATTAAAAAGTGGGTGAAGTTTGGGACATTGCAAACAACCCTAAGTAATGCCTAATGTACCACATGAGATGCCCCGGTAACACTAACCCCCGAAGGGAAGTCAACATAAATATGAATGGTTACTTTAACCCTGGACAATATTTTGAAAGAAATTGCAGAGAAATTTTCAAGTAGCACAAGTACTTTCAAGTCCAAAACTTACTCAGCAAATGGTGGATAGAAACGTAGTGATTCATTGACTACCATATCCAAGTACTCCATTTGCATGACACTTTCGTAGGACGTGTCAACCTGAAAGAGCGAAGATTGTCAGTACACTACAATGAACCTGAAGGAAACACGACATATTCAGTTATGCAAATAAATGTTGTTTCTTTCACTGATTTGTCATTTTGATCTCACCAAGTGTAAAGCCACTGGCCAGTTCCACTAACGAACATGACTGAAAAGTAAGGAAGTAGAAAAGGATGTAGAGTGGAAATTGAAAAGCAAGGAAGTAGAGAAGGATGTAGAGTGCAAAATTGAAGAGCAAGGAAGTAGAGAAGGATGTAGAGTGCAAAATTGAAGAGCAAGGAAGTAGAGAAGGATGTAGAGTGCAAAATTAAAATAGCAAGGAAGTTGAAAAGGATGTAGAGTGGAAATTGAAAAGCAAGGAATTAGAAAAGGATGTAGAGTGAAAAACTGAAAAGCAAGGAAGTAGAAAGTCAACCTAGAATGTTGTGACAAGTAAGGTGATAATTATGTTAAAAATGTCATAGACTTTCTTATAGTGTGTATGAAATGTCTGGATAAGCAAACCGTTGTCATTAAGAAAGCAAAATAATAAGGATAAGAGCGTAAAGATCAAGTACTTGCTATGTAACACGTGTTGGAAGTTACCAAATGCATAGATCAAGCTCCTACTGAAATAACTAGACCCAGAGGAAGCTAAGTGAAGAACTGATAGAGCTGCATTGTAACTACTGATTCGATTTTAGTTATAGTCATTTGTAGAGGAAGGTTGGCCGTTTCTGGAAGTTCTGTATAAAGGGAAAAATAACTGGGTCAAAATTAAGTCTCAGGCAAAGGATTTTTGTCTGTGTATGAAGTGATGACAAAAGTCGGGAGAGTACTGTACATGAAATGTTGTGGAAGACGCTGAATGATGTTTGCAAGTGATACACAAAGTAGACACAAAGTAGAAACTTAAGGAATGCATGTTTTCCTTAGCTCTTATTTTACCTCACTCTGAAGACGTTGTTGGATCTCCTTGTATAAACGCTGCTGAACATCCTGGTTCTTTGCAAGCAAATAACAAGTGAAGGAGAGCATTACTGACGTTGTTTCATACCCAGCTAACAAAAACAGGGTAGCATTTTGCACCAAGTCATCTTCGGTCATTTTATCTTCCTTCGCAGCTGACACGGAGCCATTCTGAAGTACCTTTCCTTCTTTGAGCTTTCCCTTCTGGACGTTAGAGTTCAAATCAGTTGTAGGACCGTTTTTTGTTTCTTCTGAAGCGATGATCTTTGCTGCTTCCAACATCAACTACAGTGCATCGACAGTTTTTGATCCCTTCAAATAGAGGTCAACTTAGCCAGAGAAAACCACATTCCATAATTGTACACACACACACACATATATATTATATATATATTTATATCTAGTATATATCTATCTATCTATCTATCTATCTATCTATCTATCTATCTATCTATCTATATATATATATATATATATATATATATATATATATATATATATACTATATATAATAGTATATATATATATATATACGTATATATATATATATATACTATTCATACAGTTAACCCCCAATATTCGCGGGGGATGCGTACCACAATCCCCCATGAATAGCCACAATCCATGAGTACTAGACACCCCTCTCATAACGCTTTTACCCAAGTTTTATAACAGCTTTATCACAAAAATATATTTACTAGTCACGAAAATTATATGAAAATAAAAACGAAGTAGTTAGTGAATATTTCTCCATGAAAAATACAGCAAATAGAATTTTCTGTGAAAAATCCTTAAGATCTACTTTCAGCCAAGAGGGAGGACGGGAGGCTGAAGTTGACAGCAGGATAAAAGTGGCGTGGAGTATATACATTCCACAGAAAAATCCTTGAATAGGTAAGGCCACGAATTCGTAACAGTGAATAGGTGAAGCCCCGAATCCGTAACTGTGAATAGGTGAGGGCCGCAAATCCGTAACCGTGAATAGGTGAGGCCGCAATTCCGTAACCGTGAATAGGTGAGGCCGCGAATCTGTAACTGTGCATTGGTGAGGTCGCGAATCTGTAACCGTGAATAGGTGAGGCCGCGAATCCGTAACCGTGAATAGGCAAGGCCCACTGTATATAAGTATATATTTAGGACCACATACCAGTATCTATCAGTCCTCTGGTAAGGCTTAACAATGAGGCAATAAAGCCGAAGCAAGTAAGATAAAGACACTAACCTTATTTTATTTGCGATACTTAATGACTTTCCTGACGTATTAAATGAGCATTGTGTCGTCTTCTGGTACAATGCTGGTAAGCCTGATTCCCAGAATTCTCCTGACATAGATGGCTAAACTAGGGAACATTGCTGTGGGGACAAGGAATTACTGCATTAAAACTAACTGGAATGACGAATGAAGCACCAAGTGTCTGAAAAGTCATCACATATAATGAAGAATGCTCGTTGAGTTTATGGCAGACGATTCATTTTAGATTGACTTGTTACCTTCCCGAGATGCTTGTCACGTAACACTTCAACGTTAGGGATTCACAGCACTAGTGACAACCACAGGAGAGCATGTTGTGTGCGCGTGTGTGGGTACTGATGCAGACCACTTTAATGGATGTATGACAGCTCTATCATTATTATTAATATTAAAATCAATAACAGGGACGACATCTAACACTGAAGTGATTCTTTCCCTCCTTCTCATGGACTCAGATAAGAAGAGTACTGTTGAGACAACTCGTACAGTGTATTAAGGAGTGACCACTCGCCAAAATGAAGCCGCGCGTCAGAGTATAGGTAAATATTTCCACAATAACTAAAAGAGGGTTTATTTTAGTAATAATAAATGATAGCAAGAGAGTATGGCTAACAACTCTGTATATTTAGCTTAAGCATTAACTTTGACAGAAGAAAGCGCTCCATCACTTACTTGCAAACGACCTTCCAAGAGAGTTAGAATTGAAGTTAGAGAAGACCTCTCTGCAGTCGGCAAGGAGAGGATGGTCAGGATTCCTCTGTGGATCGATGCTGATGGCCAAAGCACACTTACCAATCACTTCAAGCGTAAGACCATGAAATAACCTGAGAAATTAAATCAAAATACTAAACATACAATGATGTTTATATGACATTCTTAATGTATGTACAGACACCACTTTATTTACACTATATCAGTGTTGGCAATGATTAAATCAAACTGATTTAATCAAGTGATTAAATCATTGATTATTTCATGATCTTTTTTATTTCATTTTTTTTTAATTTGAAAGCAAATAAATTGAAAAATATTGGTTGGAGGTTACTAAAAACTTAAGCATAACTGTGCTGCATCGATTTATTTTTATATAAAAAAAAATGCAAGTACTACATACTTTAGGCCAGAACTGGAAACCTAAAAGATAAATCAATAGTTATTCTGTCATAAAATACATTTTGAGGGAAAAAAAGGATTGAAAAAACATCTAACAAATAAAAAAAAATCTAATAAATAATAGAAATTAAAATTCAAACAAATCACTGATTTTATAATTTTTTTTTTATAAAAAAAATATCACCAACCCTGCTATATATATGTACAGAACAGGTACATAAAACAAAATTTGAACGCAAACAAGAGACCACATCTTACCTGTAAATATCAAGGTTCTTCTTCTCTTTGATGTGGTCGTCTATGATATCCATCGTGACGGAAATGATTCCATTAATGGTTTCCGACAACTGAAAGGAATAGAAACGAATACAGAATTTAGGTTCAAAGGCCAAACGTGTTGGGACCTTTGAGGTCATTCGGTGCTGGAACAGAAACAGAGAGCAGAAAAGTCTGGAAGGTGTAAGCGGAGGAGAACCTCAAAGCAGTTGCACTATGAAACAATTGTTAGGAGAGGGTTAAGGAAAGTCAGACGGGAGAAAGAGAGTATGAAAGGAGGTACAGCAAAAAGAATGAAAGGTGATATCAAGGTGAAAGGCTATGAGTTATAAGTACCAAGAAGTTGAGCCATTTTGTCCTTACCCTTATAAGTGTTCAGTCTCTTAAGATTTCGGCGAAAAATCAAGCCCAGAACTACAGTACAGTTCGGGCCCCAAAACCTTAGTACTAGGAAAAGTAACTTGATCAAATTTAACCACTATTAATACTTACATCTTCGAATTTTGCCAACAGATAGGATAAGATACACTTTGATTTGGGTTAGCAGATGCCCAAGCATGCTTCCATTTCTTACCAGTTTCATCTTGGCTTGGGAGAATGCGGGGGTGAGGGTGTTTCTGACGAAACGCCATCTGTCGTCTCGGATCGAAAATAAACTCTTGTCTCTGTCCAATCGTGAAAACTTGATAGGAGAGAGAGAGAGAGCGAGGGAAAAAAAAAAAAAACTTGATTCATTTATGGTATACATGACCCTGGCACAACAATTTAAAATAGTTTTGTGTATACAGACACAACCCTACTTACGAACTTTAAACTTAAGAACATGCATAGATACAAACAAATGGGAACAGACGTTAAAATTGCGTTCAGAGAGCTTCCCTTTGCCAAATAATGTTTGGTGCGCCCGTTCCGTACATACAACACTGTATGTAGTACAGTGTATTGTGTTTTATAACGGAAAACGTACAGTACTCTATTAATTTGATATGATACTGTAGCCTACAGTAACCAACTTACAAATCAGAACGTACTAGGGTGCTATCTGTATATTCCAAAACAATGATTTCACACAGAACAACTTGAGTGATTTTGGTTATAAACATTACAACAGAAAATGGCAAGAAAAAAAAAATCTGACACCAAAAAAAAAAAAAAAACTTGAGAAGTTACAAATCACGATACTCATCATTTCGTCTCGTTTATCACAAATCTACAATAGTGTTTGAGGAAGTTGGAGGAAGCACCGTCTCCTAATGCTGGTGAAGAGTGTGGAGCCAAGGCAGCGCCACTTACTAATCTGTTCGTGAAGTTGTCGAAGTTCTTGATTCCAACGTACTTGATGACTTCGGGGTTTGTAACTACAACCACGGGGATCCCGCCACAATATAACCTGGGAATAGTGAGGGACAATATATCCTGTGACATGATAACTTTTGAGTTTTTAAAATGACGACATCTTCCGAACGCTGGGAACAACTGCTTCAACTAGACTGCGCAGCCGGTCGACTTACAATCGCACAGAACAACAAAAGCGTCAGGGCGAGTGTTTCTATGACAAGAATGGAAAGAGAATTGATCCAAATAACTCTGATGAAAGCGTCAAATGCGCAAGGAAATGTTTGGTAAGTAGATTGCAGAGGTCAATACAAAATTCGCTATCAAAGTTTAACTTACGCGAGCGATTTGCCTTCGAGATTGCCCACTTGGCTGCCGTATGTGTGAATAAGCTTCCGCCAGGCGTTCTTGTGATCTCCATTCAGCTGAAAGAGAAGACAGATTCTCGAGTCACAGCTCCATAAAATCACAACTTACAACACCGACTCCTTATTTCTCGATTCAAACGATCACCTTTATAACACAGGGTAATAACATGGCTATCCTAATGGCACTAAGGAGATACGAAAATAGATAAAACAAAGTTGGGACACAGACTTACCTCACCAAGTCCCTTCAGGTTGCCAAATAACAAATTTCTGGGAGGACCCGTGTACCCCAGGCGTGCAAGTTTCCCCATGTGCCACCAACGCTGTCTGTCGATCAATGAGAGATTCTAAAAAGAGCATCATTACCCTCTGTCCTATTCGGAAGATGTACCCTATTCTGGATCAAGCCCACCACAGGGGGAATTGATTGAAATTAAAGAAACTTCCAAAGAATATTGAGGGGTTCATTTGAAAGAAGTAACTGGAAGTACAAGAGAAGTTATTAATATTATTATTGGCTTGTTAAGAATAGTTTTTAACGGATTCATCTTATAAAGGGTCTTTTCAATTCTTCCACTGATTCGTTTTTGAGTAGAATTCCAATATTCACATTTGTCATAATTAGGATATTTGTCTAACTAGCGAAGAACGCTTTGTAACGTTTTTACTTACAGAATTGCTAGACCCAACACTGTGATGACGGAAACAACAGCTGTCCATATATTACTGCTTGGTCTAGATGTAACCACCTAAAACTGGAACGAAGAACACTTGAAATAAGTTGCCATAATAGTTTTCAATGTTTTTCCAAGAACAATAAACCTAAATGTTCAAATCGTGTTTTGTGGAGGCCAGTCTATAAAGAACCTGGATTAGTGATATAAAAATGACACAGTTTGCGTGAACACTACTTTCTATTTGAGTTTGTGATGTCACGTTTCATGTTATAGAATAGAATATCGACTTCAAGCCAAAGATCAAGTGCTGGGACATACGAGGTCATTCAGCGCTGAAAAAAGAAGATTGGAAAAGTGTCACAGAGGAAGACCTGAAAAGTTGCACTATGAGACAACTGTTAGGAGAGGGTGGATAGCAAGAATGGGAGAAACGAGAATATGAACGGAGGTACAGTAAAAAGGTATGAAAGGGGTTTGCAGCTAGGGGACGAAGGGACGCTGCAAGAACCTTCAGTAATGCCTACAGTGCACTGTGTGATGGGCACTGACGGCACTATAAACCCTAAGGATCGTGCTTAGAATAATTTCTGAGTTACTACAGACGCACCAGCAGAAGAATATCTCACCTACTAAGTATTCCATGTTTTCTCGTTGAGCCAAAGCTACAGTACCGTATAGTTATCTTCTCTTTAAAATGAGCTCTAAATCCTGCAAGTAAAAGAGCAGACATTAGAAAACTCTCGCGTGATAAGAACTGAATGTAGAATTTAGACCAGAGGCCAACAGCTGGGACCTAAGAGAAATTGAGATTACTTCACTTTCTTTCTTTTTGAATAAATTTTCATATCTCGCCATGTCCTCGACAACTTACTGAGCATAGGATATGAGGATGCGCTCCTTCCACAAAGTAACACGAGTCCTGTCAGGAACTGTTGAACCAGGGAGCGATGCTACGTATAGTTCCCTGTACCTTCAACTCCCAGACCAAACTACAGAATTTATCGGAAAATGCAACGTGATATGAACCGTTGCTGCATACTCGGTATTTAATCCAATTGGCGGCTGCACTCTGGAATTCATTTGATGAAAACACAATACACTTTCAAGGACTTTTCTTGAGTTTTTCCTGCATTAGAAATGACACCATCAGTAATGTTGAGTATTGAGCTAAATTGTCATTCTGCTCGTCGACTACCCACTTACTAATTTGTCCCTTTTGTATAGCCACAGTGTCTCTCTGAATGTTTATTCGTCTACTTTCTGTCTCCCTCCATTCACCATTGTCCGTTACTTCAACTTTTGGCTATAAGCCAAGACTGACGATGGCTTCATCTGCAAAGAAAGGAATTATCTCGCATTTAAAAAAACGGAACTCGGTCCATAACACAACAGAATTACATGACACAAACGCTCAAGAACGACCATGCAATATCTGTTTGAACACTTGGAGGAGTTATAAGTAATTTTCTAAGTTAAGACACTCACTCTTCCTGCAAAAATGAGTCCTAATTACCCCCCAAGCGTTGTAGCACGCCTTTCTGATTTGGGGGGGGGGGGGGGGTCCTTGACGATCGAATGTGTAGCTCTTCCAAAAGACACTTTACCACCTAGCGGTTTTCACAATGCACAGAAGAACGTACAATTTTCCTTAGACTCACCTGGAGAACAGGTTCAAAACCCGCAAACTGTTCTACCTCCATCCAAAACAGAGACGGAAGTTTCCACACAGGAGTTTCATGCCGCTGACGCGCGCATTTTTATTCAAAGGTGACTGTACCTATAGGGTGCTTAA
>NC_087203.1:50085462-50124562 GCF_015104395.2 Macrobrachium nipponense | reverse complement strand
TATAGGGTGCTTAATTAGCAGACGCCCTGGTCACATATCTTCCACCTGCATAATTGCTCAGTTCGTACGTTGCAGCTAGGCGCTTGTTCTTGCAACAGCAAATAACCCACAGCAAGGTCAAAAGAAGAGTAAGGCTTCGTTACTGTGCTAATTGCCGTTTTTTCTGCCATTGAAGGTCAAACAAAAGAAGGGAGAATTTTTTCAGGAATGCACCTGAGTTCAACACGTCAAACCAAGACGAAATTCCTAAACGCATGGATGGTAGAAATGGCAGAATCCACGGAGGCTCTTGGAAGGAAAGGTTATTTTGCCCATTTCAAAAGGGGATCTGTCATTACCTCGCAGTCTTTGACCAAGTGGCTGCAGTCTGTGACGGAGAAATTCGACGTATAGTAACATACAGGTTAAATTAAGACTGACTGGAGCATTTCTTTGCCTCCCTACGACTCAGATGGGAGCTTGCTTCTAGCACCGAGCGACAGTTGCAGCGAATCAAAGATTTGGTTGTCATCTTTTAGAGATAAATAGTGTACGTGTTAAACACTACAGAAAAATAATTATTTCTAATAAGACATAGCGTATTTATTTAAGTTAACCAGAGAATTACGGACTCAAAGACCCATATCTTGAGTCATGTTAGGAACAAGAATTTAAATGCTATCGTGATGAGAAAGGACTCGGAGCTGGAAGACGATCTGTTAAAAAAGTTAGCTGCAGATACGTCAAATCTGACTCATTCACCTCTTGATTCAGTCAGATATTTCGTTCGTCGTTGAACCATCTTTTAGATGAATAAGCCTACTAGACAAAACAAGGCGTGATCCGACCTCCAGCTAACGGTCGAATAGCGCATTGTTTCACCAAAGAAAATTAAAATAAATACGCCATATCTTATTAGAAATAATTGATCTGTGTTGTTTAACGTGAACATTATTTATTTTTTTACATTCTCATTCTAATAAATAAATCACAAATGTCCAATCCTAAAATTCCTGTATCTTTAACCCAACGCGAAACACCTTTTACAGACCTTTCTAGGCTCTTCCATGGACCTTTTCTATTAACCCCACCCCCCACAAAAACAATAACAACAGCAACAACAAATTAGTTTGTAAGGCTTACTCCCCGAGTAAGTGAAAATTACTAAACGAAGTCGAGAGGCTGTAAAAGAGGGGTATTGAATGACTGGATTTCTCTTGTAAACAATTGTTGACTTATTTTTTTCGTAATGATTTCCAAGTAGTGTCTCTGAATACATTGTCGTTTTTTTAAAGCAATATATATTTGAGAAAAAGTGCATCTACGTCGTTCATAACAGGGTACATCAGAAACCTGTACGATTTATCAATAGAAATCGATTGGTATATAACAATGAACATTTTTTTTTTGTAAGAAGTGTGTTTTTCTGCGCTATTTTTTCAAGCATGATAGATTTCTTATGAGAAAATATGTGGAAATTCATATGTTAGCGATATCAGTAATCAAATCCTTATTCTGTTAAAAGATTACAATATTATTAAATATCTAGAAAAAGATAATGAACGTTGTACATGGTTAGCTATAACTTATCCCCCAGAAGATCAAACACCCATTAAAACTCGCCCCAACCCTTCCCCTCCCCTAATCTACCTGCGTGTGGGTAGACCTATACTCTGTTTTTTATCATCTGTCCATCCGCCTGTGGTGTTTTTGTATGGTAACACTGCGTCCCGGGCTTTAGATAGTTACATTCAGCTTACATTCAACGATTATAATAATATCCTATTTCGAATATTAACGGTGTAATTCGCATACAGTAAATTATTAAAACACTTTTCAGTTGCAATTGTACACCCAGATATCCTTTCATTTACCTAAAACTTACAAATAGCGTAACTATCTAAAGCCCGGGACGCAGTGTTACCATACAAAAACACCACAGGCGGATGGACAGCTGAAAAAAAACAGAGTTTATAGTCTTCTTTAGAATTGAATTCAAATACAGATTTTACGCCCAAGGCCAAGCACTGGGACCTATGAGGTCTTAAACGCCTATCAGGAGGAAATTATTATTATTATGAGGTTAAGATTTACCAGCCCAATGAGGCTATCTCTAACAGGAGGAAACCCTGAAAGCAGTTGCACTATCAAACAAATGCTGAGAGACGGGTTCGAGTAAGAAAGGAGGTGCAGTAAAAGGACTGAAAGGGGTTGCTTGCAGCTAGGGGCATAAGGAAGCGACGCTGCAAGAGAAACTTCAAGTCACGCTGATGGCACTTAACGCCTGAGGAATACGTCTTAAATTGATCTTGTGTTGTGACATGCCTAGCATTAATGACAACATCGTACCCACGGACCAAAGGATGCAATTATTGGCAGTCGTTCTACAGTACAGCCTCCTCGGGTGAACGAGATCTTTACGTAGTTTGGCGTAATGAAGAAATATACAGAACTACATATTAAGTGGTGACGAAACGTCAAGTTGGATGAAGGGGGAGTGACGGGGACTGGTTTGGAGATGTTTAAAAGATGCTTATTTGAAAGAACTGTCGGTAAAGTCAAACCGTTTGGGAAAAGGTGAGACTCTTTGGGTTATCTTTACTCAAAATGTTTCATACTGGAAGTGTTACAAGCTCTGTTCTCGTGGTTGGAAATGACAGAAACCTCAAGCACACACGCACGTAAAAGATGTTGCCACGCACTATTTTATTTATTTTTTATTTTTCGATAAATGAAGAAGACGACAATGAGGCAATAATTTCAACTTGCACTGAAAGCAGAAGACATACTTTGTAATGGATCGCAGCTCACAAGCAACCAGACATTCAGTCACATTTCTGAAGAGCAATAAGGACAAGTAAAAAAAAAAAAAACCTACCTACGGCAGTGCCAGAGGTACGCTTATGGCTAACTTTAACGTTAAATAGAATAAAAACTGCTGAGGATAGAGGGCTGCAATTTGGTATGTTTGATGATTGGAGGGTGGATGATCAACGTACCAATTTGTAACCCTTTAGCCTCAATGGTTTTTAAAATCTGAAGACGGACGGACAGACAAAAAGCCATCTCAATCGTTTTTTTTTTTTCATAGAAGACAAAATCTGCACAAAGATAAAGCAAACATTCGATTGCTGTTTTTTCCTTTTTCAAGACGTCCTCGAATTTCGACAGAAGGATTTTCAAATAAGCATTCAGACTCTCTCTCTCTCTCTCTCTCTCTCAAAATTATGCTGTTTCCAAGTCTTGTTGGGATATATAAATTGTTATGGATGTAGTTATTGACTGTACTATCAAGATCATTCAATTACTTTCGAAACTGTACAATGCAAATCAGAGCAGCTGTCGACCAGTGAACTACATCATAATCTATATTCCATTTCATTCGGGCCAAAGAATTTGAGCTAGAGACCAAGCGCTGGGACCTATGAAGTCGTTCAGCTCTCAAAAGGAAACTGAGAGTAGATTTGAAATGCGTAACAGGAGGAAAGTATGATGGAAGAAAGTGACTACAAACGGGGGTACAGTAAAAGGAATGAAGGGGGTATTTTGAATTTACGAAGCCAACTAAATTCTGCCTTTTTTTCTCTCTCTTGACATCTACTGCACATTCCAAGTTTTGGGAAATGAACTACAGCTGGGTTGATTTATCTTCATTCATATATTTCTATTCAGCGATACCTGAATTGTATGCTAAAGAGTCGATTCGTTTTATTGTCTGAAGAACTTGATCCTGCAGTCTGCACGAAACCAATGAATTAAGGAGTTAAGTCCCTGTGATCTAAGTCTCACTATGGGCCTGACTTCTCTGCTATACTGTAATCTATCCTCGGTAACTTACGGCCAAGCAACTACCCGATAAGAATGAGTGGTTTCTGGGTCAAGTCACAACCCTCTCACAGACTTTGAGAGTCAAGTGTCAACACGCGCTACTCAAAGAATTAGAAGGTCCAGGGTCATCACACGACCCACTCAAAGACTTAGTTGGCATGGGTAAGCCACGACTCTCTCAAAGACTTAGTGGGTCTTGGATCAAAACACAACCACTCAAAGACTTAGTTGGCATGCCTAAGCCACGACCCTCTCAAAGACTTAGTGGGTCTTGGATCAAAACACGACCCTCTCAGACTTAGTTGGCCTGGATCAAGACACGACCTTCTAAAGTCTTAGTGGGTGCTGGGTCAAAATAGATTTTTGACCCTATCATTGTAATGCAGTTAAGTGTTCGAATTACGGAGCCTTTTTATTGTTAGAGGAGGACTACAGTAGACACTAGACATTCAAAACTAACGCTCGGTGTTTCGTGAATTCCTAAAGCTTAGTATTCATCGTCGTCATCCAATTCGGCGTCGTTGAAATCTTTAGCCACCTCCTCGTAATCCTTCTCCAGGCCGGCGATGTTCTCCCGTTCCTCCGTGAATTCCCCTTCCTCCATTCCTTCTCCAACGAACCTGTTGGAATCGGAATCGGAATCGGAATTGGAATATAGAAGAAAGATCTCGAAGACACAACAAGAGGGGGAACTTGTCAGTTGCACGATGATATAGCTGTTGGAACAATTTTTAGGAAATATCAACAAAGGTCCAGTAAAATGAACGAAAAGGGGTAGCAGCTAGGGGTCTATATATGGAAAGGACGATGCGAAGAACTTTCTCAAGTACAGTGCGCTGCGTGAGGCGCATTGATGACACTACCACCCTAAGAGGACGAAGCTGTTGGGTTTGCGAATTAACGGATTTCTCATGCCATATATATAAGAATTCAATCATGGTATGAAAAAAAAACGTGATAAGCAAAATGAAATATATTTAAAACTAGTATAATTATACTCCTAAACAACCTAATTTTTAATGGTTAATGATAAAATTGAATCTTTACTTTAGAGAAATGATAGTCTACAACGTTCAGCATCAGATGGGCCTTTCGATAAAAAAAAATTAGACTTATAATTCAAAATATTCAACTTGCTCTACTGTCTTTATTATTCAAGACACAAGTTGAAATTTGTTTGAGACAATGTATTTGCGATCAGGAATAGAATAGTATGCATAAAAAATTAAGAGTTAGAATTTCAACTTTGCACCTTGCAAAATAAAGACATTGGAGCTGGTTGAATTTCCAAAACTTTGATGGCTTATCACTCAAAAAAAAAAAAAAAAGATTTGTAGCGAGAAGACCTTCTAATGCTGACCGCCTCTAATGAATAAAATGAAACATATAAACATTAACATATTTATAACAATCTTTATGATGACTGATTGAAATAAAACTCCAATTCATTCAAGAGAAATTATAAAAACTCTACGATGAACAAACTTACCAATGGACGAAAGCTCTCTTGGCGAACATCAGATCAAATTTGTGATCTAACCTGGCCCAAGCTTCACCTATGGCTGTGGTGTTTGATAGCATGCACAGGCCACGTTCCACCTGCATGAACGAATAGAGGGAAAAAGTTAAGTATATCTTTGTTTAACCAGACCACTGAGGTGATTAACAGCTTTCCTAGGGCTGGCCCGAAGGATTAGATTTTATTTTGACGTGGCTAGGAGCCAACTGGTTACTTAGCAACGGGACCTACAGCTTATTCTGCGATCCGAAGCACATTGTATCGAGGAATGGATTTCTAATCGCCAGAAATACATTCGTCTGGTTCTGCGTTGGCGGAGCGGGGAATCGAACTTCGGATTACCGAATCGGTAAGCAAACATGTAACCCACTCGTCCAACGAGGAGCTGTGAATATGTGGAAGTATGCATAATAATGTATAGATCTATGTACACCTTGATGCTAAATGTACATTTAGCAAAAATCATAATAATACTTAAGAATTCGTGTACCTTTACGCACCTCCAATATCCTATATTGCTTCATGTTACTTTTAATCCAATCGAAAAAGGTTTATGTCTGTTGCATCTACACTACCTTACCCTAATTCTGGTCCTGTTCCAAATCTGTCATCTCCTGCTAGAACTGTAAAAAGGTTTATATTTGATGCATCTACACTACCTTACCCTAATTCTGGCCCTATTCCAAATCTGTCATCTCCTGCTAGAACTGTAAAAAGGTTTATATTTGATACATCTACACTACCTTACCCCAATTCTGGCCTTATTCCAAATCTGTCATCTGTTATAACTGGTGATGAACCTTTGCCAGGTCTCCTACGGGAACAACATTAGGAGGCTGACAGTTGATGCCAACCTTGAATCCTGTAGGACACCACTCCACGAACTGGACGGTTCTTTTGGGTTTGATCATAGCCACTGCCGAGTTGACATCTTTTGGCACAACGTCGCCGCGGTACAGGAGGCAACACGCCATGTATTTACCTAAAGAATGTATGAATGTCTGAATAAACCAGTAACGAAATAAATCCTCATAGGTAAAGAGCAACGATGGAGTTCTGCAAGGCCTTTTGACTTCTTGTCCTTTACTGTACTGAAGAAATATAAAAATGAGTTTACAAAGAAAGTTCGTATAAATGACAGATAGGGATTACAAAAGATTAGGCCCAACAACTCAGAAGCAGGGACAAGACAATGAAAAGATTATGCAAAAAAGGTGACTGACCACCAAAAAATTGTAATAAAAGTACAACTCGACAACTCTCCAAATGATAAACAACACCAATTTTTGCAAGGTGAATATTCTTACCAAGAAATATTAAACATACCAATACATAGAAAATATATTTAAGGTAAGTAATTTGTTATTAAGTCACTGACTATCTTTTAGGTCATTCTTGAACATTTTACTACAACAGGGTTCCAAATTGTACATCCAAGGCTAAGGTTAAATTACAACTGGAAGTAAGCTCTATAATAGCAGATTCTAAAAGATTTTGTGAAATCATTCAGTCCGCCAATCACTGGACTTTCAATCCAATTTATCCTGTGAGAGTTTTCACTTAAATGAATGACTACAGTATCAGATGTTTGCCCAGTTTTGACAGAATACTTACGCTGTTTGATTCGTACTTCTAAATCCTTGCTAGATTGGCCTATATAAAAAGAGGGGTAGTCCAAACATGAAATTTAATATATCATGTTGTTTTCCTCTGGGCTATTTTTTATTAGCATTGCTTTTAGTGTGCTATGATAAGAAAAAACGAGGTTGACATTGAAAGATTGTAACAATGACTCGATGTTTTCAAAGCCACTAAAGACAAACTAAGATTGTTCTGCGGCATTTCTTTCACTGGGAACTTTTTGTGGGCTTTATTATGAGAAATATCTGGTACAAGTGAATGATAACATAAACCTGTCCGTATTTTTCTTATGTAATCGATTTCTTGAACCGAATACTGGGACTGATGATGTGCAAAGTTCGTAAAAACAAAGAAAAACTGATATTTTGATAATAAGGTGGTGGCCTGAATAGAAACGGACATAAATTAGGGTGTTCAGTATTTATGAAAAACAAAACCAACAACTTAACTTACTGGTGGTCAGTCGTCTTTTTTTTTTTTAATCTTTTAATTGTCTTGTCTTAACCCTATTTTGGTAGGTCCACTAATTCTTCAATTGTGTTAGGGTTCCAGGTACATATTTTTACCTTTGTAATCCCCATCTGTCATTTATACGAGCTTTCTCTGTAAAGTTATCTTTATAAAGGACAAGAAGTCGAAAGGCCTTGAAGAACTCCATCGTTCCTCATTCCCTCGTGGATCTTGTCTATATATATATATATATATATATATATATATTAATATATATATATATATATATAAATATATAATTATATATATATAGATATATATATATATATATATATATATATATATATATATATATATATATATATATATATGTGTGTGTGTGTGTGTGTGTGTGTGCGTGTGAATGAATGACTAACAAACATTTTATTCAAACAACCTTTTACTTATACTGTATATATTTATATTCCCTCTATATATATAAATATATATATCGATAGCTGGGCGGTTAAAGTCACTGTCCGTCACCGTTTCTGAATCTGGCAACGGTTTGAATCACGACTGGCCCGAAGCACTTACATCAAATATATATCAATTCCCTTTGAGTGCAAAATGCTTTCCAAGGCAGAGTGAATTGGATATGAAGGCACAAACGTATTTGTGGCTTAATATCTGCAACAAATGAATACACAGATCCTCCCAACCTCTCCTGGGGTCACACTTGACCATCTGGTTGTGGGCCTCGAAGCAAGTGGATGTGACCTCGGGCACCTTGAGTCGCTCGTGCTCCGCCTTCTAGGCCGAGATCACAGGGGCATAGGTCACCAGGGGGAGGTGGATCCTCGGGTAGGGCACCAGATTCGTCTGGAACTCGCTCAGGTCGACGTTCAGCGCCCCGTCGAACCTTCGAGAGGAGACAATAAGAGAGGTTTCTGGGTCATAGGATGTTTCAGTTATTGGAACATGCAGCGTTTAGGCCAAAGGAGGACAACTTCGCAATTGCCCTGTGAACTAACCGTTGGGAGAAGGTGGGAAGTAAGATGGAAGAAAGAGAATATGAACGGAGGTACAGTAACGGAGAATGAAAGGGGTTGCAGCTAGGAACCTCAGGGATTCTGCAAAAACCTTAAGCAAAGACTACAGTGCATTGCATGAGGTGCACTGACGGCACTACCCTTACGTGTAATACTTCGTCTATAATAGATTCACATCAACTGTGCATTTGATGTCTAGGCTGTTGATAAGCCAGTCACAGGGCTGGAAACTCTCAGTCTCTCTCGAGAGTTCACATGGGTAGGATCTATGTTCCACCTCTTCTGAGAGATACGTCTTTCAAAAGTATCCCTCAGGAGAGGTGGAAAAATAGATCCTACCTATGTGAAATCTCTCGAGAGACAGAGTTTCCAGCCCTGTGACTGGCTTATCAACAGCCAATCAGGAGCGTCGTAAGGGACTGGTCTAGACATCAAATGCACAGTTGATGTGAATCTACTATAGTAATTGGAAATGAACACAAGCACTGAGAACCCTTCAGATTGGTTCCTACTCGTTCCTCTGAAAACTGAATCAAGGCTGGTAACTATTTCTAAATGCAAAAAAAGTCATCAGCAACAACAGCCACCTCACCTCAGAGAAGCTGTGATCGAAGACACCACTTGACCGATTAAGCGACTGAGATTCGTGTACGTGGGTCGCTCGATTTGGGGAATGGAAGAGATGGTCGGATAAGTGGCTCTTGAGGTGTCTGTATCCTAAACGTTGCTATGCTTTTACGCTGATTCCCTTAGCATTTCTTATTCCTCAAGCAAACAGCAAATCATCTAGGGACCACACAATGTTGAAAGAATTTCTCTTGAGTGACCTACCCACATTTAGGCTGATTTTTCTCTAGTCCACAATGAAATAAAAATGGATTTAAATATGATTCAAGAATCTAGGGACCACATAATGTTGAAGGAATTTCTCCTGACTGACCTACCCACGGTTAGGCTGATTCCAATAACAATAATTATAATAATAATAGTAAATTTCGAACGTATCGGAAATGGAACTTAAAATTCTGGCCATAAGCCAAGGGCTAGAACCAACGAGGTCATTCAGAGCTGAAAGGGAATTGACAGCAAGAAGGTGTATGGCAGAAGTCGAACTTTGCAGCTGCACTTTTGAAACAATCATCAGGAGAAGGTGGAAAGCAAGATGGAGGTAAAGTAAAAGGAACCAATCAATAAATATACACATAAAAATATATCCAGTAATTCTAAGACAGATTCTGATGAAGAGAGAGAGAAAGAGAGAGAGAGACCACGCCACGTCTAGCGGTAGCTGGTGGTAGTATTTGCAAGATCAGGTGACCTGTCGGGTGTTACCTGGGACGCTGGGTAGACGGCGAACTCCAGCTTGCTCTTCTTTTCGTACTGGATGGCCAGGTGCTCCATCAGGAGCGACGTGAACCCAGAGCCGGTCCCTCCTCCGAAAGAATGGGGGGCGGGGAGGGTGGGTAGGAAAAGAGAGAGGACCTCCACTTCAGACACAAGTTGTCTCGAAGGGAGACACGATTTGTTAGGCTTCCTGAACTTACTGGACTTCACAGGGAAGGGATGAGAGAGAGAGAGAGAGACGCCATTGGGCCCTTAGGTGGCCCTGTTTCGTTTGAATAGGGTGCATCTTCTGAATATAATAATAATAATAATAATAATAATAATAATAATAATAATAATAATAATGATAATAATAATAATGATAATAATAATAATAATAATAACAATAACGGTGTATGTATTAACACGTACGTTACAAATAATTCCCAAAAATACGATCCGTAAAACTACAGAATGTCTTAAATGACCTTTATCCTAATAAATATCATCGATTTTCGACCATATCGTCGATTGCCACGAGCAGTTTGTCTAAAAAAATAATATTATTTTTAATAATAAGATAAATTAGCCTGATTGATTAATAGATTGGTGTGTTCCTGACTGTTAAAACTGGCGTCACCACACGCCATGGGGGGATGAAATTATTATCAACTAAAAATTCCCCCTCGGTACATATATGAAAATATATCAATTCCGAGGTAGAGCGAATTAGATATTAAAGGACATTTTTAGCTCGAATTATTTATAAGAATCACAATGATGTGATAAGTATTCATAACAAGGCTGCGTTGGTCAAACGCTCAAATCGGCTAGCATGGTTGAGGGGGTTTCATATCAATTTTAATTACGAATAACACTGAGATCGACGGTGATTTGTAATGGTCAGAATTGATATAAACTTATAGCCTTTCTGCTAGCAGACTCAGTAGCGTCACTGTCCGTTTCTGATTTCGTTTCCCGTCCACTGGACGGTGGTTCGATCCCATGGGGGGACAAAATTATTATCAACTAAAAATTCCCCCTTGGTACATATATGAAAATATATCAATTCCGAGGTAGAGCGAATTAGATATTAAAGGACATTTGTAGCTCGAATGATTTATATGAATCACGGTGATGTGATAAGTATTCATAACAAGGCTGCGTTGGTCAAACGCTCGAATCGGCTAGCATGGTTGAGGGGGTTTCATATCGATTCTAATTATGAATAACACCGAGATCGACGGTGATTTGTAATGGTCAGAATCGATATAAACTTATAGCCTCTCTGCTAGCAGACTCGGTAGCGTCACTGTCCGTTCTGATTTCGTTTCCCATCCACTGGACGGTGGTTCGATCCCATGGGGGGATGAAATTATTATCAACTCAAAATTTCCCCTCAGTACATATATGAAAATATATCAATTTCGAGGTAGAGCGAATTAGATATTAAAGGACATTTGTAACTCGAATGATTTATATGAATCACGGTGATGTGATAAGTATTCATATATATATATATATATATATTATATATATATATATATATATATATATATATATATATATATATATATATATATATATATATATATATATTATGCTTTAAAAAGCACAGTAGATGCACGTGACTTCATTAAATAAGCGAATACCACAGGACAATGATAGGCAGGAATCTAAGCGCTTTCGTCTTTCCTATGACATATTAGGACGTTGAGTCGAAAGATCTTGCAGAAACGCCGTTGTTTATTTTTCCTTCGTGGCTTATACATTTATTGGCAATTTATGATACCAAATTTGGCCTATTTGTCGCGTGTGTCAAATACCTGCGATTCAAAAAGTAAAATTAGCTACCCAAATCACTGTGGGAATCTTCCAATTCCTCGTTGGAAGTATTGTCCAAAGTACTCAGTCTTCATACCGGGACGCTTGGCCCACTCTTTGACACTTTTCCAGAGTCGCTCAACAGTGTGTGTGTGGACAGTGCGATCCTCTGGGTCCACGAAATTCATCACTATGATTCACCACTCGGTGAGTGTAGCCTTCTTCAGACAGGGTCCTGTTGGTGGCCCACCCATCACTTATAATGATAGAGCCCTCACGTATGAATTCCTTAATTATTGGTGTGAGGGTAGGTAGCTGCACTTCTATCCTGGCCTTCTTTGTGAAGAGGGACCAAGAACTTCTTTTTAGAGACGCGCTCTATCGGCCTCCACCAGACATTATTCAAATACCTCCCTCTGCCGTACTTCCTCTTCCCGGAAAAGGTCTTGTCTCTTTCAACGATGACCCCCGACCACCGATGGGTTCTTGACTGTTCAGCCAGCTCATGGTTACTTCCAAGCAAAAACCCCGCCAGTCAACGCTTGTTCGGCGGGACCAATGCAGACGCTTGCAGACGATATCGTGCTTGAAAGCTTTGTCCCAAAAAAGTGCCCAATTATAAACTAAGACTATAAGAGTACTGCCTCCTTTTCCTTGTCTTCGCGATCTTTATGTATCGTCCACAATAAAACTGACGGTGATCACTGTGACACGTGCAGTAACTGCTCGTTACTATTAGGGCAAATAACCCCCGTGCGAAGAATCCCTTGAGCCTGCAATTATTCAATGAGTTGTTCAATTTCTGAATGAAAATGCTTAATGAATACCCATTGGTCGTAATGACAACCATAACCATTACTTGTTTTCTCCACAATGGCCATACCCACGACCTACGTTGATCTAAAAATTCAAGTGAAATTGGGATACAGAGGCCCAATGACGTGTTTAAGATAATGCAGTATAATTGGCTGCGGAAGTCATGTGATATAATATATTGCCAATCATATCTTGTCATCGGAAATCATTCAAATTCACTGGGGGGGGGGGGGGGGGGATTCGAGAGTTTGGGGAAGGACTTCAAAAAGCGAATGTTTTGAATGCTGGGCGGAACTTTCAGCCAAACAGTCTGCAACGAACACGTACGAACGGGGTTAAGATGAAGTGGAGACTTAGAAAAGTCTCAGATTTTTTTACGTTAGTGAAAATTCTGGTTTTTTCAAATAAATTCATTATATAAGTAAATTTGTTTTGCGACTAGTGGCGTTGGGGTTCAAAATGTTAGTTTTGATGAGCTCTGCACAGCTGTGTAGTAGGTTATATGGCTCTATCGTATATTGGTCACTTGTTAACCATTACCAGACAAGATAGCTAGGGATGCATATGGAGATCGTAAGTAGAAGACAGTTTGGGGATTAATATAATATTAAAGTTTTCAATAAGTAAATTAAAGAAATTATTTAATAAAGCACTGTATATTTCTTATCAATTATATAATGATTTTGAATACAATGTTATACTGTAATGCGGTAGGAACTAGCCCCAGGGCCTTGTAGTTGTATTAGTTTACCATACTTACTATTTTCTTTGAAGGAACGTATGTAGTAGAAAACAGAAATATTGTATATTTTATGGTTAACTCGTCTATTTTATCCAAGATAGACAACCAGGATACTTTATGCTGCCAAAAACATACAAGTGGTGGGGGGAGGAAGTGTATGGAGGAAGTGGTCAAGGGTAAAAGGGAGGCAAAGAAGAGCTTTGAAGAGTCACAGCTGGAGGAGGACAGAGAAAGATTAAGAGAAAAAAACAAAGAAGCAAAAAGGGTGGTAGCTCAAGCTAAGGCAAGGGCATATGAAGAGGTTTATAATGAACTGGAAACCAAGAAAGGGTTGAGTAAGATGCTCGAACTGTCAAAAAGTAGGAAATAAAGGGACGAAGGACATCACCCACAGTAAGCAAATGAAAGATGGGAATGGTAGCTAACGTCATAAAAAAGGGAAGAAGACATCCTGAAAAGATGGTAAGAGTATTTCGAGAAACTGCTAAATGAAGAAAATGAAAGACTTGTAAGAGAGGATAGACAAGTAAACATAGGAATGGTAATGGGGATCTCTAGGGATGAAGTGATACGAGTCTTAAATGGAATGAGGAATAGGAAGGCAACAGGACCTGACTTAATCCCAGTCGAAGTTTGGAAAGCCTTAGGAGAGGAAGGGGTAGACATCTTGTATGATCTGATGGTAAAAATATTTGAACAGGAAAAGATACCAGAAGAATGGCGGGAAAGCGTATTGATATACCTATATTCAAAGGTAAAGGTGATGTCCAGGAATGCAGTAATTATAGATATATCAAACTAATGTCTCAGACGTTGAAGATTTTGGAAAGAGTAATAGATGGCAGGCTGAGAGAGGAAGTGAGAATAGAGAAGGAACAGCTAGGATTTATGAAGGGAAGCGGCACAACGGATGGAATATTTTGTATAAGGCAGCTGATGGAAAAATTCAGAGAAAAACAACGAGACTTTCATCTGGTATTCATAGACTTTGAAAAAACCTATGACAGAGTGTCAAGGCAAGAAATATGGAGATGTCTGAGGGAGAAGATGGTGCCGAAAAAGTATGTCAGAATTATTCAGGAGATATGAAGATACTAAAGTGGGAAGCAGTGTTGGAGAGACAGATGGATTTGAGATAGAAGTTGGATTACACCAAGGATGTTAGAGAAGCAGTGCCATGGTGCATATTATATGCAGATGACATTGTGATGTGTTCAGAGGGGAGGGAGGAGTTGGAGGGGAGGTGAAGAGGTGGAGAGTAGCACTTGAGGAGAGAGGAATGAGAATAAGCAGATAAAAAACCGAATGTATGTGTTTCAGTATTACTGAGGATGGTGGAAATAGCTTAAGATTGGATGGGGAGAAATAAAGAGCGTACATAAGTTCAAGTACTTGGGGTCCATATTAGAGGATAGTGGAAGCATGGACCAAGAGGTGAGACATCGAATTCAGGCAGGATGGAATAACTGGAGGTCTGCATCAGGGGTCCTCTGTGACAAAAAGGTTCCTCTAAAATTGAAGGGAAAGTTTCATTGGATGGTGGTCAGACCAGCAATGTTATATGGAACAGAAACAGCAAGTATAAGGAAAACAGAGGAGAAGAAGATGGGTGTAGCAGAAATGAGAATGTTGAGATGGATGTCGCGAGTAACAAGGGAAGATAGGATTAGAAATGAGTATAAGAGGATCGACAAAGGTAGTTGAAATATCAAAGAGCATACAGGAGGGAAGGCTTCGGCATGGACACCTGTTGCGAAGAGAGGAACATCATGTTGGATTACATACGATGGGAATGGAAGTGCGGGGTAGAGGGAAGAAGGGAAGACCAAGAAAGAAATGGCGTGATTGTGTAGGGGAAGATATGTTATAGAAAGCTATTGACGAGAACGATGCACAGGACAGAAATCGATGGAGACGACTCATTCATAATGGCGACCCCATATAAAATTGCGTTAAAGCTGGGAAGAAGAAGATGAATCATTTTCAACTTGAAACAGTATGAATGGTTGTTCCAGAGAGAGAGAGAGAGGGGGGGGGGGGGGGGGGCGGTATTTGTGCATTTTCACCAAAAGATTGACATTTTAATCCAGATAAATCTAATATCTTTGTGTATTTTACGTTGTTGAGAATTATGATATCCTATATTGCAATTATATATGAACTTATGTTTTTTTATAGGTATGTGCCTTAAGCTGACAGTATATTAGAAAAAATCTGCCCAGTTAAGTTTCAGACAATTATTCTCTATACTTTAGAGTATTTTATCTTCTAACGTCCTTTTTAGATTTATTTTAAATGTATTTTATATTTATGAATAATAATGATATAATCAATCTTCGATAAAATGTTGGAATAATGCAAATAACGAAAGTAATCGATAGAAATAAGATTATATTCAAACGCTGCTTTTAACTCGAACTTCGGAAAATAAAAAAAGAGAGTGATACCATTTATCATTGCCATTTACCTCAATACGAATACATTAATCATGCTCAATATTCTTGAATATTCAATTAAGTTGAATAGTTTTTAGTACGAATTTGTTATAAATGTATTTTTTAAAATATTTGTTATAATTAGAGAAACTGACATAGGAACATTTGTTTGTTTACATTTTGAAAATCGACGGCATTACCAGATAAGGGAATAAGAAACTACTATGAAATTCAGGGCCTCTGTAACACGGTTTTTTTGGACTTTGCTCCTTATCAAAGCATCGGATGCAGCTGAAAGTTGACATATGTATATTTTACAACCACACAAATGTTGTCAGTATTATCAATAACCTAAACCTGATAGTTTTAATTTTTATAGAGTAAAAATGATCTAGCCGATGCCATGGCCAATTATTACGAGCCAAGAGTCGAAAAACATTCATTACGTAAGCAAGGTAAACACCGTTTTACAAAATGTTGCCCCGCCCATCCACCAGACAGAAACCCATTCACCTATTCCATCAGCTTTGAAACCCATAGCAGTCAAGAATGGCTAACAGGATTTGGAATTGTCCCCGTGTTTGCAAAACTGCATTTGTCTTATCACTTGTAACTTTATACAGTCAAGAGAAAGCCCGTGGCCATACTTACTATAGCCTGAATAGGTAATTATTCAGTTTCTAGTTTAAATCCAATGTTTACGGTCTGATTTGTATTTAGCGTAACGTGATTGTAATACTTGAAATGTCATTCAGGATTTTGAACATTTCCATTAACTATTCGCTATGCCACCAAGAGAGAGAGAAAGAGAGAAATGTATGTAAACAGTCTTTATATAACTATTTTGTTAAAATAAGATTTTTATCCAAAGTAAATACAAGCTTATATGTGCTAAAATATCCAGCAGACCAACGGATCATCCGATATAATATTTTTTCTTCTTCTTTAGGCCGTATGACCATGTTGGATGTAAAGACTTTATGAATGGCGGAAGGATACATAGATGTGGGTGGGGTATCTGTGCTAGTGTAGTAATACTGCTGTAGTAATAGCAGTAATATACATGAATTAAACGTTTAGGCCAACTGCTGGGATCCTTGAAGATCATTTAGCACTTCTTACAACTACTCGAGAAATGAGTTTTTATAGCTAGAGGTTAAATTTTTTAATCCAATAATGCCCATGATAGCCTTCAGTGTTATCCTAAATTATAACGAGGCCAAAGTGGGTGGAGCCTCATGAAGTCATCATTCTGACGATAATTATTGGTGAAGGTTTAAAGCCAAAATACGGTACCAGCTTTTTTTTTTTTTCAGTAAAATAGGTAGAATAGCCAATAAATAAAAATTGCTCGACATTGGAATATATAGCAGTTATCAAATCAAGCTTTTGTCTACTATGTTTTTTAAAGAAAATTACCAACTATTCCCTACATCTTGTCAATCTGATTGTGACCTATAAAGTAGACTGTAATTTCTTACGACATTTATTTTGGGACTTTGACTAATAACCGAAGTGTTAACATATTTTGTTGATTTGTTCATTATGACAATTATCAGTAGAGAGGTTTCAGAGTTCATAAAGGTGTACTGCTTTGCTTGTATTTAAATTTTTATGTCACTGTTGCCAGAGGTCTAGCCTTCGTTACGTATTGCCAATCATCCATCGAGAAAGAGGGAAGAAATGTTGTCATAAGTTACGTAACGAGTGCGTTCGAAACCTTTTCTTTGAGTAGTTGGCCCGTCTTCAAAAAAAGTCATTTTTACATTATAAGTACCAAATTTATTCAACCTACGAAATGCAGAATACAGTCAAAATTTATGTGTAGATATAATGTGTATTCTGAATAAGCGTTATATTTATGAAATACATAGATAAAAAGTTATTGCGAAAAAACCGTGTTACAGAGGCCCTGAATCTCATAGTAGTATACTCTTATTTTTTTTAAGAAAAATTTTGAATAATTTGTAATATAAATACTTATAAATTGTATTCTTGCAAAAAAAAAAAAATGATTTTGTGCGATAATTTTTTTTATTTTCTCTTATTGTGATGAAAAAAAAAAAAAAGATGGAGTTATAGTGGACTGTACATGCTTAACGTTGTTACTTGGTCAAAAACCACTAAAAGCCTTACGTAACAACTCCACAAAACTCCCTTTGCAGTTTCCAAATTACGGGGAGATATCTCTCAACCCAATTCATTATTAACGAGGATAACATACCAATATCATTAATGAATAGCACCACAATTAAGTACTTCCACTTCTGAGCAGTCCTTGTAGACATGAACTCAGATCATAAATCGCTATACGAGATACGACAAGAGGTACGCCCCCCCCCCCCCCCCCCCCCCCCCCCCCCCCCCCCTCTCTCTCTCTCTCTCTCTAAATGTTGTGGGTACTCATGGGTAGATTTTGAGACCTTAGAGGACCGCTGTGTTATCTCGTTTCTAAAAGTTATTTGCATAACCTAAAAGTATGAACACAATAAAGGTTTATCAGATCAATTTATATTCACTATCCACAAAACTGAATCGTAGGAAAAATGAAATAAGATCGAGGGATATTGAAACGCATTTGATAAATTTACAGTTAAATGAATTTAATAACTAAAAGTTAAACCTATCAAAGAGTAATAACATATAAGTGACAAATAAAATTAATCACTCAATTGGAATTGTAAATCAATGGCACTCAAATGAAACAAATTACGACAAAATTCAAAGAATCAGGGCTGTCGCCCTTTCTAAATCCACACACACACATCACTACACAACATCAGATGACAGGCCACCTCAAAAGTTGAGCCAAGAAGCTGTTCGTTCCGTCCTGCTGCCTGCATTCGGGTTTTGTTGGGGAAAAGAGACAAGTTATACAATTACCACGGATGCAGAACTGACTTACAGGGTTTTCATGATCATAAAAAACTTTACAATAATGATCAAGCTCGTTGTCACCATATTTATTAAATGTAGTGAATTAATTGGTGGTGTGTGTCAATACAATTTTGGGCAATATCTCGTCCATACAGTGTACTACGCACATACGCATACACACCCCTAGAGGGGCACGCAAAGGAACAATCAGAGGGGCGAACTACTACCCTTCCTTTCCCCTCCCGATCTCTTGACCTCTCATAATGGCTTCTCTGGCGAGAGGCACAACCAGGACCCAATAACACCTTCAACTCTTACCATACGTAATATGCGCAATACACTCACCAAGAGCAATTTCATTTATGTAAAGACAAATGAATTATCATAACAAAAACAGTAATTATACTTCGTTACTAATACGTCTACTGACGTTTATGTCAAAAGACTTCGTCTATGTGTAAAACCATCCTTTCGGTGCTAACCGCACCACAGATACTATGTACTAGAACATAGCAAAATCAGATAAAATAATGTTAAGAGTGTCATTCCCGAGTAGATGTGGTTCTTTCACCCTTATTATGTCATGCAATATAGACGTACACATTTTACAAAATAAATGGGCATGCAAATATATTTGGTTTTCACATGAATATAAATACAGTAACATAGTAGTTCCTGTCTGTCGATTACCTGACAGACGGCAATACGCAGTGAAAGTCAATAAATAATTTCTTATGCGACAGATACTAATAACTATAATAAAAGACAAATAGCACGGAAACAAGAGAATAATAAAAAAAAACCATTAGAATATAAAATCGTTGTGAGAGGAATTCCTCACACTGATGGTCTTTGGGAGTTTTTTCAACTCATGCTTTATTTATGCTTAATACGTCATTATTTAGGCACTTAGGACGTGATTATCTATTTCAAATAAAACCATAAAATATATCCTATAATTTTATATACAATTTAGAATATATAATCTCGAAATAACGGCATTAAATGACAAATAATTGCCGCACTCGTTGTCGTGTTAAATTTAGTAATGTTTACCCTTTATTTGGTAAAAGTTCGTTTTCTTTAAATTATTTCCATTATTTGTTTTAAAGAAAATTAATATTACGATGTAATATTAATACGTTATTGATGTAATGTCTCTTATTATTAAAATAATATTCTCTCTCTTTTTCATTTTAGCCTACGGTATAAGTACATTCATACATAGCCTACATATATAAATACATACATTATATAAACAATATATATACTTTGCAGCTAATATGACGTAAAATGTATTAAAGTATACATACTTTTAATGTGCCATTAAGTGCACATCTATTATGCATTCGTAGTGTATCCATATTCATATATACCTACTATAGTAAACATGCCTTTAATTAAGATGCTTTTAGAACATTATACGTAACTATATGAATACTATATATATCTATATAGACATATATATGTAGTTATAGTGTATGTATACATACGTTTTGATGGCGTATTTTACATGTGTATAAATGACTGGTAAAAATGTTCTGTAACAACAGAATTCCATCAAATAAAAGGAGCCCATAAAAACACCAAAATATAGAGAAAAAAAGTACTATATTTCAGAGACTGCTGTCTCCCTCTTCAGGTAGATGAATGAGAAAAGTTTACAGAAAAGGTGGTATTTCTACCAAGAGATCCATCCACAGGCAAGCCAATTTAGGTCACCCCCACTGATAATCTTCCCTTAATCTTCTTAAGTGTTGGTTGAATGAAAACTTTGTTGATCGTATCTGAAATCCATGCTCCTTTTGAGATGTTCATTACCTGCCTCTCTTTTATTAAAGCAGATTCCAGAACTCGGCTATTTTCAACCATATAAATGAACATAACCATAGAATAAACTGGAATTTGTCACATGTAATTTATAGCAGCAACTGCCGTTACAAGAGTCAAATATTCCTTCCATTTTAATGATTAATTGTAAGTGTCACATAACTCAGTGAGTAAAACAACATTTAAAGTAGTAGGTGAGAGAGAAAGATTGCATATCAGGTATTCTCCCCTGGCAAATTCACCAGCATTGACAATAAGATGCCGCTAGTGAAGCATTGGTTTATTACTTTTATTTACTCCAGTGAATCGTAATTATTATCTAATCAGTTTCAAATTGATATTTTCATTCTTTGTTTAGGGCTGTTTTAATAGTTCCTGCTGCAATGAACGTACAGCTGCTTGGATGTGATTACATCCACAGATTTTTTCAGGTATGGTGCTTTTTTTATGACATTTATCCCTTTGATATTGGCATGAATATGGTAATAATTGAATATTTTTGGATGATGACGACTTGAGCTAAAACTTCCTTATAGAAGCAGATGAGTGATGCTGTTGAATGAGGAAATATGGTAGTGCCGTCAGTGGACCTCGTGCGGTGCACTGTAGGCATTACTTAAGGTTCTTTGTAGCGTGTCTTCGGCCCCTAGCTGCAACCCCCTTTCTTTCCTTTTACTGTACCTCCTTCCATATTCTCTTTCTTCATCTTACTTTTCACCCTCTCCTAACACTTGATTCATAGTGCAGCTGTGAGGTTTTCCTCCTGTTACACCTATCAAACCTTTTACTGTCAGTCTCCATTTCAGCACTGAATGACTTCATAGGTCCCAGTGCTTGGCCTTTGGCCTAAATTTTACATTCAACTCAACTTATTAGTAAACAAGGATTCTGTCTGATAGTGCAAATTAATACTTTATTATTTAATGTGACGTAGGCACTAACAGTTAGTGTAGAATTTACCTGAAACATGAGCAAATTGACTTTGACTTAACTCTTTCTTATGTTCTTCCTCCTGCATAGGGTTACCATCGAGAGGAAATTTGAATTATCAAGATATGAATTTTAAAATCCATCTTCTGATTCAATAAGCAGACTCGACATAGAAGATTGCAAAGGATATTGAACAGTACCACTCCTCTGTCCGTTCACTGAATTATATCATCAACAGTGGGATTGTCAGTGTCGTTCCTCAGAGCAAAATTTGTAGCAGCTGATCATCTCCTCATAGAACATCCATGATTTATTTTTTGCTATCACATTCACCCACACTCCAGTTACGAGGCCTTGACTGTGCCATTTTGCTAAGACCACAGACTCCTCCATATCTCTCTGTTTGACACTCATACTTAATGCTGGGTAGTTTGTCAGTCATTGTTTTCTGCTCGATCAGTCCAGTCGTGCTGATCTTTAATAATTCATGTATATGGCAGTCCCTGGGTTACGACGGGTTTGGCTTATGACGTTCCGAGGTTAAGATGCTTTTCAATTATGTTCATCAGAAATTATTTCCAGGGTTACGACGCCTACAACGCTGATCTGGCAGAAGAAATGTGACACCAAAAATGCAAAATAATCAATATTTGAAGGTTTATTTGATGAAGAATGCAGTTTACATAGTTTTCAATGCACCCAAAGCATTAAAAGTAAGGTTTTCTTAGTAGTTTTGATGTTCCGGCTTACAATGATTTTCGTCTTACGACGCGTCTCAAGAACGGAGCCCCTGTCGTAACTCGGGGACTGCCTGTACTCCCCAGAAAGTATCTTTCCAATGTCCTGTGTCCCCTAGACCTTTCCTCTCCATTGTACCTTCCTTTTCCAAAAATGATATCCTATCATCCTCCATAAGTGCTTTAAGCCTTACTCATTACAGCCTTTGCAGTATGAAAATATTTGGTCCAAAATGTGTAGAATTCTGTATCTCTTCATAGTCATGACACTTTCTCTAGGACCCCTGGTTTTATTGTGGCTAACGAAGAAGTGTATTTCATACAACTTTTATCTCAGGTTATTCATGTTACATTGTGATTGATGGCCTTCGTAGTTTCATTCAACTATTTTACATCTGAAAGAGTTATGCAGGCCTGTTGCCTAGCAAAATAATAACATAAGCTTCTTTATTTTCACCATAAAAGTAAAGTTACATTTTCTGAGTTAATTTCAATTAATTGCATAGCATCTTCAAAAGCTCGTGTCGAAGGGATATTCTACATTTGGCATTACTTTGGCTTTTCTATAATTTTAAATTCACATCATGATAGTATTTACTCATTCATCAAAAAATGTGAGTATCATGTTAAGCTTATCTTGTTATTAGCATCAGCTGCTTTGAGGATACTCCTTACTCGGCAACTTTTTTACTAGATTAAGACACTTTAGTACTTTATTAGTTCTGTACTCAAAGCTTTTTTTTCATTTTTTTTCTCTCTCTCTCTCTCTCTCTATCTCTCTCTCTCTCTCTCTCTCTCTCTCTATCTATATATATATATATATATATATATATGATATATATATATATATATATATATATATATATATATATATATATACGTATATATATATATATATGTGTGTGTGTGTGTATTAGAAAGATGTATTGGCATCGGTTCAGAAGATATGTTTATCAAAGCAGGACGAATAGCCATTATATTGTATGAAGAAAATCCATTACAAGTATTTTAATGTGTTGGAAATTGATTTTTAAGAGAGTCATAAGTTATCCTTAGATGTTGATGTTGTTAAATTTGAAGCTACTGTGCATGTGCTTGTTAAAAATGCAGTTACTACAAGTGATGGCTAAATGTACAAGTGCTTGACGAATTGTTAAATTTACTGGTACAAAGGGTCCATAAAGTTTGCATGTAATAGTACTACAAATGTTTTGTTAAGGTTACTGGTGTAAGTGATTATTTACTGGTAAATGCTGATACAAGTGACTGATAGATATGTAGGCATGTTTGTTAATTATAATTAAGGCATGATAAACATCTATTATCTGTTATAGTCATGTATATATACGTAATTTTGAACAGTTAATTGTATGTATGGTTGTTTGTGATTGGTATCCAGTATTGTGTGAGGCTAGGTAATTCTCCCTTTATGTACAATTCTGTGCAACATTAATTTATAAATGATATCACAGAATCAATATTTGTGGGTAGGCTCTTTGCATGGTCGTGTTTGTACTATGTATTTGGTATAGATAATTTCTATATAGCATTTTGGAAAGTGTATGTATGAGTCTAGAGAGGCAGAGAGTTATCTTTAAATTGAATTTAGCTTCTTGTATTATGGAACATTTGTTTTTTGAATATACAGAAATACTCTGATTCCTACTGAATGATATCTTATGGTTGGTTCTCTAATTCTTCATAAAGTATTGCTTTAAAATGTTTATTTCTATAATTTAAGCAGTACTGCCTTAACATAACTACAAAATTGTTTTTAATTGGTTTGATGTTTAAAAAATGCTTTTTTATTTTATACTTGAATTTCTTATCCATTTCAAATGGGTTTGTAAACTAAGCAGGACACTCATTTCACTCAGTGCTAGTCAGGTAAATTTTAAACGAAGTCCCCTCATTATCATGGATTTTGCAAAATTTCTGTTTTAAGGAAATTTGGAGTTCACAGAAATACAAAACCTCAATCTTGCTCATTTGATGCAGAAGAGTTTATACATAGTGTATACTTATGCCTGTGTATATAGTTTCACAGTTTAATTCATTCTCTCTTGTGCTGCATCTAGTAAAGTGTAACTGTTTAATATACAGTAGATATGAGTTGTGGGAAAACCGAAATCATGAATATGAATATTGGAAATAGACAGGATTGTCTAATTGAAGGCATGGTTGTAAAGCAAATGGATAAGTTTTAAGTATTCAGGTACTTATTTAGATAAGGACGGTTCTCTTTGAGTACAGAATTTACGGAAAGATAAAAAAAAGGCTCATCAAGTAATGGGAAGGCTTAGAAATATTTGGAATAATTGCAGGTTTTCTGTGCTTACAATGATCAAAGTTTTTAAAGTTTTGGCGAGGAGTATTTTGATTTACGGGCATGGGGCATGGTACCACAGTGACTCCGGATAAGAAATTGTTAGAATTTCAAATTAAACCGCTCAGAAGAATATTAGGAAATAATTGGATAGGATATCAAATAACTGAATTATAGAAGCAACGGGGTGCAGGCAGGCAATGAGTATGTTAGGTTCTCATGCTAAAAGTGGCCATGCCATGTGTCTAGAAGACTGGGATGGGTTACCCTTGGTAGAAGAGGTAGAGGTAGGCCAAAGGAAACATGGTTGAGGACAATGACGCGGGAAGTAAGAGATGAATGTTGGGGAGATCTTGAGGAGTTAGCCCAGGCCAGAATGTGGTGGCATGAGTTTATCGAGGCCCTACTGCATCCCCGTGGGTGCCACAGGAAATGGTTGATGAGTTGTAGCTCTGTTTCATAAGTCATAACAGTTGAAATATCTTTGTTTATTACAACTTTCAATTATTTTTAGTAATCTACAAGACCAAAACTGCTGCATTTAGTTTGTGACTGATTTTCAGCTCATGATGTTAATAGCAAATAGTAAATTTGGTATGAGCATTCCTGCTTACGTCATATTATTAGTAACTAGTACTAAAGTTTTCAGTGTTAGAAGCCATCTATTTATCTGATCTTGAAGATTATTGTACATTTTATTCATTTATGAATGTTATATAAGCAAAGACCTTTGTTCAACAGGAACTGGAAAGAACTATATAAAGATGGCCGCACCCTCGTGCGCTACGTGGTCAGGCAGTGAGGTCGCCCCGCCAGAAGTCTGTACAGACGACAGTTGCACTCAAGTACCACAGTTCCCCCTGAGTCCCTTAGTGTCTCGGTTTTCTTTACAGCCATTTTCTGTTATGCCAGTAAGGGAAGGAAGTAACCTTTCAAAGTGGGCACTTTCACCTTGCATTTATAGAGATCTCAGTGGCGTGATCGGTATGGTCTTGACCTGTCACCTCGGTGGCCGCGAGATCGATTCTCGGGCATTTCATTGAGGTGCGAGAGATGTGTATTTCTGGTGGCAGAAGTTCACTCTTGACGTGGTTCAGAAGTCACGTAAAGCCGTTGGTCCCGTTGTTGAATAACCACTGGTTCCATGCAACGTAAAAACACCATAAAAACAAAACATTTATAGAGATCACATGGGTTCCTCTGGCAATATAGTCAACATTCCTGCGAGTTCTGTCACATGTTCTTTTGGGCAGTATTTGAACAGATTAAGTGACCTAGTGATTTTTATCCTATTCATATGGTCTCAAAGTCAGTTTATTAGAGATTTATATATAATATTCGAATTTGTAATGTCAAAACACAACTTTTCCATTGGATACTTTTAACCCCCTTGAGGTTCTATTGACAAGAGATGTTGATAAGTATGTACCATATCTTTGTATAGTTAAATTAGGTGCTAAATGACAATAAGGGAGTCAGCAACTATGGTTTTTGATACCATGATAAAATTTCAGGTACAGAGGAGTCATATCATCTTATTCTTAGACATTAGCTAATTTTGGAAATCATTTTTTGTGTATCAGGTTTGCTAAACAAAAAGTGAATTATCAGGTTTTTAACAGCTGTTTATGTATACTCTACTGTTTAGTTATCTTGTAACACATTCCTTAAATAACTCTCATTTCAGCTGTGAAGAAAATGATTCGTTTTAATTGTTAGAATTATTCAATATGTTTTCATGGTGTTGAACAAAGGAATTACTTCAGTTTTGACTTGTAATTTGACGTGACTTTTGATAACTTAGATGCATTTAATACATTATAGCAATATATCAATTAAGTTTTTGTTAGTTGTTTTAAATACGTTACACTGCAGTCAATTAGAAAAAATATTTTTTGAGTACCATTAAGGTGAACACTGGTGTCATACTCGCCAGGTATACAGAACAGATGCTAGATTACATTTGATACGGTGAGAGTCATCAGTAATTGTTGGTCGTACTTTATTGCCCATGATCTGCATTGGCTGTATGTCGCATGTGATCCTGTAACATAAACCTGAGTAGTGTTATCATGTAATCGTCATGGATTTGTTTGGGCTGTGCCTTCTTGGGGAAGGAGTTGGAAGGAATTTTGGATGGTATTGCTATGCTCTTGTTGTCAAAGTATGGTTTGTCTCTCTATGAGAATAGTGACAGAACGACCAGATCTCCAGATAGAGTCCTTATGTAAGGTTCTAAGTACTTGGTCTTATAGAATAAATTTGTGGACCTGGTTATGTGGTTATTTGTTATACAATTTGTTTACCTGGTTATGTGGTTATTTGTTATACTGTTCGAGGACTGTACTTGAACTCCTATGACCTACAATTTCCTGTTAGTATTGTGATCTGAGATAGCTTTTTATATTATGCTTTCACTGTTAATCGTCGACCACTTGCTCTGAGATCTGATTTCCTTGAGTGAATGTGAGGAATAACTAATGACAACCACAATAGCTTGTCCTTAAAACTCGAGTTGTACTTGCTTTTTCCAATCGATGTGTTCTGTGGTTGACGCTATTGCATCTTGTCCCTTCTATTACCAGACAAACTTTGTCTCATATAAGCAGGTTCATTTTCTGTGCTTGAAGCGTCTTATATACTTCTAGATTACTGCCAGCAAAGCAGCTTCAGTTGTTGAGGTGCATCACTGATCCACAGTTGATCTGGATCAAAACCTTATACACATTCTTAGGGCTCAGTCTTGCATCTTTTCATACCACTTAGTTATCATGGGCACACACTTAAGTTATCCATTGTCAAGTTGTATATTGGATAATCTCAAGGGTCTGTGCCAAAAAGTACAAGTTGATTATCCATAAAGATAGCGCTTGGATAGTTAGCTGCTGAAATAAACTTTGTGTATTCCATACTGTTATTACTTTAAAAGTAAAATGGCCATATTATTTGCCCAGCAAGCTTTTGTGGAACAGAAATAATTGAGACAAATAGAAATTAAACTGGACACACACACACACTTACCAAGATAAGTGACATGAAAGTGCTCTACATCGCACTTTTATACAGTGGTAGTCATACCCTTAAACTGGAAGGTTGTACCACAGAGGCTGTGATTATATAGTCACTATTTGGCATGAGCAAAACAATTTTAATGCCTCCTGTAATGAGACATCCACTGATAGCACCGCACATAGTTCAGGCAATTAAGCAAAGTGTAGTTGAAATGTGGAACGTTGAGTAGTCCCAACTATCTAAAAAAAGATTTTATTAAATTTGGAATTACGTTCTTTTGTGGCAAAAACAGTTAAAAGCCATTTCCAGCCTTCAGATTCTTGAAAGCAAGTTATACATTTATCTTGCACACAGTTTGGCTTCACAGTTATAGTAAAAGTTTAAAATATGAAGTTTTATATACATTTATCCTGTGTAAATAATTAATAAGAATGTTTCTATGAACAAGGTCTAGAGACAGACAAATTGAACTGTTTGGTGTTTGTAAAGAAAGATGGAGAGGCATTTCTAGCACTCTGTGAGTGTTAATGCTTAGTGAGCCATTTTTCAACACAATGAATTAGAAGGTAATTCATAGTTTTGTACCATAACTGAAACCCTCTGTGTGGGACAATGAAGTTTTGGATCAGAAGAAAGATTTTTGTGCTGTCTAAAGGCCTGTCCACACGAGCGGGCCTGATCAGTGTGCTCCGGGGTTGACGGGCATACCCGTGAATGTTGTCCACACGGGTGAGGCGATGGAGAGGTGGGCATGCCCGACGATGCCAGTAGTGTGTTCAGTGCGGTACGATAAACATGGTGTTAACCGCAAAGAAGATATTGTGTAGCATGATAATTGCTTGTGTGATGGAAAAGAAGAAAAAGAAGAGAATATGGTGCAAAGAATGGCTCAGTAAAAGAAATGTATATGGTTAACATATGTCTGCCCGGGTCGAAGCTCAAGCCATCGGGCACCAATATGGTGATTTTGCTGCAAGACCCATCGGGCAGTTTGACGGTTTGCCCATCAAGTGTGCCCGGTAGAGGGGAGGTCCACCGATCAGGCCCGGTCGTGGGGGCAGGCCTTTAAGCAGTAATTTGGTTGCTAAAACTGAGATCTTATGGAAGACCTCAGCTTTTGAATCTCAAATAAGGTCTTGAATGTAGAAACAGAACAAAGCATTAGCACATACTCAAAAGTAGCTTAATATGAATTACATTTTATAGTTACTACTTTTTTCTGATGGCATTCATCACCAGAAGATTGTAAGAATTGTAGAGGTGGTGTTAGCTTGTATAAACATTAGACAAATGTTTAATAAACAGTCGACAGGAAATGGTAAGCATTTGGCATGGATTTTTGAAAGAATTCTATCAGTCTTAATTGCAGCCTATCCAGTTGTAAAGTTTTACAAAGTTGTAATACAGTAGATAAGATCTAATAGACCTTGTGCCTTTTTTAAAGGAAATGGCCTTTTATACCAGTCCATCGACAGCAAAGAATTGTTTGTTCATTCGTGGACAGACTTTTTGTAAATAAGGTGTCAAAATAGAGGCTCATGTGAGCACCAAATGGTAGTCAGACTCCTTAAAAAGTTATTTTTTCAATATGCTTTGTGGATCTACTGCAATGAGTAATACATAACCAATAACATTAAGAAATAAGTGTAGAAGTTAATGGAATCCATGTTAATTTTGCTGATTATTTCCTGAATCCAAGTGACTTGCTCTGATGAGATGGTCAGGTTTAAACCAAAGTTAAAGTACAGAGATTAATTTTTTTGATGGGTCTAGTTTTAGTCCCAGTTTTAAGGGTTAGTTATGAGTTGAATCATTCTTGTTTTTCATAAGTCTGTGTTCAGTTCCTGTCAATTTTAGACTTGCGTAGAATTTCACAGGCCTCTTTTAATGGGGTTCTGTTCCTTTCCCAGGTGAATAATGATGGCTTAGACTCTCTTTCTCTCTTTAAAACTTCGGCTGAAAACCCTTATGGACAGAGCCAGCGGACTATAATGAACGCAAGAGGCCTCCAAAGGGAAATCAGCCTGCAGAGGGAGATAGGTCTAGGTTCAGTTCCCATCAGGATCAAGCCATAGTTGAAAGCGCCTCAGTGGCGTGGTTGGAATAGTGTTTGCGTCCCACCTCTGTGGTCGCGGGTTCGATTCTCGGCCATTCCATTGAGGAGTGAGAGATGTGTTATTTCTGGTGACAGAACTTCACTCTCGACGTGGTTCGGAAGTAAAGCCGTTGGTCCCGTTGCTGAATAACCACTGGTTCCATGCAACGTAAAAACACCATAAAAAAAAAAGCCATAGTTGAATTACATTGGGTTCTTAAAGTGTTTTCTGTTCCCATTCTATCTGAAGAATTGCCCCAAAGTTTAATTTAATTCTGCCAAGTTTAATAAGCTTAGGTGTATTTCCCAACAAGAGACAGGCGAGTTGAATGCCATTGAATAATTGTCCCATGGAGACTGGGTTGGATTTTGTCATTAGATTTAGACTAGAATCAAGTCTTGTAGACCAAATGTTTGTTTGTTTGTTTGTATGGTGTTTTTACGTTGCATGGAACCAGTGGTTATTCAGCAATGGGACCAACGGCTTTACGTGACTTCCGAATCACGTCGAGAGTGAACTTCTATCACCAGAAATACACATCTCTGACCCCTCAGTGGATTGTACGAGAATCGAACTCGCTGCCACCGAAGTGGGAAGCTAAGACCATACCAACTACACCACTGAGGCACTTAGTAGACCAAATGAGATTGGTATTTCCTGACTTGCTTAGGAAGATTTTGACTTAGGTGAGCTCTTTTGTACTCAGGGTTGAAGTCTTGCATTTGAAATTAGTCTTTTCATGAAGCTGCAAAGCTGGCATGAAGGTTGAACTATGTTTTCGTTATGTATTAGATGAAAAATTTTAATTTCATCTCCCTGGTTTTCAAAATTCATTCACTCGTTCATCCAAAATATTTAGTTACTTATATTTTTTTAGTGTGTCTTTTTCCTTTTTATAATCTTTTCTATTGAGAAATCCTGAATTATTGCTTAAACTTGTCCCTCAAGACGACCTTTTGCATTATCCTGAGTGAAATTTCATTTGGTTTGGCTTTTTCAGTCAAGCAAAATGAACTTAGCACAGACAGAAAGTTACACCATTACTAGTGCAGTCAGTCAGCACCAAGCCTGGGGACCTTAGAGACATCTTTCTTCTCCTGCTGGGAGGTGATCTGTAGCTGTAGGCTTTTGCCTGTGCAATCACTTGTTCCCGAGGTCTGGTACAAGGTCTGAAGCATTGATTTCTTGGGATGAAGTTGTCCTCCTTAAGGCCTGTCCACACGAGCCGGCTTGATCGGCGTGCTCCGCGGTTAACTGGCAAATTCTGGCGAGCTTACCTGTGAATGTTGTCCACACGGGTGAGGCGATGGAGAGGTGGGCATGCCCGAGAATGCCAGTAGTGTGTTCAGTGCGGTACGATAAACATGGTGCCTACCACAAAGAAGAAGCTATTGTGTAGCATGATAATTGCTTTGTGCGTGATGAAAAAAAAGAAAAAGAAGAGAATATGGTGCAAAGAATGGCTCAGTAAAAGAAATGCATATGGTTAACGTACGTCTGCCAGGGTCGAAGCTCGTCATCGGGCACCACCATGGTGATTTTGCTACAAGACCCATCGGGCAATTTGATGGTTTGCCCGTCAAGTGTGCCCGTTAAGAGGGGACGTCCGCCGATCAGGTCCGGTCGTGTGGACAGGCATAAAGGCCTGATTTACCTCAATTTGGGTTCATATATATAATTTTATTTATGGTATCAAGTCTCTCTCTCTCTCTCTCAGTGGAGGGCCATTTTTAACTGCGTCCCATGAAGCATTTCCTTATTAGACCTACATTAATTTTTTAAATGAAGTAGTCTTAAAAATCACATTATCTGTGTTTGCACCAAAGGCACGCAGGCCTCAGAATGAGCCGTTGACTCTTGTAGTTGATTCCTAAGGTTTCTTGTAGGTTTTTAACCTTTGCTGGTCCGCTGGTATCGTTCCTAGTTTCGTTGGACGCCACTCAGATGTTGCGGGTTTGAGTCTCCCCAGGGCGATGGAAAATTTCTGGCTCTGTATCAGTTGCCCCCATAGGGGGTTAGTGTCATCAGTGCATCTCACGTAGTACACTGTAGACATTACCTAAGGGTCTTTGCAGTGTACCTATGGCCCCTAGTTGCAACCTCTTTTGTTCCTTTTATGGTATTCTATCTGCCATCTGACAATTCTTTTTACTCCTGCTAAACCTTTCAAACCTCACTGTCAGTTTTCCTTTCAGTGGTGAATGATCTCATAGTTTCCAGTGCTCAGCCTTTGGCCTAAATTATATATATTTTAAAAGTTCATATGATCAGGTGCTGCTGCAGAGTGTGGTCTGCAATTGGAGATTTAAACCAACATTCTTTGGAAGCTTGAATTTGGTGTCATTTGCCCCTTTGGTGTGCTTGTTCCATGTAAATAACTTTCATCTACTGTAATAATAATAGTCATTATATATCAGGGTCTTTGAGGTTAAGCTTAAGGCCTGTCCACACGACCGGGCCTGATCGGCGGACTTCCCCTCTAATGGGCACACTTGACGGGCAAACTGTCAAATTGTCCGATGAGTCTTGTAGCAAAATCACCATGGTGGTGCCCGATGGCTTGAGCTTCAACCCTGGCAGATGTACGTTAACCATATACATTTATTTTACCGACCCATTCTTTGCACTATATTCTCTTCTTTCTCATCATGCACAAAGTAATAATCATGCTACACAATACCTTCTTTGTGGTAGGCACCATGTTTATCATACCGCACTGAACACACTACTGGCATCGTCGGGCACGCCCACGTCTCCATCGCCTCACCCGTGTGGACAACATTCACGGGTAAGCCCGCCAGAATTTGCCCGTCAACCCCGGAGCATGCCAATCAGGCCCGCTAGTGTGGACAGGCCTTAAGGGTGAGGCCACACCAGACGCGGCGAGCGTGGAGGTTGCAGGGAAGAGGTTCCCACGGCAGTTTGAATCATTGGGTATCTTATGTGGGTGGCCACACAAGACTAGCGGGACGGCTCGACCCTCTGCAGTTGCCGCCAAGCGATGTAACATGTTTTAAAATACCGTGGCGGTTTCCTGGCGTCTTCTCCCAAAACAACCCCCTTTTCTATAAGATTATGGGCTGTGTTACTTGAATGGTTACTACCCTTTATTGATTATATTGTTAACTATGTTGTGAAGTTAGTTCCCTTATTAATGAACTTTCATTTGTAACCTAGAAATTGTTTAAAGCATATTATCATTGTTAAGTAATGATATTAGCATAGAAACTTTTATGTATTAAGCGACTACATTTATTATCTATTCAGTAACAATATCGAGTTAATTATTCCATATCTGTAATGCATACTTAGATTAGAAATTATTTCAACACCTCTCATTTGTGTACTTTCAGACTGCGTTTATTGTTGTTCTTAATAAAGAGTCAAGGAAATAGACCTAGTTCTTATATGGTCTAAATGTTTTCCCTGGAGATGAGTTCATTACTGTAAAGTGAATAATTCAAAAGGACCACGATACATAAATATACCCTCCAATTGACATGGTCACTAACGTGCAGATGAACAGGCAATTAGTTGCCGAAGTGTCATCTGTTCAGTTGGTCGTGTCTGGCGGTAGTGGCTACATAAGAATCATTTAATTGGGGTGGTGTTTCGGAGGAGAACTTTGTGGGATCCCTTGTGATCCATTCCTTAAAATTAAATTTTCTTTTTTAAGAAATGGAAGAAGCAGAATAGAACGAGTGGCCCTCAAATGTGGCCAACGGTGTTATGCATTCGACTCCCAATCTCTACGTAAACCTTAAAGGTACCAACTATTATGCACTCAGCCAATCACAAATAAGCCTTGTCCAGCTGCATAGACTTGATAAGTATACAAATTCTTTGTGCAGCAGCATCACTGATTTATGAAATATTCGTGGTACTTTGTACTTTCTTCATTAATTGTTTACAATGAATGTACAAGCAAAACTGATTTTTCCTTATTTTACTTTCTTTGATGTAGAGTTTACCATTGAACATTACTTTAAATACTGGTAAATCATTTATTTCAACAATGCAGCCAAATATTAATATAGTTTTATATAATTTGCAATTAATTCTGGTTCCTCTGTTTTATAAGTATCTTTAAAGAAGTAATCCTATATGCAATAATAAAAAGTTAAAATTTTAACTTATTATTTTGCAATAATAAAAAGTTAAAATCCACATTTTCTTTTCACTTCCCTTAAAGTAATAACTTTAAGGGAAGTAAAAGTAAATTATGGATTTTAACCTTTCATTATCACAAAATTTACTGCCAAAAAGGTTACTACTTCCTGAATGATAGTTCGGAAGAGATGGGTTGTCTATGGTGCGTCGTTTGTTTTGTGAGACTGACTTTTACTATTGCAAGCAAAGACTTAAAGACCAGTGGGCCATACGTAGTACATCGTCAAATATAACACTTAGGTTTTCTATTAAAAGGCAATTTCCTATCTAACCGTGACAATGACTTATCTGCAAAGAGGTATATCTTTGACCGCTGAGTGTGACGCGTGGGAGGGAGGGTGGCGTTTCTGGTGTGGCCATGTGTTGTTTTGACGCTGCTCCTCGACGCTTCCCGCGTAGCGTGTGGCCTTTCTTTCATGTTGTGTTGCATGGACCAACGTGAGTGATTAAGATTCATAGCACAGTCCTTTTTTTTGTAATTTTTTCAAGCTCTCTCATAGTATTTTATGTATCATGTTGCAGAGCACTTTAATTATAACACTCTTTGACGAGGAGTCTGAATTAAGTGTTGTTTAACATTGAATATAAATGAGAAATGTGTTTTGAAGTCTATGGACTTTTGTGACGAAAGTCCCTCAAGAGGTTACATGCCATGGGCAGTCTGGGTTTTAGGTAATAACCCATCCAAATACTGCCCATACCTGTTAATGCTAACAGACATCCCCAGAAAATCCAAAGTATCTAATTTGAAATCTTGAAAATGTCTGGCTCAGAAACTATATAATAATTAATATATATATATAGATATATAGGATATAATTATAATATTATATATTATATAAAAATATATATATATTAAAAAAAGTTCTAACCTCGTTGAACAAGGCAGAATGCCTTGAGGCCTACATTCTGAAAGCGGTTTTCCCTCGAAACAGCCTTTAAACAAAGACATGGTATTCTATGGTTCCATTATTTAGGATATTTATGTTACAAGTCTACGGTAAGAGGTCCCATGGGAGACAGACCATCTACATTTCATTAGGTAGTGATGGAAAACCATCAATGCTGATGACGTCAAATCTTTGATAATTACTCCAGCATCTTTCTCTCTATATTTCTGGTGCTTATGTGCAGTGTTCTCTGTTAAATATTGCTCAAAATCAATTATTTTCTCGTAATAGATTTCATTGTATTAGATATTACAGTAATTGAATATATATTGTTTTAATGTGTTTATGTACCTGATAAAACAGAAGTCACTTGAGGTGTAATGTCTTAACTGAAGTAGTGTCTTTTGTCCGCCATCTTGGAAACGTATAATTCTATTTAAGATTACGCAGCCATTGCTTCATTTATCGAGGTTAAGAAAGAGAATTACGATTTAGTGATGTGTTTCGATACAATGAAAAAATTGTATGCATAAAATATGCGTTAATTGCCTTTTAATTCATTGTTTTGTAAAGCTGATATACACGAAATGAAAAGCTTTCAATATTAACTGTCTAAAAATGGTGGTTTGAGAGCCTCCTTTGTAGCTACCCGATGTTTATCTTGCCCATTAAAAAAACATATTTGTCAACGACCAATGTGGATTTAGCACCTAAATTGGATATAAAGATATGTTTTCTATTTATAACAAAAGTTCTTCTGCCAACTTAGAACTGAAGTGACGTTAAAAGTCGACAATGGAAGAGTTTTGATGGTTTGGGAGAACAAATTCAAAATAGGCTAATCTCTATGAAAATGACTTGGCGATCGTTACGAACTGGTTAACGATCACTAAACTTGTTTAAGAGCCCAGAGGATCACGTGACCGAACTAGTTACAGTAATGTCGATCTTATCGCCTTTTAGAAGTCGGGTGATTCCTACGAAATGCTGCAAGGGTGAAAATGGGTTAACATAAGAGGTTACCGAAGACTGACTGCCATGATAGAAAATGGGTCTAATATGGCTTCCATCGCATTCATAGAAAACATACGAGATTCGGAGGGGGTAACTGTGGTATTTGAGAGTTGTTTCGTCTTTGCAGGAATGAAATCCTCGGCATTCGAGATATTTTAGGGACATTTTGGGATCCCATACCTCTGTCGGGGGTTACTTCACTGCTTGGCCACGTGGCTTAAGAGGTTGAAAAAAATTATAAAAAATTTTCTCCTTTATAATTTTATATTCCTCTTACAACTCTCACCACCCCTTTCCTCATAACCACAAAACCTGGGACTAAATAAAATTTATATTCTAGTTAATTTTTCAAGTCGCAATGTAGGATCTTTTCTAGTTATTTAAATACTTAAATGTTTTTCTCTAGATTTACTTGTATCATTTTTCTAGCTTTACTTTTCGGCCACGTTACCTTAGCTAATACTCAATCCAATTGTATCCTGATATTTAGGATACCATGGCATCAGTTTTCAGGATGTCAATTTCCACAAATTATTTCGAAAGCCATGAACCTTCCAAACCTCAACCTTTGAATGACTTGGGCTTTATAACTACTAACAACATGATGGCTTTCACTCACCAAATGAACTTCTATTTAACTGCTACATAAGACTAAAAAATGGCCCTTTTCTCTTTTTCCATTATACCTGTTCGATCCAGGTTAACGAATAGCTAATGAATCCCATGAAAACTAGCAGTTTAAACTGGTTACAAAGGTGACCTGTATGAGATAAAACTTGCCCATCTTGTGGTTACCAGAGGATTGGTTCAGCCGTTCTCAAGGCACTTACAAAATCTACAGAAAAGGTTGTCCCACACATGTCTGGCTGTTAAGAGGGTATTTGACGTGTAGCAGGACAAGAATTGGTGACAAGTGGCGGGAACACCAAAAACCAGAACAGTTCTCTCAGCGGCGTGGTTGGTATGGTGTTGGCGTCCCAACTCGCTGGTCGCGGGTTCAATTCTCGGCCATTCCATTGAGGAGTGAGAGATGTGTATTTCTGGTGACAGAAGTTCACTCCAGACGTGGTTCGGAAGTCACGTAAAGCCGTTGGTCCCGTTGCTGAATAACCACTGGTTCCATGCAACGTAAAAGCACCATACAAACAAAACAGAACAGTTCTCTGCTTTTGCACTTGGCACTTACACAAAAGCAGACATTGTTCCTTGGTATTGCTGTATGCAGAAGACTTATCAACAGAACCAAATTTGAAAATGCAGAATTTTAGTCAAAGACCACACACAGGGACCCAAGATGACATTCAGGAACAGTGCCTCATTGGCGTGATCGGTATGATCTTAGCCTACCACCTCGGTGGCCGCGAGTTCGATTCTCGGGCATTCCAGTGAGGGGTCAGATGATAGAAGTTCACTCTGGACGTGGTTCGGAAGTCAGGTAAAGCAGTTGGTCCCGTTGTTGAATAACCACTGGTTCCATGCAACGTAAAAACACCATACAAACAAACAGAAATCGAGGATAGGTCTGAAGGGTGTAACATGTAAAACCTCGCAGTTGCACTATGAATCCATTGTTGAGAGGGTGGTTAGAAATATGGGGAAGATTGCAAAGGACAGTGCAAAAAACTTTAGTAACGACTACAGTGTAGACAGGCACAGTGATGGCACCAACCCCCTATGGGATAGGACCACAGGAATGATCATAAAAGTACCTCATAAGTGTGGCTATTGTAGTTCAGAAAACCTAATATTAATCAAGTAACCAAAGTTTCTATTAGTTCAAAACCTCTATAAAAGAAGTAACCTGCAGAATTGAGTTGCAGTAACAGGTATTGAACATAACCCACAAGACCACAAAGGAAGGTTTTACAAAATGAGAGCCAGCCTGGTAACTACACAATTTAAAGCTGTTGCAAAATCGTGCAATTAGAATGAGACAGCCAGCCTGTACAAGACATAATTAAAGCTGTTGCAAATCATTAAGTGAAAAAGTGGAACCATTTTGCACAGGGGAACGGTTTAGACCAAAATCTACTAAATTATAAAATATGAAGGAGTATAGCTGCTGTCTGTCTTGATCTGCCCGATGGTTTTCGTACTCAAGAAGGGTAGAGGAACAGTTAGTAAAAATGGTCAATATGAAAGCAAGATGAAAACCAGTGAAAAGGGTTCGACCACATTGAGAGGAATCTCACCCCACCAAACAATACTACCAGTGAAAAGGGTTCGACCACATTGAGAGGAATCTCACCCCACCAAAAGGGCTCGACCACATTGAGAGGAATCTCACCCCACCAAACAATATTACCAGTGAAAAGGGTTCGACCACATTGAGTGGAATCTCACCCCACCAAACAATATTACCAGTGAAAAGGGTTCGACCACATTGAGAGGAATCTCACCCCACCAAACAATACTACCAGTGAAAAGGGTTCGACCACATTGAGTGGAATCTCACCCCACCAAACAATATTACCAGTGAAAAGGGTTCGACCACATTGAGTGGAATCTCACCCCACCAAACAATATTACCAGTGAAAAGGGTTCGACCCCATTGAGTGGAATCTCACCCCACCAAACAATATTACCAGTGAAAAGGGTTCGACCACATTGAGTGGAATCTCACCCCACCAAACAATACTACCAGTGAAAAGGGTTCGACCACATTGAGAGGAATCTCACCCCACCAAAAGGGCTCGACCACATTGAGAGGAATCTCACCCCACCAAACAATACTACAGTGATTTCAATGAGAAATTAACTTCCTCGCAGCAACAATTCTCACATAACAAGATCCTTGCCAACCAAATGCGACTGAAACCTTGACAGAAAAAGGCACCAGACTCACAAAACAAGGAGGAACATTTATCTGATATCTTGCCAAGACGAGACAACAAGAAACCATTAAAGGATACCGTTGGTACACACACCTAATTTAGTTATGCTAGTCTAATTGGACACAAACTTTTCAAGAGAACAGTATTGATGCATTTAAAAACTGAGGCCATTTCACTAATAAATAATTAATTCAATTATAGACTTAAGCCTGTAATTCCTGCACGGGGTTGCAGACTGCTTTCGTGTCCTTACCTGATGTCTTGGTGGAATCGAAAACCTGTGGCATTCTAGGCCTTGACCACAGTTGTACGGTGATAAATGACAGCAGTGATTTTTTACTGAATTGGAATTGAATTCAACTCTTAAAAAACCAGTTGTCAAAATTTTGAAAATCCTCGAAGAGAAATAAGCCAATTCAACACCCCATCTCTTGTAACTAGGTTCTCTTTCTTATAATAATAATAATAATAAAGTTAAATTCAATAATTAACACACTGCAGTTTCTGAAATACTTAAAAAAAAAAAAATAGGTTACCTATTAACTATACACAAAACCTACCATCAGTACCATAATCATACCTTTATTGTGGACCAATGAACAGTCTTCCCAATTTGCTGTCTTCCATTTTATCTCCTACCTACTATTTCCCATACATACTAATCTTACTAACGAATCTTGTTATAGTCCAGCTCCCCTAAAGTTAGAACATCAACAATAATATAAAATACTTCTAATTCAAAACAGAATCAATCAGTTTATTTCCCAAAATACAACACTTCAGTTACAAACCCTTA
>NC_087203.1:50031768-50084962 GCF_015104395.2 Macrobrachium nipponense | reverse complement strand
CAGTTACAAACCCTTACCAACCCTTAGTATCATCATAAATCAGAACCATTTTCATTTTTGTGTGCTAATTTCTGTCAATTGTCTCGATACTAAATTCATACATTATAGTAGTATATCACTGGCTTTTTAATATTACATCTTATCAATGCATATGCAAGACTTACTTTAGTTTTTTAAATAGTACATCAAAAGTGCCAAGAACACTTATGAAACCAGAGAAAATACTTTACAGTCTACAATACATCACTATCCCATATAAACACTTATTTCAATAAGTGCGACAGCTTTTAAACAATTTCTAAGATATGTTTAAAACTATAAATCATGGAAAGTACTGGCCCTGAATTAAATGACATGCAACCTCTACATAGAAACATGTTACAGAGTGATCCCATTAGTTCATGTGAAATTCAACATCTGCTATTAGCTAATTAATTCCAGCATTATCAAATAAAAACTAGTCAACACCTAAAGTCTTAAAACTAGGCCAGACTTCCTGTGCATGGGTATTACAATTGTATTTGAAGACCAGGAACTTTAACTCGACAACAAAATATAACTGTTAAGCTAAAATTTTGTTTTAATATCCAAAATATTGCCACAAAAATAACCACAACTAGTCCATCACACACAACCAGTAGTTCACCATTCAACAGAATTCAATTCCAATTTAACAAGGTTTCCACTGATGCATGACAGTCATCTAACCTTTACAATGTTACACAACTTATTACTGAAATTACAGTAGTAAATTATTGGGGTTAAGTAAGATTGAACACTAGTTTATTGTTTTACAAAACTCGCAATGTGCCGCTGCTTCTTGATCAAAGAATAACGAATGAAATAACAATTTGTCAAAAATTGTATTTTTCCTAACTATACAAACCTGAGGTCCTTTAACTATAGGAATATCTTTTGTGTAGCTGGATTAATGGCCGTTGAATCTTGAACAGGGTGTTAGGCAGTAACTACCGTGGGGCAGGCTAGCCTTTCGGCCCAGGTTCAGATTGAGGGGTGGCATGAGGTGGGCATATTTGTTAAAGGACCTCAGGTTTGTATAGTTAGGCGAAAGAATGTAAATCATGTTGGCATACTTTAGCAGCCGGCTCTTGACACAAGGAGAGGGGCGGGTACAAGGGTTATCACAAGAAGTGGGTTTGTATATTAATTGAAAAACCAAGGACAAACCTTTGTTTAGCATTAATATCAAACACCGTATAAGTATAATTATTTTAAATACACAAAATAAACCAAAAGGATCCTACCGGGAAAAAAGATTAACGACCAGTCAGCCGGAGCTCACAAACACACGAGGAAGACGGCCGAAAGTAAAGTGGAGTGTTTACATCCGGGCAGGCTAGCCCACGGTAGTTACTGCCTAACCACCTTGTTCAAGATTCAACGGCCGTAATTCCAGCTACGCCGAAAGTATAATCCTATTGTTAAAGGACCGAAAGGTTTGTATTACGTATCAGAACAAATATGAATGTGGTGCATGATTATGAGTCAAGCAATGAAAAAGTTAAAGAGTTCAAGCATATAAAGAAACCCTATTTATCTTGGTAAGTCTTTGAATATTAAACCCCCAATTCAACCAAACCAGTAAGCTTACTTGCTTAACGTTAAATTCACAGGGATGACCCAAACAGGATCTTTGACAGACATTTTACTCTACTGTAACTCCAAAAAATTTTAGTTGAGGATAAACTGAAAATATGACTGACAAATTCACGTGACGCAATATATTAATTTAATATCCATGGGGACAAAGGGTTATGGATAATTTTTGGACTGCAGTATACATTAATAATTTAAGCGTAATCTGAGGAGGGAAGTATGTATTAATCAAAACCGAGCTCTGTGAATACATGCCACCAAATTAAAGTAACACAGCACTCACTTCAGACAGTATAATACGTATAACCTTTACAATTCACAAAGGTTAGCCATACCAATTTAATACCATTAAAAACATATAAAAACATGCCCTTCCTTTGGCATTTTTAAATATATATCTATGAAGTACATGACTCTTCAACAATCTGGCTTATGTTTTCCGATTAAAATACTTCAAATTTGTGGAGTAAGCACGAAGGCTTTTCGATTATAATATAGCAATTCACGTACATAATTTTGATTGTGTCAAATGCTATCAATTTCTATCATTTGATGGCTTAAAATATTTGTTTTTTAAAAAACTATCCTGCTTTCATCATTTCAAAACTCATGCAACAAACTCTTGGTATTACATACAAACATACTGTAGTTACCTTCGCATTATCTAATACATTAAACTAATTTTCTTTTCTCATTCTGTAATCAAATTTCGATTATTGAGCTAGTGACCTCTAAGACAACGTACCATTAAGCTTTGCACCACACTACACCTTAGAAGACTGTATGACGACAGTCCAGTACCGATAATAAACCGTCACACCTTTAGGACATGGACATTATTAAAACAAAATTAATTATGACAATGTGCCATGAAATGAAAGATATGAAAAGCAATTAAACATGCATAATAGTCTGTGAAATATTTACAAATTAATTTAAATTCTGATTATCTTAATATCATTGTTATTGCATTGAAATGAATGAGCTTTAAAAGGTTCCAATCGTGCAAGAGGAAAAGTGGAATTTGAATTCTAACATATAATCATCAAATACATTGAAAAATTCTTAGTGGCGATCATCAACCTTATAAAGGCCATTATGAATACTTCTATATACTTCTCATACCTATATGAAATTCTGCCTCATGGGCAACATGTCATTTGCAAAAAATGGAAAAGTTTCAAGGACGTTTAAACCTTTTCTTCACATGAACTATTGATACTTTTATTAGTTTTCCTCGTAATAATGTATTAGGTCTTGACGTAGTTTCAACGTATTCCCTGCCGTGCATGCTTGGTGGTAAGTCGAAAGTCATTGATTATTTGCTTGAGTTTCCCAACGTTCCCTTCCAATAAGCTCTTCCTTGCAAAGGAAGATGATAATTACAAAAAGGGCAACTGGGAATTATTATTAACAAATCCTTAACTTCAAATTTTTAACACAACTAAATTACAGGCAGCCCCTGGGTCACGTCAGTCTCAGCTTACGTCGTTTTTCAAATATCTGTTCCGGGTTACAGCAGCGTCTCGAGGGGTTACATCGATTCAGTCTTATGGCTTGCTGTACGCAACAGAAGATTATTTGTACATTTCTGGCAGAAATCCGAGTTAGTTAATTTATTGACAAAACATACAATACGTTATGTGCTTACATAAATTTATACAAGAGTACATTATTTTAGTTACAAAAATCATTGAGAACAAAACATAGTTTTACACACATACATATGTACACACACCATATATATATTTGTCCAAAACAAAACATTAAACCTATCAATGGTAGGTGAACACTTCACTGATATAATCCCAGTACAATCATGAATATACCTACATAAATCAGCAACTAAAACAGGCTCCACATCCATCAAATTAGCCCACACTGCAAAGTTCAACCTATTAAATCTGTACGGCAACCGCCAGATAAGGGACAAGAAATAAGTACACGACTTTCTGATTGTACACTACTATTATCACAGTGGCAAGTTCTGCATAGGTCGGGATTCTGCTCCATCTACCTGTCTCCACCTTCAGATTATGAGACATCAGAACGCAAGCGTGTGAATGACACTCGGCAGAAATCTGGGACATACTGGGTAGTAGAATAAACCATATGTACACTCAGGGAAGGTTTAACTCAGACACATATGTATTGAATTTCGTGGCATTTTCAGCTCTCTCGCGTACTTCCTGTGCAAACATTTCCAACGAATTTTGCTCCTCATTTTGTTCTAACATGTTTGCTAAAAAACTATAACCCGGAGTTCGGTTGTCTTTGCACAAATCAAAGATGTAATTGAATGGCAATTCTTCATCTATATTTTCTCTCTTGGACCAACCAAAAAGGATTTCTGTTTTCTTCTTATGATATCCTTTGACGGGACGAATGCCTCCCTCCATCATACATAATTTAATACTCGTGTTTCTTTCGAACACCAAGCAAAACTTTGACTAACTTATTATACGTTTTTCTATCCCTTTAATATTATAGTTGTCCAGGATTTTCACAGCTATATAACAGTGTTGACATTACCGCTGCATCGAAAACTCGTTTTTTATATACATATGGCATTTGGCTGTTAGCCACACAAAAAATTGTAAACTTATTTACTACTGCCTCGCTACGGCCTCTCGTGCAGACTTATGACATCACCAACTTGCCACTATCCACGAACCACGCTCCAAGGTAAAGATATCTCTGAGTGTATCTCACAATAATACTTTCTACATGTAAGTCTGTTGATATCATCATCATTATTTATCACAAAAAAATTATAACCATTCCATATTCAGCACAAAATTTACATAATACTTTTAACTTTTTCTTGCACTATTTCTCTACAAGATCATGGATGCACACCTCAACAGAAGCAAGGTAAACTAACTGGATAACCAAAGGATTAAAGGAAAGGCTTTCATCACTTTATTTCTCATTTTTGCCAAGTTAAAATTTTAATATGGTGTTCTGGTTAAAGTTCTTTTCTGGCTTACATTGTACTTCAGGAATGGAACCTCAATTCAAGTGCTTTTAAAACCATAAAGCTACATAAGATGATAATGCTTCAGACATCATTGAAACACTTTGAACCTCCAATTCAGGAATGGAACTTCAATTCAAGTGCTTTTAAAACCATAAAGCTACATTAGATGATAATGGTCCAAACATCATTGAAACACTTACTCAAAACTAAATGACAATAATTTCATGGATCAGAATGAAAATGACACTATATATATTCAAATGATTGTCAACCACAGGTCAACTAATTAAATACGTCATTAAACTCAATAATAACTTTTCTTCGGACATTAAATAAGTCTCTGTCTGTAAAACAAAAAGAATTGTACAAATTATAAAATTGTGGATAAGGGCATGCAGTTTTCAAATGAATTACAAATAATTTTGATTATACTGATGGAGGTTATATCATGACTGATTAACCTAATCACATATTAGATCCAACATATTCACCATAACCTCGTTTTCGAGTCTATAACCACATAGTTTCTTGTAGGCTATAAGCATATACTAACCTCAATAACAAGAGCAGGGCAATTCCTTCAACATGCTCGCCTCGTACAGTGAACGAACATCTCGAATTGGTCCTTTTCAATCAAGAAGGGTGACTTTTTAAATAGTTGCTGTCTACACCTTGCTGACGATATACCTGCTTTGCAAAAATTTTATCTATCAGAAATTACACTGATAATGAAGACGGGCCAACCATTTTCATATATATTAGTCCTTTCCCTGTAATCAACGATCTCTGAAACAGAATTGAATGGAATATAAAATATAAGCCTGCAAAAGAACCATGAAAACTCCTAGAATGTTTCAGACTGTCTAATAAAGTTTATATCGGTTACCAGTACGATTATATCCTTAATTTTAAGCCCCATCCCCCTTAAAGGACACTAAAAAACATCTGTAGTTATTTAGACAGCACTTTTAAAAACTTATATTAACCCCAACAGGAGACTACAGGAGATTACTCATATAAGTCACAAGATCGAAGTTCGCTTACAAAACAACAAAAATACGGAATAGCCTAACAAAAATTGTGTGTTAAAGAGGGTTTGCCGGGCTAAATATGATATACATGCCTTTGGTTATGTTTGGCTGCCAAACTCATCCTCAGTCACGCTTTCCTCTTTACACTACTCACCCAACTGCAGATACTCAGGGCTATGCTGTACTGTCCGCTGGTCGAGGTCACTGAGGACACCCACCAACAACAAAGACAAACAACCAAGAACCACAACCCCACTAACCAACGCAACAACCAAGGACCACCAAACCCAACCAACAACAACAACAACCCAAGAACCACAACCCAACCCCACACTCAACATCATAACACCCCAGGACCACAACCCCACAACTCAACACAATAACAAACAAGGAATTCAACCACAACTCAACAACACAGCAAACAAACAAGGAATACAACCACAACAAAAGACCACTGCACAAACCTTCACCAACACAAATAACAACACAAAAAAGGCAACACACACCCACTAACAACAGCTCACCAACAACAACCCTCAACCACAATAACTCACACATAACCCAACAGGAACTCACAAACACAACAAATCCAATAGCACAGGATCAACAACAATAAGCAAACAATATTAACTTAACAACAACTAAATAACAAATCAACAAAATGATATTGTCATGTTACAATAAAGTTTTATACATACTTACCTGACAGATATATACTTAGCTATAGACTCCGTCGTCTCCGACAGAATTTCAAATTTCGCGGCACACGCTACCGTAGGTCAGGTGATCTACCGCCCTGCCCTGGGTGGCAGGACTAGGAACCATTCCCGTTTTCTAATCAGAATTCTTCTCTTCCACCTGTCTCCTGCGGGGAGGCTGGGTGAGCCATTAATCGTATATATCTGTCAGATAAGTATGTATAAAACTTTATTGTAACATGACATATCATTTTTATACATTCAACTTCCCTGCCAGATATATACTTAGCTGATTAGCACCCATTGGTGGGTGGGTAGACAGCTAACTACTGAAATAGACAGGTAAACAACATATGTTGTAGGTATTAATAAACCTTGGTTCCTACCTTATTAGGCTGAAGACTTCGCGGCTACTGCCTTGGAGTCTGCTTAGCCTCAAGAGCCTCAGCGAGATATTGATCTATGGCTAAGAGTTCTTGTGGGTCTGCCAATGGGGTCTTATCCACTTACTCGGCAGAGCCTAAAGGCCTTTGTCATTGGGTGCTATTCCACTAACATGACAATACACCTTGTTCAAGGAGCACAACACCGATCCCGATCACCTGATCCTAACATCCATGTTAGTTTCTAAGATTGCAAGGAGTTATCCCCGAACTCCTTACAAACAACCAAAAACTCGAAACATAATTACACTTTCATTTATACAAAATATACAAAAAAAAATTTTGTACTCCCCGACTAGCCATACATACCCTTGATCCCCTACCAGCAATGACACTATGCGCCCGTGCGACATCCGTGAGCTTGCTAATAGAAAACCAAGCACATATCTGACAAGAGGGTTTATGTACGATAAATCAAAATATTTTAAGGATCAGTCTTTGCTCCAAGACCCAGCACTGTATCTGCTGATACAAATGGACCTAGAGAGAAGCACTTCTCATAGGTCACTCTCACATCCTTCAGATAATGAGATGCAAAACACTGAATTGCACCTCCAATACGTAGTCTCAATGATATTTTTTTAAGAGACATATTCTTTTGGAACGCCAAGGACGTTGCTACTGCTCTCACCTCATGGGTCTTAACCTTTAGAAGACCGAAGGATTCCTCCGAGCAGTTCTTGTGAGCGTCCGTAATTACGCTTCTCACAAAGAAAGCCAAGGCGTTTTTGGACATGAGTCTTTTGGGGTTCTTCACAGCACACCAAAGACCTTGTTGACAAGCTCCCATCTGTCTCTTCCTCTCTAAATAAAATTTAAGAGCTCTCACTGGACAGAGAGACCTCTCTGTCTCTCTGCCTACGAGGTTAGATAGACCTTTTACTTCAAAGCTTCTGGGCCAAGGTTTTTGACGGGTTTTTCGTTCTTCGCCAGAAACATTGTCTGGAACGAACAGATGGCAGCATCTCCTTTGAACCCCACTGTGGAATCTAGAGCGTGCAATTCGCTCGTCCTCTTGGCTGTAGCGAGAGACAACAGGAATAAGCATTTCCTAGTGACGTCGCGGAAGGAAGCCAGATGTAAAGGCTCGAATTTATCCGATGAAAGGAATTTCAGGACCACGTCCAGATTCCAACTAGGTGTTCTAGGAGTTGCTGCTTTTGAAGTTTCAAAGGATCTAATTAGATCGTGTAGATCTTTTGTTGTCTGCAATATCTACCCTCGATTTCTAAATACTGAAGGACAGCATGCTTCTGTATCCCTTTATTGTTGAGACAGATAGGTGAGATTCCTCTCTCAGAAAGAGGAGGAAATCGGCAATATTCACTATAGAGGTACTGGAGGAGGACAGCTTCTGACTCTCACACCACCTCCTAAAGACTTCCCACTCGATTGGTATACTCTTCTCGTCGAAGCTCTGCGGGCTCTAGCGATAGAGCCCGCAGCCTTGCGAGAAAAGCCCCTTCGCTCTGACAAGTCTTTCGATAGTCGAAAGGCAGTCAGAGCGAGACCTGGGAGGTTGTGATGAAACCTCTCGAAGTGGGGTTGTCTGAGTAGATCTGGTCCTGTTTGGAAGAGATCTGGGGAACAAGTCCACTATCCACTCCAGTACCCTCCGTGAACCATTCCTGGGCTGGCCAAAATGGGGCTATTAGTTGTCAACTTCGTGCTCTTTGAAGCTACGAACTTCCTGAGCACTTCCCCCCCAGGATCTTGAACGGGGGAAAGGCGGTAGGCGTCCACACCCGACCAATCCAGGAGAAACGCGTCTATTGCGAAGGCTCTCGGATCTTCCACTAGAGAGCAAAAGATCTCTACTCTTTTGGAGAGGAACGTCGCAAACAGGTCTATGTGAGGTCTCCCCCCACAGGGACCAAAGACTTCGACACACTTCTTCGTGTAGTCTCCATTCTGTGGGAAGGACTTGATTCCTCCTGCTCAGTCTGTCCGCTCTCACATTCTTTATCCCTTGTACAAATCTTGTGAGGAGAGTTATGCCTCTTTCTTCTGTCCAGGTTAACAGGTGTTTTGTTAACTGAAAGAGGAGAAAGAGTGCGTGCCTCCCTGCTTGCGTATGTAAGCCAGAGCCGTGGTGTTGTCCGAGTTTATCTGTATCACCCCGCCTCTGACTATCTCTTCGAAGAACCTTAAGGCTAGGTGTATGGCCACTAGTTCCTTGCAATTGATGTGCCAGGACACCTGTTCCTTTGTCCAGGTGCCTGACACCTCCCTTGCTCCTAGCGTCGCTCCCCATCCCGACTCCGAAGCGTCGGAAATATAACACTTGGTCTGGGTTCTGCAGGGCAAGCAATACTCCTTCGTTCTTTTGAAGAGGAAGGATCCACCACTTCAAGTGATCTTTTATCTCTTGTGGAAGCGGGAAGATGTCCGAGAGTTGTCCCGTCTTCCAACTCCACACCCCTTTCAGGAAAAACTGAAGAGGGAGAAGGTGAAGCCTCCCCAGAGAGAAGAACTTTTTCTAGTGAGGAACAGGGTCCCTAAAATGGCTCAGAAATCCCTCGCTAACTGTTCTTTTCTCTCTAAGAAGCTCGAGATTTTCGACAACCTCGAGTGATTTCTTTCTCGCGAAAGAAATACTCGAAAACCCCGAGAATCCATCTGAATCCCCAGATAGACCAAGCTCTGGCTGGGGACCAGCTGCGACTTCTCGAGGTTCACGAGTAATCCCAAGCGATTCTATCATCTTTCTTGTTACTGATAAGTCCTCCAAGCACTGAATCTCCGACTTGGCCCTGATCAGCCAGTCGTCTAAGTAAGGGAGAATGTTTATTCCCTCTAGGTGAAGCCATCTTGCCACATTCGCCATCAAAGGGTTGGTGAATACCTGCGGAGCTGTAGACAGACCGAAGCACAGAGCCCTGAATTGAAAAATCTTGTCTCCTATTACAAACCGAAGATATTTCTTTGACAAATGGTGAATGGGAACGTGGAAATACGCATCTTGCAAGTCCAGAGAGACCATCCAATCTCCTGGACGAAGAGCCGACATTACTGAGCGGCCGTTTCCATGCGGAACTTCTTTTTCTGAACAAAGCGATTCAGAGCGCTTACGTCCAGTACTGGTCCTCCACCCCCCCGATGCCTTTGGTACTACAAAAGGCGATTGTAAAATTCCCGGGAGTGTGGATCCTGCACAAGTTCGATGGCCTCCTTTTCCCACATTTGTTCCACCATTTGAAGGAGAGTCTTTCTCATTACAGGGTCTCTGTACCTCGCTGACAGTTTCCCGAGGCGTAGATGTTAGGGGAGGGCTGTCCTCGAAGGGATTACGATCCTTTCTTTAGGACCGACACTGACCAAGGGTCGGCTCCCCTTTTTGCCATAATCCTGCAAAGTTCAGGAGTCTGGCGCCCACTGGTGCTTGAAGGAGCAACAAGTCATTTGGTTTCTTGAAAGGTCTAAAGGAAGACTTCCTCCTCTTGTCAGAGCTCTTCTTTCTGGCAGGGGGACGAGCCGCTGCACCTCCACGAAAGGGCTGCTGAGGAGGACGAGAGTCCTTCTTAATCGTCGACACTACTGGCGTGTCCTTTCTTGGACGTTTGTACTAGTAGTCCTGTGTCGCCTTCTCAGTTAGTGAGCGAGATATATCCTTCACTAACTGAGAAGGAAACAGATGATCCGACAGAGGGGCGAACAATAAAGCAGTCCTCTGGCTCGGAGAAACCCCTTTTGATAATAGGGATCCATATACTGATCTCTTCTTCAGAAGACCAGCACCAAAAAGGGAAGCCACTTCTCCCGAACCGTCCTGTACTGCCTTGTCCATGCAAGACAGGACGCTATGGAGAATCTCTGGGTTTTTAAGAAACTCCGGATCTTTAGATTTGTTGGCCAGAACTCCGAGTGACCAATCCAGAAAGTTGAACACCTCTAAAGTGACCAAACAGTCCCTTTAGAAAGTGGTTCAACTCCGAAGTGCTCCACGTTGATCTGACCGATCCTAAGGAGTGACGTCTAGAGGCCTCCACTAAATTGGAAAAGTCCGCATCTGCCGAGGCAGGAAGAGAAAGACCCATAGTCTCTCCTGTCCCATACCAAATACCTCTCTTTCCATGGAGTTTGGAACGGAGGCATGCAGAATACAGTCTTTCCCAACTCTTTCTTCTTGTCCATCCAAGAATCTAATGAATGGAGTGCCTTCTTCATCGAAATTGCAGGCTTCATTTTCAGAAAGGCCGAAGATTTTGCCGTAGCCGAGCTCGAAAAGAGAGAACGAGGAGGAGGAGGAGCCGCCGGACTAAGAGTGTCTCCAAACTCTTGTAGCAACAATGAGGCTAAGACCTTATAATTCGAGAGTCCTTCATTTGCAGGAGGTTTCGTCATCAGACAAATCGTCTAACCTCGATCAGACGAAGGAGAAAGCTCTCGTTTGGAGGGAGAGTCCTTCCAAGACCTCCTACGATCTGAAGGAGAGGACTTCTTATTTGAAGACAGTCATAAATTCCAGGAAAGAGTCTCCGACTCCTGACTCCTGACTCCGACTCCTGCCTCCTGGCTCTTGCCTCCTGGCTCCTGCTCTCCTGCCGGATGACTCCACACTCCTGGCTCTTGGCTCTTGCCTCCTGGTTGACTCTCACTCCTGGCTCTTTGCTCCTGCCTCCTGGGTGACTCCTCCCACTCCTGGCGCCGGTGCAGACGTCTGATCGTTCATCCACGTTCGTACAGGAAGCCTCACCTCAAGTAGGAGCATCGATCCTGGCGGCAGATACCTCCATACGTCTGGAGGATCTTTTGATCGGAAGGGAAGAGTCTTTCCTTCTAGGAGGCTCCTTTGAAAGAACTCCTACAAAATACGAAATCTGTTCTTGCATAGTCATCATGAACCTCTTCGTAACCTCCTCTTTATCCTCTTCGGGCGGGAGGGGGAGGAGGAGGGGAGGAGTCCATAGCCTCCACCTCCTGACTCCTTCTCACTCTGGTTGAAAGAATGGCTCTTCTTGCCTTCCTTAACTCCCGAAGGAGACTCTCAGGGAAGTTTCTGGGCTCGAATCAATCGTCGGAGCCTTCCAACTCTCTTGAGTGGGTCGAGATCGATCTGAATCCCTCCAATCACGTCTCGGAGATGAAGATCCCGACGACGAAAAAACACTCACGCAGGACGCTTTTGCAATAGCGATCCTTGGCAGTCTGGGGTGTCACAGAAAACCGCCGAAGGGACACCTGATCGGTGGGGATTCTCCACAACCTCCTTTCGGTTTTCGACATTCCTTCTCTCTGGGCATGTGAGCTTGGAAGAGGTCTAAGACCTAGGAGCGTTTGCGGAGCCGACCAGATGCCCCCTCCACTACAACTGGGGACACTCATCTGCCACTGAAAAATCACTAGCTACTTACCTACTGGCAGCCATTTTGTTTTTCCATCAACTTGAAGGCTGCTTTTAGATCCGCAAGTTCTTTCGCTGAATCTACAGGTTCTGCAATAGAAGGGGCTGCAATGGAAGGAGAAGTAGCAATACTTACCCTTGGGGAAGATCCCAAGCTAGGAATTAGTTCAGATCTCGAACTACTTAAACTTCTATAAAGAAAGCCTTCCTCACTCTTTCTCTCTCTAACTTTTTCAATAATTAGTAGATTCTTCCATTCGTTCTCACTCAAATTCTCACATTCCTTGCAAGTATTAGTAAAAGAACATTCATACTCCCTGCAAACCCTTGCATACAGTGTGAGGTCTACCGAAGCTTTCGGCAACCTCACCTTACAGCCTACATTCACACATCATCTCACAACCATTCCAGAGTCAGACATTTTTAAAGAAAAATCCAAAATAAAGTCCACAAAACAGTCCACAAAAGCGTATGCCAATCCAACAATCCAGATACGTCACCAAAAGTCGGTCAGAAGATCAATTGCCGGTGAAAAAAGAAAAACCAATCGAGAGGAACCAACAACAATGTTGATGGCCCGGGCGACAGAAGAATTCTGATTAGAAAACGGGAAAATGGTTCCTAGTCCTGCCACCCAGGGCAGGCGGTAGATCACCTGACCTACCGGTAGCGTGCCGCGAAATTTGAAATTCTGTCGGAAACGACGGAGTCTATAGCTAAGTATATATCTGGCAGGGAAGTTGAATGTATAAAAACGCAAAACTCAACTGATTTTCAATACCTTCAACACTTCACAGACCGCTGCCGACACTACCGATCATCACTGATTCTGACCCAAGACTGACTAAAGACTGCCCTCCTAAACACAGAACTCTAACCACTAACTCCAGCTGCACCAGCAGACAACCCAGAACTCACAACAGCCAATTCAATCGTTAACTATCCACACAGCAATTACACACCCTCTCTCTGTCTAGGACGTTGTCAAATGGAACTCCCGTAACTCCTCCATATTTCTTCCGTAACTCCCACGGATGCTCAGACGCAGGCCCCCTGGATCTTGTTTGAGAGCCCTCGTACACACACTCATACACACTCCCACTTCTCCCAGACCACTTCCAGTTAGACTCCCACTACCATCTCCCTCGCTACCATCCTTCCAAATCCCACTCAATATCTCATCTACCCCTTCTAACTCATTTACACTCCTGCCAACTCCTGAAGAGACTCATTCATACAGCCAACCACGTCCTTACTACCCGATTCCCTTCCTGCTGAAATCTCACTAAACCCTGACAATTCAAACCGACACACACTGTAAGTATCATTCCTCCCCTCAAAGTCATCAGTATTACATGCCTTATCCACCATTTTTACCCTAACACTAACCCCTCTATCATGCAGTTCACGTTTCTCCCTTTCATTCCCTTTACTTAAGTTCTTCCGCTTTTTTCCGTACTCAACCAACATTAACCAGACCCATTTCCTCACTGACACTCGCCCTCACTTATTCACCTGAAACCACTCTCATCACATTCTCCCAAACATACCGTCGCATACTAGAGGACCCACCCAACTGAATCCCCTTAACACCTAGTTTTCCAAATGCTCAGCCTGACTCCTCTTATACCTACACACACTCGCCACGTGACCTTCCTTTCCACATTCAAAACATTTCGCTCGCTGTTCTTTACACATCTTACCATAATGCCCATTTTTCCCGCAGTTGCCGCAAACCACATTCATACGGGTACCCGACATCCACTTGCTATATGCCTATCTGTCCACACCTGTAACACTTAATATCCCTATCTTTTTCTTACACTTGCTCACTTAATGCCCCCGTTTGCCCACACCTGCACACGTTACCTAACGCCCACCACATTTCATTCTTCCTGTGTCCTGGTTTACCACATCTGTAACACTGCTTGCTCTCGCTCACAACTAATTGACCCTACTCTTCCAACACTTGCACTCCTATCTCTTTTAGGGTCTACTACACTCACATTACTTACTCTGACACTCCTATCAACCACTTGCTCTGTGATTTGTGTCGGCCCTTTTAATTAAAACTGCTTCCCTATAGCTCTTAAATTCTGGCATAACCTCAGCTACTTCAGTCCTAACACTAACACTTCTACTATCTTTCATATAATCTATGTAACTCGCTCGTAATCCTCTACTATTTCTAAAATGTCATTCCACATCGACCTTTCATTCGTCCATTGCATTTTCTTCTCAACGTTTTCAGATTTATAAACACTATACACTCTCAGGCACAGTTGCCAACAACTTCCGCACTAACTCCTTACACTCCTTTATCCCTTCGTCCCAAACCCCAAACTTTTTCCTAGCTAATGTTTCCAAGCTGCACACATACATTGAAAAACGACTCACCAACATTCATTCTTGCCTCTTCAAAATCTTGCTTTCTCCTATATCTAACACTACTCTTTATACTCTTTGCCTGTCCTACAATCCTGGCTTTCACACACTCATGCAGCACATTCCCTACACTCATCATTACCCCATACATACTCAACAAAAGTCCTGTCAAAAGCTACCTAACTCTCTTGCCCAGGTGTCGCGTGAGGATTTTCCCTCACCATGACATTAAGATACGAGAATAATAATACTATTTGTATACATATATACTTTTGTCAGTCTTCTTGCCTGGAGACACGGTCGAGAATGGTACTGTGTCATAGTTGACACGGTGGGTATGAAGACTAACATTTACGCTGCCTCGAAAAATAGGGTAGGCCTGTCCTACCTGCTAGTACATGATATTCCTTGTGGGTATGGGTCTTACTACTGATGAGGCCAGGTGATGTCTTCCCACTGGGAGGCAATTGAAGTGCTGATTTCCATTTTAGGGGTATTGAAGAAATTTCTGGTATTCAGCTTGTTTTATTATTACTTATTTACATCATGCCAAATTTCTCCCACCCAGGCCCAGTCTTCCTTTCTCCCAGGCCCAGTCTCCTGGACTTGATTAATTTACCTAGTCCTCAGAAATCCTGGACTAGATCCCTGGACTAGATCCCTGGACTAGATCCCTGGACTAGATCCCTGGAAATATTCATTTTATTTAATTTTTGATTTCCAGAAATCAATACAATGCATAGTTTACAACTACAACAAAAAAAATAACAATTTTTATATCGAGACTCCAAAAAAATATATCAACACAGATTACGGGAATTGCTTTTCCTTCATAATAGGACAAGTATCAAACGTGGAACAACCCTGGAATCAATTAATTTACATTAAGGTGTAAATCACTTGATACCCTACTCCACACAGTACTAAAATGTTTCTACACAACATATGACAAGGGGTAAGGTTACCTGAAAGATTTCTGAGAAAAACTTAAACTACTAAAATGAGGTAAAATTAGGCTTAGGTGCCTTTCAACAGGATAGTCTAGCCTAGGCTTCTTAGAAATCGTTAAGGATAGCCTATGCAAAGTTTTATATGGCTGATTTTGACTAGGTTTACAATAGGCCACAAAGTTAGGTTAGCTTAATGAGGGTACAGGCTAAGTCCTATGTAATTAAGTTTTCCATGAATTTATATATATATATATATATATATATATATATATATATATTATATTATATATATATAGATATATATATAATATATATATATATATATATATATATATATATATATATATAAAGTATATATATATATATATATATTATATATATATATATTATATATATATATATATATATTATATATATATATATATATATAATAATATATATATATATATATATATATATATATATATATATATATATATTAGATATATATATATTAGCCTAACCATATTTATCAATAATAGTCATAATTCCTCATTCAAAAGAATTAGTCTAGGGTAGGCCTTCTTAAATTACTGTATAGCCTAGTCTAAGATCATGAGAGAGGTAGGGGTAACCCCAAGATGCCCTGTAGGATGGCCATGTTGTGGTACCCTTTGGCACTGGTATTTGCAAAAACTGTATGCAAACAAAACTCTTATAACTACTTTTTTAACGTTTTACTACCCAATCAATGCAAAGTTGCAACTCTAACTCAGCAATATTTCATGACACCTAATGAAGTGAAGTATCTTTCACGACAATGAAAATTTTCCTCGTTAAGGCATTGTCAACATGTTTTGACTGGGCAGGCAACTCTCACTTGAATTTATCGTCTACTACTGTTCTTTCATGATAAGATCTGTTCCAAATAATGCCCTAACGGTGATATTACAACTTTAAAAGCTTACCTGGCAAGGGATAGATAATCGTGATTCTTACATTTGTTGCTAGTGTTACCCAAATGCAGACGAAAGATTCAGGGCAGCGCTCCCATACTCAAGAGCGAAAGAAAAATAAAACAAGGGACTGGCTACACTGCCACGCACTCGTGTTCACAACAAAAACAGTTCACAGTTCCAATCACTTACAACAGTTGTGCAAAGATATTAGAGGAGGATGATGAATCAATTCCTAACTAAATCACTAATAATTAAGGGAATATTTTTCCCATTACACAGGCTCTCTTATTATCCCCATACTTAGCCACACAATACTTCTCATATTGCTCAAAAAGTCCCCTATGTCCCTGCTACCATATTCCTTGTATTGTGCACATCGGGGTACCTCTCATATATACACAGCCTTTCGCACTTCCTGCTCACTTTCGCTACTTCCATTCTGACCCTTCTTTCCCTCTTCCAAATATGGCAAGTCACTTCCATACTCTTGACTACGCTCTTCTTACCCTTCTTTCTACCCACCACCGCTATCTAAATTGTTCTCAGCCCTTTCCCCAATGTATTCAGTCCTAGTCTCATCCTGTCCGTCACCCTTACTAACCTTCTTTCCCTTTAGTCTTCTCCTTTTCCTCAGCCACCTCTTATTCTTGTCCTCAGGTTTATCCTATCTTGTGTCTTCCACTTCTTTCCCTTACTTATCACAACCAAATCACCTTCGTCACTCGTACTCTCATCCACTCGGTCTTCCACTTTCTTAACCACTCCTGGCCCAACACAAGACCCAGTAGGCCCACCTCCTGCTGCTCCCTCGCCCATGAACCCCTTCATCATCTCCTGCACTGTATTCATCATTACACCGAATTTTTCGTGTCCATTTTCTTAACCACTCTCTTCCGCTCCTTTCACCTCTTCTTTCATTTCCACTTTTGCACTCCTTAGCATTCCTCTCATTTCCTCTAACTCGCTCTTCAGCTCCTCACACTCCCCCCTCAACCTTTCATTACTCCACTTCCAACTTTTCCTTCCTCACTTTCTCCACCAATCATACAACCCAATACTCCAATCGTCTTGCAAGCTGCCGCACCAGCAGTCCATGTTTGGGCCGCCAAAAATTAATGTGGCGGGAATCACAAGCTTAAAAAACAAGCAGCAAAATCCCCCCACATAAACTTAACCAATCCAGCTGCCAAACTCACCCTCAGTCATACTTTTCCCTTTACACTACGGAATACACAGGACAATTGACCTACTTACACGCATGTACTCACTCAACTGCAGATACTCAGGGCTATGCTGTGCTGTCCGCTAGTCGAGGTCACTAGACACCACCAACAACACAGACAACAACCAAGAACCACAACCCACAACTCAACAACAACAAAACAACTGAGGACCACATCTCCACATCACAACACCCAAGAACCGCAACCCCACAACCACAACATAACACCCCAGGACCACAACCCCATAACTCAACACAACAACAAACAAGGAATTCAACCACAACTCAACAACACAGCAAACAAACAAGAAATACAACCACAACAAAAGACCCCTGCACAAACATTCACCAACACAAAAAAACAACACACACCCACTAACAACACCAAGGAATTACAACAGCTCACCAACAACCTCAACCACAATAACTCACACATAACCCCAACAGGAACTCACAAACACAAATCCAACAGCACAGGCACAACAAACCTAAGCAAACAATATTAACTTAACAACAACTAATTAACAAATCAACAAAACACAAAACTCAACTGACTTTCAGTACCTTCAACACTTCACAGACCGCTGCTGACACTACCGATCATCACTGATTCTGACCCAAGACTGACTAAAGACTGCCTCCTAAACACAGAACTCTAACAACTAACTCCAGCTGCACCAGCAGACAACCCAGAACTCACCGACAGCCAATTCAATCATTAACTATCCACACAGCAATTACACACACACACTCTCTCTCTCTCTAGGATGTTGTAAATGCAACTCCCATAACTCCTCCATAAAACCAGTTGGGAACAGTAGCATTCTTCAATTTTAACCTTGCCACAACCCACATGGACCATATTATCAAACTTCTAGAACACTTCTTTCTTTTTCCAAAAAAGTTGTACCCATGACAGGGACTAGAAATCATGCTATTAGCCAAATTTTGAGCCCTCAAAACCAAATGCCCATTACAAAATGAGGGGCTAGTGCGACGACAGGAATGGATTCACAGGATAAAACAAACCCAACCCAAGTTCTGACCTAACCAGAACTTATAGTTGGGGGCATCATGCCTCCAACCTTGGGACCTCCCCAAGTAGCACTAAACATCCTAAACAGTTTTTAAGAGCTGATACTGTCATTTTCCAAACTACCTGAAGATGACTGAAGTTATTTAGGGCCACTCCAAGTTAACACAATGGGAATACGTCGCTGTTCCTACGATCAAAAGCCACCCTCTTAAATCAGGGACATAATACCCATGAACAACACTATTCCCTCCATTAGGTTCGGCTATGATGTATCACTTGGCCTATGGTTTATAAGACTAATGCCTTAGGTTGGGTTAGGGTTAGAGGAAAGGTACAAAAGTACCCAAAGGCTTTTAGCCTACTCAAAAGCACTTCACTGACCTACAGGCAGTCCCCTAGGTTACTGCTGTCTCAGTTTACAGCGTTCCGACTTGACAGTGCTTGGCTCACAGCTTGTTACACAATTTTTCGAGACTGTAACTTGGTTCTACAACGCTTACGTTGCTTTAATGGTGTCATAAGTACTATTTATTCCCATTATAATTAAGACATTCTGGTTTACAGCAATTTTCGGCTTACAAAGAGCTGTCGAGAACGGAAATCCGTCACCCCCCTCCTTAAACCAAGGACTGCAAACATTTAAACAGAAATAATCCTAGCCTAATCGGTAATGGTTTACAAGTGAACAATATATGATAAAGCTATATAACCTACACAGCTGTGTAGAGCTCATCAAAACTAACATTCTGAACCCCAATACACCACCAGTCGCAAAACAAATTTACATGATGAATTCCTTTAAACCCAAATTTTTACCAACGCAAAAAATCAAACTTTTCAAAGTCTCCACTTCATCTTACCCAGAGTCAAAGTATACAGGGTCTGCTCACGAGGCGGTACTAAACCTATCCCCGCCCCTTCTGAAACGTCATCAGTTACAAAAGGACCATATCTTTATGAAACTATATTTACGATAACATTTTCATATAACTATTTTTGCGATGGTTGGTTTTTTTATATAAATTTTCCTTTATTGCATGTTGCCGTATACTACGTTAAAGTACAAAGAATGCTCTTTCAAATGATGTATACCACATTACAATTACGATTACTTTCAAACCCACAAGCGCGCACAGAAAAAATTATCTACGCACACAAAAAATGTGCAATTACTTCATCCGTCAACCTACATACAATTACGTTTCGTAGCGTATCTGACTAAGGGAATGATGATAGAAAGAAATTGAAAAATGGATTAGAAGCTGATAAAATTTACTATATAATGCTAAATAAAATTGATAGGTGTTCTCAGAAAATTTCGAGGATTCTAGAATAAAAACGGACCAAAATTTTTAAATTTTTATGTAAATATTTACCACATTTTCTTACATAAATTTTCATCTTATTACGTTTTGCCATATACCATGTAAAAGTACAAAGAATGCCCTTTCAATTGTTATATGACATTACAATTACAATTATTTTCAAACCCATAATCGCGCACGAAAATATTATCTACGCACGTAAAAATTATAAAAAATTAAGCGTTCGTGGGAGATCTGAAATCTAGCCCCGCCCCTTGTGAAACGTCCATCAGATACATCCAGCCAGACTGACGAAGGACTTTTTGTACTTTTTTTTTTTTTCGAAAATATTTATAATTTGAGGCATGCATAATTAATACCTTTATGAATACAGTTTGTGTTATATGTAAACTTATGTGTTCGGAAGTATATTTATGTGATATGAAGTGCTAATGAGAAATTTGCTGGAAATGTGTTCCCTGCATCATTTTCATCATCATTTATTCCTTTGATACCTTATATCGTATATGATGTAATTCTTATACTTTTGATATTGTTTTCTTTTTTTGTGGCCAAGTCGTGGAAATGCAACTGCCATTTTTTACACTGCCTGTACCATTTTCTTTGTATTTATTGCATAACAATAAGTATTCACAATAAGATTGGGAAATATAATTAATCTATCCTTCTAACCTTTATCATAAAAAAAGTTGCTTTTCAAAGTGAGTTATGAACACAGTGACAGAACTAAATACATTTCTTAAGAATTATTTAAAATCTTGATAATATTACTACTGAGAGAGAGAGAGAGAGAGAGAGAGAGAGAGAGAGAGAGAGAGAGAGAGAGAGAGAGAGTTGTCATGTTTAAAAGAAATGGACTTGAAGAAAATACAGCAAACCAGTATATAGGTAAGTAAATAAATAAGTAAAGAATAAACATATGAAGAAAGCTGGAGTAGCTGTGTGTTCAAACTGGTATACGTATTTTGTGCAATAAAATGTTATTGTTATAATACAATTAAGTTTGTTCATACTTACCTGGCAGATATATATATAGCTGTATTTTCTGACGTCCGACAGAATTTCAAAACTCGCGGCACATGCAGTGGGCGGCCATGGTGGTAGTACCCATTCCCGCCGCTGGGAGGCGGATATCAGGAACCATTCCCATTTTCTATTCATATTTTATTCATGACCCTTGTCTCCTGAGGGGAGGAGGGTGGGGGCACTATAATTATATATATCTGCCAGGTAAGTATGAACAAACTTAATTGTATTATAACAATAACATTTTGTTCATGAAACTTACCTGTCAGATATATATATAGCTGAATCCCACCTTCGGATGGTGGGAAGAGACAGAATAGGATTTTTTAGGAAACTTAAATTAGTATATGATGTACTTCTTGGTTCCTTACCTGTTGCAAAGTAGACTCTGTGATTACTGTCACTTAAGCCTGCTTCTGCTTTTATCAGAGTTGCCAGCCAGGTGTAGACCTGTAGTGCTGGTGTACTCTGGATGCTCTGTCAACGGGGACGTGACCTCAACGTGACAAGACCATCGAGCTAAACATATGGAGTAACACAGCAACCGACCACCACCTGACCAACTAACCAAAAGACCCCTGACAGTTAAACTAAAGAATGGGAGATTTCCACAGAAGATCTCACCATCACCAAAAAACACAACAATAAAACTAACCTAAACTAAGCTAAGGGTAGGAGAGAGCTACCTTTAGCCCCCAAAACTGTCTCTGGCCGAAATGTACGGCCCCAAAGAACTACAGTTCTCGTAAATCGTTCTCACATCCCGGAGGTAATGTGAGGCGAATACGGAATTGCTCCTCCAAAAGGTGCTATCAAGGATATCTTTGATAGACATATTCCTTTGGAAGGCAAGAGAATAGCTACGGCTCTGACTTCGTGAGCTTTCACTTTAAAGAGGCTCAAATCAGTCTTCTGGCAAGATGAATGAGCCTCTTTAATGACGTCCCTCAAAAAGAAAGCCACAGCATTCTTTGACAATGGCAATCTGGTCTTTTCACCGAGCACCAGAGATTACCTGAGGACCTCTTATCTCTTTAGTTCTATGAACATAGAACTTGAGAGCCCTGACAGGGCACAGGGCTCTCTCTGGTTCTTGACCCACGAGACCCGACATACCTTTGAGTTCTCAAAGCTCTTGGGCCAAGGATTAGACGGGTTCTCATTTTTAGCCAAGAAAGTTGGGCTCAACGAGCAGACAGCGTTGTCCCCCTTGAAGCCCACTAGGCTACTGAACGCTTGGATTTCACTAACTCTCTTCGCCGTCGCCAGAGAAGTTAGAAAAGCGCTTTCCTCGTCAAGTCCCGTAGAGAAGCTTCGTGGAGAGGCTCAAAGGGACTTAACATTAGATGTTTAAGAACCACATCGAGATTCCATGAGGGTGGTCTTGCCTGTGGAATCTTGGAGGTTTTGAACGACCTTAAGAGATCGTGGAGATCCTTGTTGTCAGAGAGGTCCAGTCCTCTGTGTCCGAAAACGGCCGACAATATACTCCTATAACCCTTAATTGTAGGGACTGCCAATTTCTGCACATTTCTTAAGTAAAGCAAGAAATCTGCTATCTGGTTCACAGAGGTCGTGGAAGAGGAAATTCCTTCCTTTTTGCACCATGCCCTGAAGGAGCCCACTTTGATTGGTAGACAGCTCTTGAAGAGGCTCTTCTAGCATTAGCGATTGCTCTCGCAGCTGCTTTCGAAAAGCCTCTCGCTCTGGCCAACTTTTCGATAGTCTGAACGCAGTCAGAAGCCAGAGCGGAGAGGTTTTGGTGATACCTTTTGAAGTGAGGCTGTTTGAGTAGATCTCTCCTCCAGGGCAACGTTCTCGGGAAGTCCACAAGGAAAGTCATGACCTCTGTGAACCATTCTCTTGCTGGCCACATCGGGGCAATCAGTCAACCTTGTCCCTTCTGAAGCTGCGAACTTCCTCATGACTTCCCCCATGATCTTGAATGGGGAAAGGCGTAAAGATCTAGGTCTGTCCAGCTCCAGAGCAACGCATCCACCGCAATTGCTCCTGGATCCAGGAACGGGGAGCAATACAGAGGAAGCCTCTTCGTCCTCGATGTAGCGAACAGGTCAACTAGAGGACGTCCCACAGTCTCCATAATTGCTGACAGACTTCCTGGTGCAAGGTCCACTCTGTTGGCAGAATTTGATTTCGACGACTGAGAATGTCCGCCCTGACATTCTGTACCCCTGCCACGAATCTCGTCAGGATCTTGATCTGCCTTACGTCTGCCCATAGCAGAACTTCCCTTGCAAGGAGAAAAAGGGATCGGGAGTGAGTTCCTCCCTGATTCTTCAGATATGCAAGGGCTGTGGTACTGTCCGAGTTGACTTGAATGACCTTGCCTGACACTTTGCCTTCGAAGAACTGCAGCGACAGGAAGATCGCTGCCAGTTCCTTCACATTGATTTGCCAGGCTACCTTCCCCTCTCCAGGAGCCTGACACTTTCCTCCCCTCCTAGTGTTGCTGCCCAAACCGGAAATGGAAGCGTCTGAGAACAACACTAGGTCGGGGCTCAGAAGATTTAGGGATAAGCCCTCTCGCAACTTCTGAGGGTCGAGCCACCATCTTAAGTGGTCTTTCACTGGGTTTTGAGATCCTTAGGATCACATTCAGGTCCTCCTTGGCTTTCCATTCTTCCGCAAGGAAAAATTGAAGAGGCCTGACGGTGCAGTCTTCCCAAGGAGACACAAAACTTTTCTAGCGAGGAAAGGAAATGGTTGCCCAGCAGACTCATCCATTCCTTCGCCGAGCAAGCCTCTCTCCCTAGGAAGGCTGAGACTTTCTCTAAGCCTAGCTGCTGACGTTCCTGGGATGGAAACGCCCGAAAAGCCACTGAATCCATCTGAATCCCCAGATACACGATGGACTGTGTCGGGGTCGATGTGACTTTTCGGAGTTTGACTAAAAGGCCCAGGGACTTTGCTAGGGCTAAACGTTGATTGAAGGTCCTCCAGACATTTTCTTCTCGACGACGCTCTGATCAGCCAATCGTCTCCCATCTTGAACTTGTTTTTCTCCACAAAAAGATTGAGCCTGCTCACATCCAGGACTGGGCGCCAACCCGACGACTGCTTCGGCACCAGGAACATCCTGTTGTAGAAGCCCGGTGACCCCAGGTCCACCCCGACTTGCTCCACCGCTCTTTTTTCGACCATCTGTCTAAAAGATCGAAAAGGATGCTTTTCTTCTCTCCCTGATAAGTCGGAGAGAGGTCTCTGGGAGTTGATGTTAAAGGAGGAGGATGTAAAAAGGGGGATCTTGTACCCTTGCTCTACGATCTTGAGAGTCCAAGGGTCCGCCCTCTCTACCTCCATGCCTCCGCAAAGAACTTCAGTCTGGCCCCGACTGGCGTCTGAAGGACAAGATCTTCATTTGGTAGATTTTGGCTTAAATGAAGCTCTTCCTCTCGAAAAACCTCTCCCTCGAGGAGCTGCTCTCGAGGTGTGCCCCGCGAAAGTTGTTTGACTTTCTTCGGGGGTCTCACGAACGAAGATGTAGAAGGAACTGCTGGGCGCCTTGAAGACTGTGCCAAGAGGTCCTGGTCGCCTTCTCCTGCAAACTAGTCGCAAGATCTTTCACCATAGCCTGGGGGAAGAGATGGTCCGAAAGAGGCGAAAAGAGCAATTCCGCTTTCTGAGCGGGAGAAACCGTCTTAGCGGTAAAATTACATAGAAGAGCTCTTTTCTTCAGGAAAGCTGTTCCAAAATGAGAAACCAGCTCTTCCGAACCATCCCTGACGGCCTTGTCCATACACGACACACGCTGGACAGCTCCCCCAGACAGAGAGAATCAGGGCTTCTATACTGAAGGTCCAAACTCCCAAGCACCAGTCTAAGAAATTGAAGACTCCCAATGTGCGCAGCAGTCCTTTCAAGTGGTGGTCCCGTCTCCACAGGAGTCCAGGACACCCTTTGCAGATGATAAGAGGGACCTCCTCTGAGCGTCTACTAAACTGGAGAAGTCCCCAAGAGCGGACGAAGGAACCTTCACCCCCACGTCCTCCTTGGTTTTTCATACACCAAATGCCTCCTTTCCCGGAGAGTCTAGAGGAGGAAGGCGAAAGTGGTCTTGCCCTGGTCCTTCCTTCGAGACATAAAATCTTGGAGCTTCTTGAAAGCCCTCTTGGTTGAAAGCGACGTCTTCATCTCGACAAACTCAGGAGTCTTGACTGACTTAGAAGACGAAAGTTGAGAGGGAGGAGACCTAGGGGGCTGCCGGCTGAAACTTATCCCCGAAGGACGAACGTAACAGCCGCACAAGAACCTTATAGTCTGAGACAGCCGAAGCTACAGGAGGTTCCTCTTCGACTGAACTCGCTGGACTACTATGTTCCCCTTCTTCTCTAAGAGGAACTGGAGAACGTCCATCCGGCGAGGGCGTACGTCCAGCATGCTTAGGTCTAAACAAAGACTTCCGCTGATTGGAAGTTAACCGCTTCAGGCACGGACTCCCCCTTACGACGATCCTTAAAACTTGTTGAAGGACGGACATCTTGTGAACGTAGAGCGTCCTTTGAAACGACGGGGACTGTCTTACTATTAGACAACGTCCCTACAAGAGGAAGCACGAGCTTCCTGACGAGAGGCGAAACCAAAAGCGTCCTGCTTAGCAAGGAAAGCGTCCTGCTGAGCATCTTCAAAAGCGTCCTGCTTTGAACAGAGAGCGGCCTGCCGAGCGTCCTCAAAGCGTCCTGCTTCGCGTAGCAAGCGTCCTGTCGAAGCGCAAAGCGTCCTGCTGAGCGTAAGATCTACCCGGAGAACGAGAATGGTGACGATCCAGGAGGAGAGAGAGACGAACGAGACGAGAGAGAAGGAGACTGCTTCGTCCTCTTGACGGGCAGCCTGACGTCCTTTCTCCGCTTAGGCTCGACTGCTGCTGGGCGAGTCCTTTGAGCCATGAGAGACGAAATCTGGTCCTGAAGGGACAAAAGGGTTTTCTTCGTAGGTGACGAAGAAGAAGGGGCAGGACTGACCCTGCGAGAAGGCGAGGGGCGAGGGGACGCCTCCTTCCTTCTGGCAGGTACAGCTACCTGCATCTCAGGGGAACACGCCTGTGCGCGCAACCCAGCCAGTCCTCGTCGTTGAGACTCTACCTCGCTTCTGATTGGAGGAAAAGCGTCATACGCGTCCTCTGAAGAAAGCGGTGATATAGGACGTGAAGCGTCCTCAAAACGAAAAGTCCTTTTCAGCGGACGAGTGTCTCTCCGAGCGCTCCACCCTTGCGGCGGGGAGGACGCAAAGCAATCCTTCAGGACGCGCGCCCGTGCGCGCTCCTTGGCAGCCTGGGACTTAGCAACAAGCCTGCTGAAGGGACGCTAGATCGGTGGAGAGCCCCCGTAACCCTCTTGCGGCTTTCGACACTACCCACTCCCTGAGTCCTGGGAGTCCGATAGAGGTCTAGGCCTAGAGGCATTATGGGGCCGATCTGACGCCCCCTCCACAACACTAGGGGCACGATCACAAACTTTCACAGGGCCAGTTTCTAAGGCCAACACTTTAGATTCAAGAGCGCGAATAGACTCGAGATCAGAGAAAGGGCATTACCTTCTCCAGTCACAGCAATAGGGCCCGAAGCAACAACACAGGATTAGGTTGAAACAAAATCTACCGGTGTTTAGAGGAGGAGAAATATTACATTCCTTACCTTTTGTAGAACTGCTCTTGGAGGAAGACCTCCTGACTCTATCACACTCCAATTTACGCCGATAGGTCTCATACATCTTCCATTTATCATCTGACAAATCCCTGCATTCATTGCACCGATCATCAACCAAGCAAACATGCCCCCTGCATTCCATACAAACTGTGTGAGGATCACTGAAGGTTTAAGAAGCCTCACCTTACATTCACTCTCACACACACTGAAACTCCCTGTACTTGATCCCGACATCATGTACACAGAAAAGCCAATCCAAAATAAAAACCAATCCACTATTACGCGTGCCAATCCAACAATCCAGAGTCGATACCAAAAGTCAATCCAGATAATTTAAAGCGAGATAATCCAAAAATCCTAGACGGAGGTACTGCAAACAGTTGTTTCCAGCACCGGCGACAGAAAAAATATGAATAGAAAATGGGAATGGTTCCTGATATCCGCCTCCCAGCGGCGGGAATGGGTACTACCACCTGGCCGCCCACTGCGTGTGCCGCGAGTTTTGAAATTCTGTTGGACGTCAGAAAATACAGCTATATATATAATCTGACAGGTAAGTTTCATGAACAAAACAAGGTTTGGTGACTAAATGAGAGAATGGGTATTCAAAAAATCAAACTTGTGACCTCTACAGATTTTATCATCAAGATTTTATGAGAACACCACACGACATGGATTATATGTATAAAAACTAAGGGTTCTTTAAGTAATTCAGTGGAGAAACACTGGAGTGTTACTCTTGTGACGTCACAGTATTAGCTCCACCCCCACTGCCGAGGTTGAAGCAGACCCTATATACTTAAAAACATCAGCATGTTACCTCTTTACAGGTTTTTATCAGATTTTATAAAACAAAAAAAACAAAAAAAAAAAAATGATATTGTTAAGATACCAATAAAGTTTTGTACATACTTACCTGGCAGATATATACTTAGCTATAGACTCCGTCGTCCCCGACAGAAAATTCGAATTTCGCGGCACACGCTGCAGGTAGGTCAGGTGATCTACCGCCCCTGCCGCTGGGTGCAGGAATAGGAACGATTACCGTTCTAGAACCAGATTTTCTCTTCCACCTGTCTCCTGAGGGGAGGTTGGGTGGGCCATCAATTGTATATATCTTGCCAGGTAAGTATGTACAAAACTTTATTGTATCTTAACAATATCATTTTTGTACATGGAACTTACCCAGCAGATATATACTTAGCTGATTGACACCCTTGGTGGTGGGAAAAGAGACAACTATTTACTGAATAGACAGGTAAACAACATACGTAGTAGGTAATAAATAATAAAACCATTGGTTCCTACTTGATCAGGCGGAAGACTCCATGGCTAATGCCTAGGAATCTGCTTCGCCTCAAGAGCCTCAGCGAGGATGTGACCTATGGCTAAGAGTTCTTGTGGGTCTGTCGATGGGGTCTTATCCATTTACTCGACAGAGCTCTTACATGACAATATGCCTATGCCTAGTGGCATAATTAAGGAGCACAACACCGATCCCGATCACCTGATCCTAACAAGAGGGTTAGTGCTTAAGTTGAAAAGAGTTATCTACAAACTCCTTTCAAACAACCCAAAGAAAAAACACGACGTTAAATAAAATTTAACTCACTAGTTAAGGATCAGTATCTGCTCCCTATCCCAGCAATGTATCCGCAGACACGTATCAACCAAGAGAGAAGGATCCCTCGAAGGTTATCTTGACATCCTTCGGATAATGGGAAGTCAACACAGAGTTGCATCTCCCGTATGTGACAGCTAATATGTCCTTATGACATATTGTTAGGGAAAGAACAAGAATTCGGAAAAGCTCGCACGTTCATGCACTTTTAATTCTCAGCTGTTTGAAGGAATCATCAATGCACTTATCAAGTGCTTAGGAGATCACAATGTCTCAAAGAAGGCCAGGCGTTCTTTGATATAGATCTCTTCTGGGTGAAGCCTGGAGCCTGGCTAGCGCTTCGTGCCTGGCAGGCGCTTAGCGCCTGTCTAGCGCCTCGCGCCTGGCTGGAGCCTTGCGCCTGAATGGCGCCTAGAGCCTGGCTGGAGCCTCGCGCCTAGATGGCGCCTTGCGCCTGGCTGGCGCCTTGCGCCTGGCTGGCGCCTCGCGCCTGGCTGGTGCCTGATTGGCTCCTCCTTCCTGGCTAGCGCCTCGCGCCTGGCTGGAGCCTTGCGTCTGGCTGGTGCCTTGCGCCTGGAAGGCACCTGGAGCCTGGCAGAAGACTTCATGATTACTGTCTATGAGTCTGCATGCCTCAAGAGTTTCAGCGAGGTAGGGACCTATGACTGACAAACCTTCTGGATCATGTCAATGGGGGCTAGCCCGCTTACACGACGAGCCTTCTCGGATCGTGCCAATTGGGGCTGACCCACTTACATGGCAGAGCCTTACCTGTATCATATCAATGGGGACTAGCCCTCTTACATGACAGAGCTTTAGGTTTCTCTTTACTGGAAGGAGCCTTGCGTCTGGATGGATCCTCAATCCTGACTGGAGCCTAGCCTTGAAGGAGCCTGGCACCTGGATGGCGCCTGGCTGGCTTCTAGAGCCTGGCTGGCTTCTAGAGCCTGGCTGGCTCCTAGAGCCTGGGCTGGCTCCTAGAGCCTGGCTGGCTCCTAGAGCCTGGCTGGCTCCTAGAGCCTGGCTGGCTCCTAGAGCCTGGCTGCTCCTAGAGCCTGGCTGGCTCCTAGAGCCTGGCTGGCTCCTAGAGCCTGGCTGGCTCCTAGAGCCTGGCTGGCTCCAAGAGCCTGGCTGGCTCCTAGAGCCTGGTTGGCTCCTAGCCTAGAGCCTGGCTGGCTCCTAGAGCCTAGCTGGCGCCTCGCGCCTGGCTTGGCTCCTCCACACTTGCTGGAGCTTCGAGCTTGGAAGTGTCTCTAGGCTGTCTGGCAATGTCCACATTGGACACTCTTATATCTGTCCGATTTGTTCGCCTCTGGTGCATTTGCGCCAGGTTGGAGGCCCGCTCCTTCTCAGTATCCGACCATGACAGAGTTCCTTGGAACTGTCCCGCCACCTCTGGGCGTTTTTTCGCCTGTATTGGCATTTGGCGCTTGGCTGGCGCTACATTGTCCGAGAGTCCTGAACAACCACATAGTTTATCAGGAGACTGGAGAAGGGTGGAAGAAATTCTTCCCCTTTGAGCTTTTGGCCCCTGGCAAGGGAGGTGATTTTAGTCAGCTACACCCAGTAGGCGACAGGATATCTAACAATACGAGAGAGAAGAGTCTTCCTCCGAGGAGGATCCTTCGTGAACACTTCTTTTGCTAACGAGATCTCTTCTTACATGTTGATGAGGTTCCTCGTTGCAGAATCTTCCCTATCCTTGCTCGAAGGTAAGGGAAGGAGTCTGGAAGTCGAAGGAGACTCTGAGCTGAAATTGGGCGGAACCCTGATTTCTAGCTCTTATTGTATCCTTCTGAAATACCTTCTGGGAAGCATTTTGAGCCCTCATCGCACCCGAAGACTCTGTAGGCAAACGTTTAAACCATCTCTTCTTCTGTAGATGAAATGTAAGTACCCTGCCTGGGCACTAAACTTCTATCTGAAAGCGTTGCGTCAGAATAGAGGGATTTATTTCTTTTGCCAGACATACTATGCTGGCAAGAACCCATTGCCGAGTCTCCATTGATCTGATGCGAGATTCCAATGCACAAAAAATTCACTTGTCTTCTTGGTCGTTTAGGGCTAAGAGAAACAAAGAATTCCTTCATAAACTTCCTCAAAGAAGTTTGATGAGGAGCAGTTCCATTTTGTCGGAACATGGAATCTGTGGCCACAAAAAAAATCCCATTCGAAGTACATGATATCCTACTCGTCGTATTGCGGTATCGTATAAGATCCCGAAGATCTTAATCCTCTGTTATCTCTAATTCCCTTTGTAGAGACAGAGTATGGCCTTTTACTGCGTTCTTTGATAGCAGATATATACATAGGTGATTCTTCCCTCTGAAAGTGAAGAAAAAACCTCGCTATATGGTTCACAGAGTATCGGAAGAGGACAGTTTCCTCATTCCATCTAGCACGATCTGCAGCAATTCTATGTCCTTAGCCATGACTATTGTCATTTACCTTGAAAAAACCTCTCATTCATGGTCCCACTTCTGGTCGTCATCTGCACGCGGACAGACTCAGAGTGGAGAGGTTTATAGGTCTATTTATAATAGATTCTGATAGAATATCCAGATACTCTTGGAAAAGCATTACGAAACATGCTGTGAGAAGAAACGTGACTTCTGTGAATCCAACCTCTCTAAGGCCAAAATGAGGCATACATCCTCTCTTCCTTTGACGCCCAGTTATCTTAATATCTGTAAGAATTTTATAACTAGGGGAAAAAAGGCTAAAGTTATTCCCCTTCTTTAAATTTAAAGATGTCTTATATTGCTACCTCTCTTGGTTCGAGGAAAAAAGAAGCAGTCTAAAGAAGCCTGTTCGTCTTCTACCTTACAAAGAGATCTATGAAGAAGACTTTCCGCAGGTTCTCACAACTCTTTTCAATAAATGTTAGACATACGTTAACAGTTATTATCTTCGATCGAGAAGGTTCTCACGGACATGCAAAATCTTGCATCGAACCTCTAAGGATCGTTACGTTCCGTGTCTGTTCCCAAATAGGTTCTCTTTTGTTAACGCGAACAGGGGCGAAAAAAAAAGAGATTCTCGATGCTCTTTGCGATATGAGAGAGTCCGTGGAATTGGCCTAAGTGATTAAAATAAATCATTTCATCATTCCTTGTAAGCGACCCCTTTTCGATTAAATGGGTAACGAAATCAGGAACGAATCTTGCCGTTACGAGCCTGCTGTCCGAGAGGCTACTGGACTCTTAGGTTAATAACTCGCTAAAACGAGAAAATATCTTGGATGGTGCTTCTGGCGCGGCAGGCGCTTCTGGCGCAATTTGCGGCCAGGCTGGCGCTTCCTTCTAGTTCTTTTTAGGTTATGTGCCATACATCTATGCCTTTATGGTACCGACATCCTTCACATGTTAATTCCGTTCTTAGTGGGAAAAACAAAAAACTTTATATACGTAGTATAGTCCATTCAGGGAAACAACTTCTGCCACTAAGAGAATGTTTCCCATCCGACTCACCCAACTTCTCTTGAGCAATATCCGAATTTAAAAAGGTTGTGTGCGTTTCTCGAAAGGATGAGAGAATTATATATATCGCGCGCTGCCGTATTAGAATCCTTTATAATACTGTCACATTGTGGTAAACAGCATTAATCTAGGAAACCTTTGTAAGGATACTAGGAATTCTGTAGTTAACCTCGGTATGTGCATAAGACTTGACCATAACGTAGTCTTAAAAGTGAATTCTCTACTACATTCATCTTCTCACTAAGCATGTACTCTAATAAGCCATGCTTTCGTAAGCATGAGAGCATTATACAATATAGAGTTTCCGCTGCGTTAGAATCCTTTAAAAATGTTACCTACGGTAAACAGCATTGAAATGTTTGTAATATCTTTCTTATTGAAAGCTTCTTAGCAAAGGCAGACAATATTTTATTTATGTTTGCTTAACTATCCCCTCTAATCCGAGGCTAAAACCACGATTGTAGGGGAGAGACACGGTTATTCATTCCATCCCGCAGGAGAGAGACTGTCACCGACCACTCATGACCGACACCTACATGATACTGCGTTGGTGTCTAAGCGATAGCAGTCTCGTTAGCCGACTGGCCTTACTCTTCCAGAGTTGCCAGCTACATCCATTTAATAAAGGAATCTTATAAAATTATTATCGAACTTCAGAAGTTCTTATAATGCATATCTGAAGCGAAACAAGACTTCGATAAATCTAGAAGCTAAGTAGGTGTTGTCTTAACATCCCTTTAAGCGTAGTCCTTCCTAGGAAATTCCTGGAAGGATACTGGTACTGAGTTGCTCAGCAAAGAAGTAACTACGGTATGTGCTTATGATTTGCCGTATCGTATTCTCATACAGCAGATACTCTACTACCTTCTTTCCCTGCCGAGGCAGATAGAGAAGGATATTTCTGGTGCCTGGATCCTTGCACCTAGCGCCTGGAATGTTCCGCGCGCCTGGAATGTTCCGCACGCTAGAAAGGAGACTCGCTCCTGGAACGTTCCGCTTGCGTGGAAGGTCCCGTGCGCCCTGACAGTTCCGAGCGCCTACTAGACCCCTTTTAGAAAGAGCCTCTTGCCCGGAAACGTTCAATGGAAGGATCGTTCTGATTGCCACTCTACTGTAAGGCTCCTTGCTCTAGCCGTCTGTTTTTTCTGGCGTCAATTTGCGCCAGCTGGCGCTTCGTCTCTTTGAGGCGCCTTGCGCCAAGAAAAATTTTCTAGAACGCGGCTCGCGTTTGGTTGTAGGAACGCGGCTCGCGCTAGTCTGTTAGCTGGAACGCGCCTCGCTGCTGGCTATAGGAACGTAGCTCACGCTAGCTTGCTGGAACGCGGCTTCCTGGCAGCGGCTGGCTCTTGCTCAGTGTTCTCTTAGTTTTCAGAGAACGCGCTAGATCATCGCTCCAAACATACATTCTTCGTCTTTTCGGATGTAAGATGAAGAGACGCACTTTTTTAAGGATGCCTTATCAATGGCTTATCCTTGGCAGTTCTGGGACGTTCTACAGAACCTGCGAGGGACGCCTGACCGGTGGGGGTTCTCCTAACCTTCCTGCGGCTGTCGACTTTCCTCCTCCACTGGGTCTGGGAGTTTGGAAGAGGTCTAGGCCTGGAAGCGCTACGGAGCCGATCAGACGCACCCTCCACTGCACTGGGACACTATATTTCACTTCTTACCTTTTAGAGCTCGCCTTTTGAGCTCCATCCATTATCTTCAAATTTGCACATATGAATCTGTAGATTCTGTGGAGTAAGAAGGTGATGAGGATGCAACAACTACTAGAATTGTCAATACTCTAACTGCTCGTTAGTACGAGAGCTCTTAAAGCTTCTAAAGGAAGCGTATCTAGTTATATGCTTTCTGACTTCCTCAAAGTAGGAAGTTAGATCTTATATTCCTTCATCAAGTTCTAACACTTATACACGTATTAGTGAAAAAAAAAAAAATCAATATTTCCCTTATTGCAAAATATAAGTGTCTACCGAAAAATTCGGTAGTTTCACGTAATATATTCTTCGAAATTTCGAAGCCAAATTCATTAAAAAGTTAATAAAAGCGTATGCCAAACCAAAGACCCAGTACTTCCTGCAAAAGACAGCCCAGAAGGGTCGATGGCGATGAAAAACAAACGAAAATCAAGTCAGGAGGTAGCAACAACGTATGTTGACACTACGCGACAGAGAAATCTGGTTCTAGAACGTAAACTCGTTCCTATTCCTGCCACCCAGCGGCAGGGGCGGTAGATCACCTGACCTACCTGCAGCGTGTGCCGCGAAATTCGAATTTTCTGTCGGGACGACGGAGTCTATAGCTAAGTATATATCTGCTGGGTAAGTTCCATGTACAAAAACATACGATATGGATTAAATGTATAAAAACTAAAGCTTCTTTAAGTAATTTCAATGGAGAAGACGAGTAAGTGTTACTCTTCTGACATCACAGTATTAGTCTCCGGCCCCACTGCCGAGTTGAGGCAGACCCTATTACTTTGACTCTGATCTTACTCACGCCTGAAATTGCACCTGTCCGTTCGTTCGTACGTGTTTGTTGTGGGCTGTTTGGTTGAAGTTCCACTCACGCATTCAAATAATCCAATAAATGCAATTGTTTCCAGTTGGCGCAATTTTAGAAGTCCCTCCCACTCTCTCGAATTCCCCCTATAAATTTGAATGATTTTTGATGACAAGATACGATTGGCAATAGACTTCCACAGCCAATTATACTGCATTATCTTACATATTTCATTAGGCCTCTGTATCGCACTCTAGAAAAAGCCAATTTCCACGGATGTAACTGATGCAGAGCAATTACTTTGATCTAATACTTGGGTTCCAAAGTAATAGTTCGTGCAGAACTGTTCTGTAGTTTTACCCGTTTTTGCCAAAAAGTCCCTCTATAAGTTAGTAATCATCAGGTCTCCTCTCCTCTCCCTAAAACCTTCCATTTCCAATGGGTCCGTCCTCCTTCCCATAAAATAGTGGTCTAAGGTAAATTACAGGTTGATTACAGTCGACCACCAAAAACTAATGGAAAACTGTTAATAACCCACCAAAACACTAGGAAACTGCAATTTCTAAAAGAAATACCCGACACACCACTATTGCTTAGATTAAATGCCTAGGTATGGGGTAAAATGCCGAATGGCCAAATGGCGGCCACCTCTACCATAGGGCGACCACCTTCCTGAAAATCAGAAGTTATGGCCTTGATTTGGAGGAGAGAGAGAAGAGAGAGAGAGAGAGAGAGAGAACGGACTTCGAGAGTAAAGTCGAAGTCTCGAGGTGTTGCTACAATGGACACTGGCTCTTGACTAACATCTATCCTGAGTTACGGGACGTGTTAAAGTACTTTTCGGAGGGTGGATCAACAAGCAGACAAGACTGGATCAGCTAGTCCACTCGGTTGTTTCCCTTATACCTAAGCTGGCATTGTCTTCTAAAATATGAGTTAGGCCTTGGATTCTGAAAACTGCACCTCGAATGTTGGTTTTGAGCCTTTCAAAGTCCCAGCATTTCAATTCTATGCTAAGCTGCATCTGGTAATTGGTGAACTGGAAGTTGACGCTAGGAAATAAATATAAAAAAACCTAAAATAGAGGGAAACACCGCCTTGGATCCATCGTCATCGAGTGGATCAGCCTTATTTAATCGGTGATACAAGAATACAATTACATCTTTAAGCATACCATTCAAAAGACTGAAGTTTCGTCAACATAATGTGATATATGAAAGCGCCATACAAACTCAAATAAGCATGTGAAGTCTTTGTAAAATATGTTTTCAAGGCAGTTTTTTTTAAATCTAACGTGGTGTTGACCGACTGAGGTGCCATTCATAACCGGCATGGATTTCACGTCCTTTCCAGCCTTCCCAGCGCTCATTTGAACAATATTAGCGTATATATGTAACGGTTATTGATCTTACTCAAGATTGCTGTTGTAATCAGCACAATAAAACATTTTGTTGCCATATTAGTGAAAGAATGAAACTTCTTATTCCCGGGGTCATGGTTTGTACTGAAATTCATTTTTACCTTGTAATCGGTGGTTTTATCCTTACTGCCATCACAACTGAAACTCCACAGTGCTTATTTGATTGTAATTATACACATTTTGGTCTTAACTCCAAATTGCACTTAGAACTACTTTGCTGTTCCTGGTTCCTAAGCACTCACTCCACAACACAGTTGTGGGAAGCACATGACTACACTGTTTATGAGGTGCAAAGCTTTATTCCCTTAATTGTTTACCTTACTCATTATTTAGTTTAACTTTGCTTTGTTATTTCAAAATGTTTATTTTAATTCATGTCTTTTATCCCTTATTTGCAACCAAGTTAACTGCGAAAAATTACCGAAATTTCCAAAGAAAATAAAGTATAGAGCAGACAACAGCAAAATTTCATTGTTACCAATTTAGTGGAGCTTCATACATAAGGCGAATGTATTTACAAACTGTCTCCATGAATTTAGTTGTCACAGTAATGCAATAATGATAAAATTGCTCTAGTATGTTATATAAACTACATATAGATACGCTAATTTTACTTATTTCCCCGGTTTTGTGTATGTCTTATACCCAGTTTCGAGGGTAAACACATGCCAGTTGGCAATACTGATAAAACAATAGAAAGAGCGCGAACAACACCGTAGGTAGTGTTCACCATAGATATAAAAAGCCTAGATGCCGCATCGGCGGCGGACATACGTAAACAAGTCCGCCATCTTGGCGCGGTAATTCAAACAATGCAGCAGGCTGCAGTATATGACGTTTTTCCGCCACCATTCGCCTAATATTGCACGGATTTTCTTGTCTGATGGCTCGTTACAAAGCTTACATAATTCCCTACAAGGATCTAATAAAATAAAGTTGTTCCTTATTGTTTGAAAGTTAACTTGCAATGACTTTGTTTTAGCAGGTGGGGGAAGGAGGGGGCTAGTTGTACACAAATGTTAATATTTACCCATAACTATTGCTGTAAACAATAATTTGAAATGCTGTGATAAGACAGATGACTAAAGTAGGCCTACAGCTGTGGATCTGTGCAACTTAAGTAAAATCTTTGTCCTCTCGAAGTGCTCTGTTAAAAAATCACCCCCAATATAATTTTTGGCACAGGCCTACAAGTTTTAAAGTCATAAAACTGTAGGGTTGAGCCTAAAATAAACTACAGTAGGCCCTAGAATAACTAGGATTTCTGTGTTATCTAGCCTTTGCATCTATGCCTGCTCCTTTGAGCCTGGGTGGGGTGGGGGTTCTTTTCCATTTTTTTTGGAACGGGATGCTCCTCAGTGAATTCTGACCTCTAGACCTGGCTTTGGAAAATTTAGCGGGTATCAAGAGACCTCGTCTAGTGGCAAAAGTGACCTATCTCTAGACCGATTTATATGGTGAAATAATTATATAAACTTAAATTTTTCACAAAACTACCTTTAATTTGCTCAGACTAAGATATATCATTATGGCAAGCATTAACAGTTCAATATAGCTCATCTCTAGACCTGTGTTGTCAAGGACCCAAATTATTATACCTTATTTGGGATAAGGGCCTGGGCCATCTCTATACTTCTATAGACCAAAATTGCCAAAATGAGCCAATCCTGACGAGCAACCCTGTATACCCGGTCATAGTAACCGTCGCCCCCCCCCACCCCCCCCCCCCCCCCCCCCCCCCACCGAGCCTTTCAGCCTAGACCACACTCATAAGGCCAGTCTAATTTTTTTTCAGCTAACTGTTCATTGGTTGGTCACACATGTATAAATTTAAAGCTGTGGGTGGCCTTATGGGTCATTAAGCCTATACTTTGAAGTAACAACTCTCAAAATGTATTGCACAATGATTTATTTTCATGATATTTGTTTCTTACATTGAATGTATATATAACATTTATTGTACATCTGTGCATTTACTATTAATAAATATTCCCAGCAATTTAAACAAGTTTTTTTTTTTTTTCATTGCTGTTTCCAACAGTTTAATGATACTACATTGTAATGATAATCTATATGCATTGATATGAAAATCAGCAGGTTATATCAAAAACATCAACAAAAAAAACTCATTATATGCCTTGCTTGGCCATTTAGTTCTTATTACAAGGACCAGATTAACACTAATATGACAATTTGTCTAAAATTGCATTTTTCCTAACTATACAAAACCTGAGGTCCTTTTACAATAGGAGGTACTAGCGGCAGCTGGATAGGTCGTAAGCTTTCGAACAAGGGGTTCGGTAGTTAACTGCTTGTCCGCCAGGCGCGCGCGCGCGACTGGGAGGTAAACAAATCACTTTTGCTTTTGGCCCAAGCAAAAAACTGCAGAGTGAGGGGTGGCATGAGGTGGGGCTATGTGTAAAAGGACCTCAGGTTTGTATAGTTTAGGAAAAATGCAATTTTAGACAAATGTCATTTGTTCCGACACGGCATACAAACCTTCGGTCCTTTTACAATAGGAAGACTCACTTCTTGGTGGGTGGAATCTGAGTCTTTTGTGAACAGACTGGTGTTCGCCCAACCTTGGAAGCCTCCCTGGTCGTAAGAGCGAGGGAGGGATCCAAGCCTCTGTCCGATTGATCGGGGTGTGCACCGCAGGATCAATGGTCAGACCTCTGGACCGAGTACTAAGAGAGAGGCATGCGTATCTCTTCGTACCAGCATGTAAGAACTTGTTCCTGTACAGGAGCAAATATAAAGTCATGGGTTTGACTCTTGTAGGCATCCACTTCCCCCCCTTGTAGAAGGAAGTGGTGGATATTTCTGCTCCTATCCCTAGTGAAAGGGATAGGATGGGGCTCTGTCATATAGCTCACCTGCATCTCGTCCTCATCCAGCGTAGTGACGAACCGTGGCCCTCTGCCCACAGGTAGAGGAGGAGGAAAAGATGGGAAGAAGAGAGCCAGTCACTCACTCACGTCACACATCCATCCACACAGTCACACCAGGACTCGATGCTGTTCAGCCTGCGAGGGTCTGGGTTAGCTACACAACTTGTTGAGCAGCCACCACGGGTCCCAAGGAAGGAAAAGGTATCCAAGGACCTGTGGGCAATATCCCGAAGGTAGAAGGGACGTAAGGTAGTCTGGTTAGACAGACACCTGCCTTCAGGACCCTGCGCCACGGAGAAGTTCTTACGAAACGCAACGAGGGGCCAATACTTCTGACTTCGTGACGCTCTCGGACGGGACGTACGGATGTCGTCACTACCATCAGCCTCATACGCCCCTCCTGATGACCTCACGCAGCCAGAATGAAAGAGTGTTCTTGGATACTTCTTTCTTGGTGACCCCGTGCTAACGAAGAGGCGTCGACACTCAGGCCTGAGGTGTCGAGTTCTCTTCAGATAGCGCCGTAGCGCCCTCACAGGACAAAGCAGCATCTCATCCGCATCATTATCGGTGAAGTCCAATAGGGAGGGAATCGTGAATGACTCGAACCTGTCGTCAGGGATCGACGGGTTCTGAGTCTTCGCAACGAAGTTCGGACGAAATCGAGCGTCACGGATCCCCATCCCCCTGGAGTGTCGTACATCATAGGAAAGACCATGAAGTTCCCCTACTCTCTTCGCCGATGCCAGGGAGCCAGCAAGAAGAGGGTCTTGAGGGTCAGATCCCTGTCTGACGACTCCCGGAGTGGGCTCGAACGGCGCTCGAGTCAAATCCTAAGGGAGAGAGTCACATCCCACGCAGGGGGCCCTGAGTTCCTGGGTGGGCAAGACCTTTCGAAGCTCCTCATAAGCAAGGAAATCTCGAACGACGTTCGATGTCCCAACCCCCTCAGTTTCAGGACGAGCGCCAAGGCGGTCTGTATCCTTTGACTGTGGGGACTGAGAGGAGCTCTCTCGGCGAAGAAAAACGAGGAAATCCGCTACCTGCTGAAGAGTGGCTCTGAGAGGAGATAGACCCCGTCTACGACACCAACCACAGAAGACGGCCCACTTCCCCTGGACACAGCTGCAGAGGACTGACGGACGTTTCCAGCCATCTCTGTTGCTGCGCTACGAGAAAAGCCTCTCGTTCGCAAGAGATGGTGGATAACAGCCAGCCGTGAAGACGTAGGGACGGACTGCTCGGTGGTACCGCTCGACGTGTGGCTGGGCGAGAAGGTTGTGCCAAGGGGGAATCTCTCTCGGTTTTCGGTCCTGTGAGAAGAGCCAGCAGGTCCGGATACCAAATGGCCTGTGGCCACTTGGGGAAAGCCACCAGGATCATCCTGAGATTCGGGGTGACCAGTGCTCGACTGATCACCTTGCGAATCAGGCTGAAGACGGGGGAAAGGCATAGGCGAAAAGAGGTTGTCCCCAACCCCCGGGTGTTGAAGAGCGTCCTCTGCAGCTGCCCGATGGGTCCGGCACGGCCGAGGAAGAAACACCTGGAGGCTTCCTGTTGTGCCGGGTGGCGAACAGATCCACGACTGGTCGCCCCCCACAGGTCGAAGAGCCTTTCCGCCACGTCCTGGTGTAGAGACCATTCGGTCCCTATCACCTGATCCCGACGGCTGAGCGTGTCTGCTACTACATTCCTCTTCCCTGGAATGTAGCGTGCCGACAGCTCTATTGAGTGTGCCTGAGCCCACTCGTGCACCTGCCGAGGTCAACTGGTACAACGGGAGAGACACTAGGCCCCCCTGTTTTGTTGACGTAAGCCACCACCGTGGTGTTGTCGCACATCAACACCACTGAGTGCCCCATCAAGCGGTCCTGAAACTCTTGGAGAGCGAGAAACGCTGCCTTGAGTTCCAGTACATTGATGTGAAGGTGCTTGTCGTTCTCGTCCCACACTCCTGAAGTCAGCAACTCCTCCAGGTGTGCGCCCCATCCCTCGGTCGATGCGTCTGAGAAACAGCTGCATGTCCGGGGGGGGAGTGCGCAGAGGCACTCCTCTTAAGAGGTTCCTGTCGTCCAGCCACCAGGCTAGGTCCTGCCTCACCTCCTGTGTCAGTGACACTGGAAAGCTTGGGGGATCCGTCGCCTGCGACCAACTCTCCTTTAGTCTCCACTGAAGAGACCGCAGGTGAAGACGCCCGTGAGGGAAAAACTAACTTCTCGAGCGACGACAGGTGTCCCCGATCACAACTTGCCATTGCTGAGCTACCTGTTCCTGCCGAGACAGGAACTGTTGGCTGCCTCCCTGAATCTGCTGATCCGCGAGTCTGCGGGAAGACTCGCCCTGCTACCGTGTCGATCACATACCCAGGTACTTCATCCTCTGCTTGGGCTCGAGATCGGACTTCTCGAAGTTCACCACGATCCCCAGATCGTGGCAGAACTCGAGCAGTCGATCCCTGTCCTGTAGCAACTGCGAGCGGGAGCTCGCCAGGACTAACCAATCGTCGAGATACCTCATCAGACGTATCCCGTGCGAATGGCCCAAGCAGACACCAGAGGTGAACACTCGCGTGAACACCTGTGGGGCGGTTGAGAGACCGAAGCACAGTGCCCTGAACTGGTACATCCCGTCCCGTGAGGATGAAGCGGAGGTACTTTCTGGAGGACTGATGAATGGGTATTTGAAAATACGCATCCTTCAAGTCCACTGAAAGCATGAAATCGTTCTCCCTGATGGAGTCGAGCACTGAGCGTGCCGTCTCCATCGTGAACCGGGTCTGGCGAACAAACCGGTTCAGGGAGAGAGATCTATCACACCGGGCGCCAGCCTCCCGTAGACTTTTCCACCAGGAAGAGTCGACTGTAAAAGCCCGGTGACTGATCCGTGACGATCTCTACAGCTCTCTTGCTCAGCATGGTCTTTATCTCCTGTCTCAGTGCTACGTCCTTCGATGACCCTGGAACGTACGACTGCTGTTGGACCGGGTTGGAGGTGAGGGGTGGCCGAGATTCGAAGGGTATAGATATCCCTCCCGAAGGAAAAAAACCCATCTACAATCCAGGTCTCGGCGCCGTAAGCCGCTGCCACGTTGCCCAATGGCTGGCCAGGCACCCCCCCCACTTCCGGCAGCAGGTGAGGGGGAACGCCGTCCCTAGCGTTTCCCCCCTTTCTTCGACTTCTTCCCAGAGCCTCCAAGGGATGAGGAGGGCTGGGAGGAGGGCTGGTTACGGCTCCCCTTGCCAGAAGTCGAAGAAGACAGAGTCATTCCCCGGAGGGCTTCGACGCAGCAACCGTCTTAGCCGCCGAGGAAGCGCTAGCCGAGCTCTTAGACTTGGCCGCAGTCCGAGGCTTGCCCAGAAGCCTTCGAGACTGCCTGGTGAACCAGACGGTCACTGTCGTCAGTGACGCCGTCTGTCCACCGCAGCGTCCACCATCTCTCCTGGGAAGAGAGACGTGGAACTCCGTAGAGGTCCGTTTCGAAGTCCCAACGCCGCTTCACGCCCGCCGCCCTGGAAACCCGAGTAAGGACAGCGTCCCTTCGTCTGAGAACCAGGTTGGCCCACAGGTTCACCGTCTGTTGCAAGGAAGGAGATGGCTCTTCCCCCAGACTGGCAAAGTCTCCTGAAGGCCGAGTCATCTTCGGGAGAAATTCCCCCAGAGTTTTGGCTGCGACCTTATTGAGAATGTGAGGGACCACAGATTGTCTAGCCAGGAGACGGCCTGAAGCTGCCATGGCGGTAGAATTCCAGGCCGAGTTGCCTCTTGCTGCGAGAACCACAGGTTCTCGGACAGGAGCTGTTGCAGAGACACACCCGGAGTCAGCCTAGCTAACTCCGGGTTTACCTGTTTGGGCGGCATCGGGTCCTCAGATGGCACGTAAAAACCGCCGCTGTCGTAGCAGAGGAGGTGGGAGCAGCTTGCTCGACCTGCCAGACTTGAGCGAACCGTCTTGTCCGGAGACAAGCGATTCAACCTGGTCCAGCACTGAGTCCGCAAGCTCCGAACGCGGCAAAACCCACCAGTCGGTCTGGGTTCCCTCTTCGGGCCCACCAGAACGACTCGAGCCGGGACGTGGGCTCGGATGGTGGGAGCGGCGATCCTTCCCCGAGGTCGTTGTGCTGACGAATCAGCGCAATAACCTCGGCAAAGTTCCTCTGGATCTCAGGCGTGACTGCATCCTGCGGAGTTGGACCGTCCAGTCCCTCAAACAGAGCACCTCCCGAGACCCTCCTCCCTCAAGGAGAGGAGCAGCGACAGCCCCCTCTCGGTCTCCTCAACCACCTGTGCGTACGACCTGGCTGGTCCGAGAACCGAGCCTGGTGCGTACGACACGGTGGCGTGATCCTGAGGGGCGCACCCCTCAACGATCACGTCCTCAATACCTCGCCCCTCCCGGTGTAACCCGAGGAGGTTGAAGGTATGGGAGAGGAACCTGACGTCTCTCTCCTCGCTCGCTGGTAGAAACCAGTGGGCTTGGAGGACTGCAGGCGATCGCCAACCGCGGTGGCGATCGAGCTGCAGACCTAGTCGAGCCGTCTCGCTGTGGAGAACGGCTGGAACCGAGAACACGCCGGCCCCCCGGTCTCGTGTGTCAGAGGAGCTGGTGCTGGTCGCCGTACCCGATCGCTCTCTGTGAGAGCGACGGTCAGGCGACCGCGAGCTCCACTGTCACGGTGAGATCGGTGCGTATCCTCACGGTGCGTCAGTTCGCTGGTACCAGCCGTGGCTGGTGCCGGCGAATGGGGGGACCTCTTCCCAGCCTCAGCCCGTGGCCGGTCATGGACCGTCACGTCCGCCCGGGTAGCCAGCTGCTCGCTCGCGAGAGCGAGAGCTGGCCTGGTGAGAGTCGCGTGAGCGGCTGTCACCAGTCTTCCGCTCCGTGCCGTGAACCTGACGCTGAGCGGACTCAGAGGTCTGGTTCCTGGCTGCACGGTCGCTGGTAGGCCGACCGTACACTCGGTACCGTCTCGCGAACGAGTGGCCGAGCCGGACCCTGCTGCTGTGGCCGAACCACTGACAGCAGGTGAGGAAGTGCCGGTGTTAGCCGGCACCCCTCTGGTCCCCGTAGTCTTCTTCCTTGCGGAGAAGAGACGGGTCCTGCTCCCCGAAGGAGCAGGGCGACCAGCGGAAGAACCCCCCGTCTCACCAGAGCGAGACGGGCCCTTAGAAGTTCCCGAAGGAGACTTCTTAGGGGGTGGAGGCGACCTTCTTCTTCTTCGGCGGGGGAGCCTTAGAAGAAGAAGGGGAAGAGGCGGCAGACGACGACGACGACGAAGAAGACGATGAGCGACCGACGACACCTTCCTCCTCTTCTTCTTCTTCTTCGTCAACCTCCTCAGGACCGACGTCAGATCTGTCATCCAGGACGGAGCCGGGGCTGGCTGTTGCCGAAGCAACAGGGCCCGGACGTACCTGTCCGAACAGACCCGCATCGGGAGCAGCGGCGCCAGAACAGGAACAACATCAGCAGGTGCGAACATCACGGGAACGGCAGACGAGACAGCAGGAGCAGGTACAGGTACAGCAGCGGTAGTCACGGCAGGTACGGCAGACTGTGTGGGCGGTACAGGTGGTCGAACCAGCGGCACAGACATCCTAGGTACCGGTGGGAGGTCCAGGGGCGAGCTCTTCGGGCACACGAAGTCCCGGTCGCGGCAGCACGGCAAACCCAGGTGGCGGCATCACACTCCCCCGAGTTACGGCGATGGCCCCTGCCACGATGTATGGGTGTCACAGAGACCGCGTGCTGGGTGTACACCAGGTGAGGAGGTGAAGCGTAGCCGGGGTGTTGTAAGGGTCGTGGTGGTGGTCGAGACCGTTGCATGGGTGACCGCCACGGCGCCAGCGAGATGGTAGAGCAGCCCCTGGACCACGCGGCAACGCCCTGCAACCAACCCCAACGATGCCCACACCTGTCCGAGGGTTCATCCTTCGCGGCAACCGCACCTGAGGAGGCAAAAGTCGGGTGATTAGGGGGATCCTCTACCCGCTCGCGCGAAGACGACGGATAGAGGACCCAGAGTACAACTGGACGTCAGGGTATCTAGCGCCCTCCTCCACACTAGACAAGTCAGGAGAAGAGAAGGACCTAGACCAACCCCCCCCGAAGGGGAAGGCGCGAGACATGGAAGTTGAGCGGAGGGCGGGCAGGAAAGAAGACGAAGTGTCCGTCAACAAAGGAGTCGCGGGAGAGCTTTCCGACGACTCCTTTGCAGGCCTTCGCTTCTTCCTGCCCTCATACAAAGTCATGCGCCTCCGACCAATCATTACACACATCACAAGGCTCGGCTCGGGTGCATTCGCGCCCCCGACACCGAGCACACAAAATATGAGGGTCTATCTCCGGGAAAGATCGGAACTTCCGCATTTAACGCCCTTCGGTACCTGGGCATAAGTCTCCGTGGGGTAGCGAGGCGTGAGATTCCATTATTGATCAATTCAAAATTGAAGAAATAAGAGAGGAAATGATTGTACTTACAAATGTTCACCCACCACAAAACACAACCAAATACTCATGAAGCAAACGACGAGAAGCGGGCAGAGAGCGTCGAACACACACGTCCACTCGCTGTGAGGCCGAAAGCAAAAGTGATTTGTTTACCTCCCAGTCGCGCGCGCGCGCGCCTGTCGGACAAGCAGTTAACTACCGAACCCCTTGTTCGAAAGCTTACGACCTATCCAGCTGCCGCTAGTACCTTCCTATTGTAAAAGGACCGAAGGTTTGTATGCCGTGTCGGAACAAACTACATAGCTATAATGCAGTGAAAGAAATCTAGAAACATCAAATTAGTGTCCAACATTTTACCCTATTGACCTAATGGCCCTTAAACAATATTGTTTTAACCATTTTTTTCGTAGGCTGTCTTATCACAGCATTTCAAATTATTGTTTTACAGCAATAGTTATGGTAAATATTAACATTTTTGTACAACTAGCCCCCTTCCCCCTACCTGCTAAAACAAAGTCATTGTAAGTTAACTTTCAAACAATAAGGAACAACTTTATTTTATTAGATCCTTGTAGGGAATTATGTAAGCTTTGTAACGAGCCATCAGACAAGAAAATCCGTGCAATATTAAGCGAATAGTGGCGAAAAAACGTCATATACTTCAGCCTGCTGCATTGTTTGAATTACCGCCCCAAGATGGTGGGCCTGATGACGTGTGCCAGCCTATTCAGCTAGCGCCCGATGCGGCATCTAGGCTTTTATATCTATGGTGTTCACAGCAAAACTCTTTATATTTGAGTCAGGAATCTGGTTACTTTTCAACAACGATATTTTCAAATTAATAAGCCATGAATGATAAAAATTTTATGCAATTCATGACCTTATACTGCTGTTTAACTATTTATTTAAATAATTACCTAGTGCACGCTTCTTCTTCTACCAAAAAATCGTAGTTTCCTTGTATCTGGTAGGCAGTTGGTGTCATTGTTGACGATTGTTTGTGAAGAAAGTGCCCCAGCGTCTATGGGTAAAAGTGCTGTGCGGATTTAGCACATGGAATGGAAAGTTTATTAACACAAGTGGCTCTGCAAACATTGAGATGGCGTCAATCTTCTATATTTTTGGTGTTATAAGTAAAAGTTTTGAAAGTGTCATGGAGGTATGTTTGCACTGGCATGGCCTACACTTTCCATTAAACCTCTGTTTAATCTTACGAAAAATATGACCTTAATTTCTAACTTTGGAGAAAACACTTACTTCGAAAGGAGAGTAGAGGTCTTGAGCATTTGCTCTCACCACCGATGACTTGTGACTGGTGCCCATCAGCGTTGCCGATAGCTCTGCATACTAAAATCGGCATCTTATAGAAAACGGAATTCCATTTATGGCCCAGGGGTACTTTAAGAAAATAAACCAATCTTATGCAACACCTCATCGATTTATATCATCATCATTCAAACAAAAGTATATATTAGCTATGTATATACACAATTACAACCAAAACAACAATGATATATACATATTAAGTTTTATAGATAAACTTTTTAAAACAGAAATTACACAAATATAGGTAGATACGTAACCTACTCAGTTTTATAATCAACATTATAGAACATATAGGCTATATAAATAAAACAAAATTTTTTATTATTTTTCTTCATATATCAGGGTATAATATGTTTGAGATAATATTTTACTAATTCCAGATTTAATATCCTTTGTTTTATGCTAATTTCCTTACCGTCACTGAAGGGTTGAACGTTTTCAACGCCGATTAAGTGGAATCTCTTAAAGAATCATTTACACATATATTATGTAATAATAATGTAGTAATAATCATTTTCTACCCAATCTTACATAAAAAGACATTAACTAATTCAAAAAAAAAGTATTCAAATTTATTTGAGACGATAAATCAATCCCCTCGAAGAATGCCGAGTTTTTCTCGGCATGAACAAGCAGGCCGATTTTTCTCGGCATTGAAGGTCTGGTTCTCCGCCTGTAGAGTTTTTTCTCGGCAAATCGGGGGGAAATTCGGCATTTCGGCAACGCTGGTGCCCATCTCCGGTGTTAGGACGTGTTTAAAGTACTTTTTCGGAGATGTGGATCGACAAGCGGCCATGACTGGATCAGCTAGTCAACTCGGTTGTTTCCCCTAGTCTAGGACCATAAACGTTAGGTTAACATGAAATCTTTATGGTTTGCAACAACGATAAAACAATCAATCAAGGAACCATATCGTAAAACATATGACAGGCGAAATTGCCGCTTAAATATATGAGGCTATACACAAATAGGATACTATAGCTATTGGTGGTGTTAATCATACCTTAACCATAACGACGAAGTATTATGGGTAGATAATAAATGAACTGATTATGCACGAAAGAAAGCCTTTGACATTTTCCCGATATAAACAGAGAACACAAGATTCTTCAACGGGAAACCTCAATTATGACGTATGGCCATGGTGTAACGGTGGCTATCCGGACTCAGGAGCTGGCAACCGGAGCAGTGATGCCAACCCCTCTAAACCCTATGCGCCCTGCAAAGACAAGAAATTAAACTTACCCTACATAACTGAAAATTACCAACATTCGGAGGTTGTGAAATAAGAAATAATACTAATAACCATATTGATTAAAACAAGCATTGTTACAATTACCTTACACTTAAAAATATTGACATACAGTCTAAAATATTTGGTGAAATTTTCGTGTAAGGCAATTACCCTACGATTGGCACTGGCAACATTGGAACGTCACTGTCACGTGACTAACCTTCCACCTTCGCCAAAGTTCCAAAACTAATTCACACGATATGAGAAACTGGCATATGCTCTCGATTTTGCTTCCTTTATATATTGTTGAAGTAAAAGGTCGTACATAGAGAGATTTAAATATTACTATCAAATCATCCTTGTAGATCGTTTATTTATTTTTACTTATGTACGCCCCTAAACAAATGAGAAATATTTTCAGAGGAAAACTCTTAACTGGCAACTCAAGAGTGGTATACAATTTGGTAAACGACTATATAATATTTGGTTTACTATTGAAATTTAAGAGCGATATTGTATTAAAAGAAATGCATTTGCAAGCATGATAACATTTATAAGTTCACAGAACCCTTTTTTCATTATTGATTTTAGTTTTACACCATAAAAGAGTTTGTTGATACTACACACAAACACACACACACATACACACAGAAATATAAGATTTTTAAGATTTATTGGTAACAGAGTCGCCTTATGATGGCAAAAGGACATTTGAAAGGAATTTGCCATCCGAATTGTTAAAATTATAACTGAAATTAAGATGCACATTACAGTCCAGTTCGTTCATATGGTAAAACACCACAAATAACACACACACATATATACATACATACACACACATATATATATATATATATATATATATATATATATTATATATATATATATATATATATATATGTAACTAAATTTTTTTTGCTATTTCCCGAAATCAAAAATTCCTATCAGATATCCTAATGACCATCACAAGACAGTCAAATTGCCGGTAATTTTTGGGATTTTTAAAATATTTTTGCCTGTTTTTTTTATCATAAACTTTCCTATTAAACTTCGGCTGAGAGAGAGAGAGAGTATACATGCTCCCCCACCCCTCACTATGCTCATCATTCCATTAAGTAACCAAATTTTTAGGCAAACCGATTCGTGTGTAGCTAAGACCAAGAAGCATTGGGACAGGGGCCTGTGTAACCTACCAAAAAACTGCTCCGAGGTCATGTTGGGACCTCTGTGACCGGAAGGAAGCTATGGTATTTTGGATGGCACGACCTGGCATTCTCGAAAGCTCACGACGGGCCTATAGCAAGACGGAGAGCTTTTACTCAAATGCTCAAGAAACTCGTGACTTTCGCCAGGACTGACTCTGTATTTGAAGATACGGAGGGAAATCCCCGAGCAGGAAGGCTGACTTCTAACAATTAGACATAGCCAACCCCATGCTGACACGGGCTCTTGCTCTGTAACAGCCGTTAACTGATGAAACGTGTGGCAAGGTCCATAGCTTACCTGGTAGCTGGTTAAGAAAGGTGATGAATTATATTACTAAAAAAAGTAGTCTTACCACACCACTTTAGCTGATGAGCTTCGTGGTCTGTTATATTCCGCTGGTTACAACTATGTCGTGTGGTATAATTCTTTACGTGGAGTCTGCAGCCTATAAGCAACGTGGCCCTTAACCTGCTATAGTGATCATGCAAATGTGGTTCTCAGTCTGGGGATCGCCTACCTATAGTCTCTTAGCTTGAGATTTTTTTTCTTTGCATACACGCCTGTTGTCACCGTATACCTTCAGTATGGAAAGCCAGTTTCATAATTTTCCAGCTCCAAGTCAAAGGCCCCCTATTGGGCACTGTAATTTTCTTCATTGGTTCAAGCCTTTCCATTTAAATACGCAGTTTATCAGCGTATGCTACTATGCTTATTTACAAGTTATTCTAAATATATTGCATATTGTTTTACGGAACAAATTTACAATCGAAGTCTACCAACAGCGCAATTATTCTAGATTAAACAAGTATTTTGTTTGTTTGTCTAGTATTTTTACGTTGCATGGAACCAGTGGTTATTCAGCAGCCGGACCAACGGTTTACGTGACTTCCGAACCACGCCGATAGTGAACTTCTATCACCAGTACTGAATAATCAACGCCTGCTTAATCGCAAAATTACCTCCAGTCACTGGAATACCTTTCATAAGCATTTGCATCTCTCTTTGGTAACTGCTTTCGACTTAGCAATGAAACGCGAACGTGCTGTGAGTTTGGTCTATTGTAAATATTCCATCTTCCTTGGTTACTGATTTCACCCAAGCTCTTGAACTTATGAAATTGGTCTATAGTATTCATTCATCAATTTCCTGTCAAACTATCAAGCTTACTACAGCTTTTGGGATGAATTGTTTTTCTATAAGTAATTTCATTTAGTGTTAACAGAACTTACCAGGAGCTTTTGACTAAATTGAAAATTCAGTTTTCTAATTCTAGCCTTTGGTGTAGAATTCAACTTCCAGAAAGCTATTTTGATCAACAATCCACCTTACCCATTGCAAGGACCGCGTGTTTTCGTGAAATTTTGACTACCAAGGTAGATTTGGTCAGGTGATGATTAAAATATAATTTTTTTGGGTTGAAGGTGTCCCTTTTATTATATTTTGATATCACTAATTACAAAAGGCAATGGTTTACATCCTTCCTGATTTAGTAATTGAGGTGAGAAGTGATTGCATAATCAAAGTAGGGAAATTCACTTTCCTTAATTTTGCTTTAGTGTAGTAAACCAAAATGAATGAGCAACCTTATATCCACTATTCCTAAAGTAGTCTAAAACTGTACAGCCCCGTTCCCCATTTTAGTAAAGTCTCATTAAGCATAAGTACACATTTTCAATAACTGATATTATGTCAAACACTGAATTTCAGTTAAGTCTTTGCTGTATACAAGACTCCTGCATATGGTCTTTCTAATACTAAATGATATTGAGTAAATATGCAAGTTTTCATTGAACATTCTAGAACTGCTCAAGGTCCTTCCATTTAATGTAGAATTGAGAGATCATATCAAAACTCATTAATCATATAAACTTACAAAGATGTGCACTTCACATCTGTGATAACTAATGCTAAAATAGCAAAGTCGAAATATTTACAGTACTGAAAATGAAAATTACCATGACTTCTTAGAAAATAATTTTTTTTATCCAGCAGACAATAAATTAATTTGTGAATGGATTAACTACAGTGAAGTAGAATTGAGATAAATAACAGTTAGAAAGGTAACCAGTCAGCAATACAATATAAATTCGTCAGGGCATTCGTAACAAAATTTATTAAACAAAGCTTTGACAAATGAATCCATGCAAACGATTACTGTATCTTTAAAGATATCACTTAACTGCAGAGAATGGTAAATTCCTATTTAACACAATGTTGTATTTAAATATGTAGTCACAGAACTATGAAAATCAAGAATATTTCTCACTGCTGGCATGTTACCTTCTCAGAAAAAATGCTTCCATTATGTTTTCAAAATTCCTCCTTGAACATTCTTAGGCATTAAAAAGTTTGACAGCTTGACACCAAAGGACAACAATTATTATCAAGTCTACTCCAAACGTTACCCTCCGGCAAGACTCCTGTACAGTTTACACATTACTCATTGCTTTCGAAAGGCAAATTCATCTATTCCTGTTACTGTAAGGGATTCGGTCAGTCCTGTCAGAAAATGTGAAGAGAAAAAGTCCTTCGATCTCCATAGTTTTGGTCAATACAGAAATATCACTTTGCTGCGCTACGTAACTATACTCTGTTTTTTTCCATCTGTCCATCCGCCTGTGGTGTTTTTGTATGGTCTGCGTCCCGGGCTTTAGATAGTTACATTCAACGATTATAATAATATCCTATTTCGAATATTAACGGTGTAATTCGCATACAGTAAATTATTAAAACACTTTTCAGTTGCAAATGTACACCCAGATATTCTTTTATTTACCTGAAACTTGCAAATAGCGTAACTATCTAAAGCCCGGGACGCAGTGTTACCATACGCAAACACACGAGGCGGATGGACAGATGAAAAAAAAGAGTATAGTTTCATCGCTTACTCGGGGAGTAAGCCTACAAACTACTTTGTTGTTGATCTTGTTGTGGGGGGAGGGGGAGTTAGGGAAGGTCTGAGTTAAAGATACAGGAAATTTAGGATAGGATATTTATGATTTATTTATTGTTTAAAGAAAATTTAGGATAGGATATTTTCATGATTTATTTATTGGAAAGAAAATAAAAAAAATAAATAATGCACATGTTAAACAATGCAGAGCAATTATTTCTAATACAATACACGCTCCATTTGACCGTAGATTTTAGCACGTGCCCCGAGAAAGCTGGAGGCCGGATCGAGCCTTATTTTAATTCAAGAAGCTGAAACTTCGAAAATTGATGAAAATGCAATTAGGACAATTTCACCAGCTTAAGGTGGATGCAAACTTTCCACTGGCAAATGTGAAAATGTCCATAATCACAACTCTTGAGTTATACTGGCGGTGAAGTTTTATTCCAAAAGTTAATCTTCAGCCATTAAAAGACTTATCATCCTATGATGAACTTTACATAAAGTAAAAGTCTAGTAAAAAGTGTTCCTGTGGTACACTATGAAGTTCGTGACATTAAGTGGTACAACCAATTACTGGTAATTGGCAAAGGGAGATTTTTGGGTGTGATTGAATTGGATGGAAATTTAGGCCAAAGACCAAGCACTGGGACCTGTGAGGCCATTCAGTGCTGAAACGGAAACTGGCAGTCAAAAGGTTGATAGGTGTAACAGATGGAAAACCTAAAGCAGTTGCACTGTGAAGCAATTGTCAGGAGAGGGTTTAGGAAAGTCAGATGGAAGAAAGAAAATATGAACGGAGGTACAGTAAAAGGAACGAAAGGTGTTGCAGCTCGGGGCCGAAGGAACGCTGCAAAGAACCTTAAGTAATGCGTACAGTGCACCTCATGGTACTAACCCCCTACAGGGGAGGGAGATTTTTTGGATAATAACTAAGCGAGCAGCAGATGCGTCATGCTAATTTAACCCTTTATAGTTTCAACATCAGTTGAAATAACCATTACTGAAGTTTTATCAGTATTTTTATCAAGTCTTTTGAAACAGTATTGAAAAGGTAAAAAAAAAAAGTTGTTTGCAATATGTCCAAACATGATTCATTCATTGTGTAAACTTATGTCACATAGTTCACGATACCATAAGTAAATTTCCCTGTATAAAAAAAATTACCTTAAATATTAATTATTAGTTGTCATTACTCCTTATCTTTCATATCTTTATTGTAATTGTGGATACATTTAATTCCATTCTAATATAATAATGACAATAATAACCTGCAAACCAGTTTGTCAACCCCAGGTAGGAGGAAGGTAGGAATGAGACTGGGCAGGCAGGGGCACATTCACACTCCTGCAAACCTGTCTGTCCACACCGGGTAGGGCTGGGGTAGGTACGGGATTGGAGGGGTAGGGGAGACATCAGCGCCGGTTCCAGCACACGCTACATGGCTGAGCAAATTTTCCAGATGAATAAAATAAACGATGGCTTGTCTTTTGTTAAATCATTATGTTCGGCGAAGA
>NC_087203.1:50004268-50026768 GCF_015104395.2 Macrobrachium nipponense | reverse complement strand
TCAATTTGGAAGGGATATTTTTTCGGACAGCAAGAGCAGTAATTTGGAAGGATATTTCGACAGAAGAGCAGTAATTAGAAGAATATTTCGACAGAAGAGCAGTAATCGGAAGGATATTTTCGAGAGGAGAACAGATAATCGGAAGGATATGTTTCGAGAGGAGAGCAGTTAATCGGAAGGATATTTCGACAGAAGAGATTAATCGGAAGGATATTTCGACAGAAGAGCAGTAATTTGGGAGGATATTTATATAGAAGAGCAGTAATTGGAAAGGATATTTATATAAGAGCAGTAATTGGAAGGATATTTCGACAAAAGAGTAGTAATTGGAAGGATATTATATATAAGAGCAGTAATTGGAAGGGTATTTCGACAAAAGGGTAGTAATTGGAAAGGATATTTCGACAGACGAGCAGTAATTGGAAGATATTTCGACAAAAGAGTAGTAATTGGAAGGATATTTCGACAGAGCAGCAGTAATGGAAGGGTATTTCGACAAAGAGTAGTAAATTGGAAGGTATTCGACAGAAGAGCAGTAACTGGAAGGATATTTCGACAGAAGAGCATTAATTGGAAGGAATTTTCGACACACGAGCAGTAATTGAAAAGATATTTCTACAGAAGAGCATTAATTGGAAGGATATTTCGACAGAAGGCATAATTGGAAGGATATTTTCGACACACGAGGCAAGGTAATTGAAAAAAGAATTTCTTTTTACAGAAGAAGGCATTAAAATTGGAACGATAATTTCGACAGAAGGAAGCAATAATTGGAAGGAATATTTTGAAGGAAAAAGCAGTAATTGGAAGTAATTTTGACAGATGAGCATAAATTGGAAGAATATTTTCCATAGAAGAGCAGTAATTGGAAGGATATTTCGACCAGGAGGAGCAATTAATCGGAAGGATATTTCGAACAGAAGACCAAGTAATTGGAAGTATATTTTCTATAGAAAAACATTAAGTTGGAGGAGTTATTTCTATCAAAAGAGCAGTAAATTGGAAGAATAATGTTTCTATAGAAGAGCTTTTATTGTAAGAATATTTCTATAGAAGAGCAGTAATTGGCAAGGATATTCGAATCAAAAGAGCAAAAGGCAATTGGTAATATATGTATATTTAGACAGAAAGCAGAAAGTGGAAGAATATTTCTGTAGAAGCAGCAGAAACTTGGAAGAATATTTCTGTAGAAGAGCAGTAATTGGAAGGATATTTTTATTAAAAGAGCAGTAATTTGACGGATAATTTCGACAAGAAAAAATTAGTAACTGTTGGCAAAGGGTATTTCGATAGAACAATAGAAGTAATTGGCAGGATTATTTCGACAAGAAGAGCAGTATTTGGAAGTTTATTTCGAAAGAAAGGAGTAGTCAATTGGAAGGATAATTTCTAAAGAAGAGCAGTTAATTGGAAGGGTTATTTCGACAGAAGAGCAGTAATTGGCAGGATATTTCGACAAGGAAGAAAAAAAGGGGGGGCCCCCCAGTCAATTTGGGAAGGATATTTTCGAACAGAACGAGCAGTAATTGGTAGGATATTTTAGAAAGATCAGTTATTTGGCAGGATAATTTCGACAGAGGAGCAGTCATCGGAAGGATATTTCGAACGAGAAGCCAGTAATTGAAACGATCATTTGACAGACGAAGCAGTAATTGGCTGGATATTTTCGACAGTAAGAGCAAGTAATTGGAATGGATTATTTCGACAGACGAAAGGCAGTAATAACCCGGTAAGGATATTTCGACAGCAAGAGCAGTTAATTGGAAGGAGATTTCGACAGAAAGAGGCAGTTAATTGGAAGGATATTTTTCGGACAGAAGAGCAGTAATTGGAAGAATAATTTCGACAGAAGAGTCAGTAATCGGAAAGGATATCTTCGAGAGGAGAACAGATAATCGGAATGGATATTTCGAGCGGAGGAAGCAGTCAATCGGAAGGATATTTCGACAAAGAAAGCATTTAATCGGAAGGATATTTCGACAGAAGAAGCAGTAAATTGGAAGGTATAATTTATATAATAAGAGCCAGTAATTGGAAAGGAAATCTAAGATATGAAGAGCAGTAATTGGAAGGATATTTCGACAAAACAGTAGTAATTGGAAGGATATTTTTATATAATAAGACGCAGTAATTGGAAAGGGTATTTCGAACAAAAGAGTAGTAGAAATTTGGAAGGGATATTTTGACAGACGAGCAAGTAATTGGAAGGTATAATTTCGAAAAACAAAAGATTAGTTAACTTGGAAGGACATTTCGACAGAGGAGCAGTAAATTGGAAGGGTATTTTTCGACAAACGAGTAGTAATTGGAAGGATATTTCGACAGAAGGAGGCAGTAAACTGGAAGGATAATTTCGACAGAAGAGCATTAATTGGAAGGGATATTTCGACACACGGAGCAGTCAATTGAAAAGATAATTTCTACAGAAGGAGCATTAAATTGGAAGGATATTTCGGACAGAAGAGCAATAATTGGAAGGATATTTGAAAGAAAAGCAGTTAATTGGAAGTATTATTTTGGACAGATGATGCCATAAATTGGAAGAATATTTCCATAGAAGAGGCAGTAATTGGAAGGATTATTTTTCGACCAGAAGAGCCATTAATCGGAAGGATTATTTCGACAGAAGACCAGTAATTGGAAGTAATATTTCTATAGAAAAAACATTAATTGGAGGAGTATTTCATTATACAAAGAGCAGTGAATTGGAAAAAGAATTAAGATAGAAGCAGCTTTTATTGGAAGGAAGATTTCTATAGAAGAGCAGGTAAAAAAAAATTGGCGGGATATTTAGACAAAAAGAGCAGTAATTGGTGGTATATATTTTCCTATATCAAGAGCAGAAATTGGAAGAATATTTCTGTAAGAAGAGCCCAGAAATTGGAAGAATATTTCTGTAGAAGAGCAGTAATTGGAAGGAGATATTATTTTTACTAAAAAGAGTCAAGTAATTTAGAAGGATATTTCGAACAGCAAAAAATACTAATTTGGAAGGGGTATTTCGATAGAATAGAGTAATTGGCAGGATATTTCGACAGAGGGCAGTCATCGAAGGTATTTCGACAGAGAGCAGTAATTGAAACGATAATTTGACAGACACGAGGCAGTAAATTGCTGATATTTCGACAGGAAGAGCAGTATTCGAAGAATATTTCGACAGAAGAGCATTAAATGGCAAAGAATTTCCATAGAAGAGCAATAATTGGAAGAATATTTCGACAGAAGAGCAGTAATTGGAAGGATATTTCGACAGAAGAGCAGTAATTGGAAGGATATTTCGACAGAAGAGCAGTAATCGGAAGGATATTTCGACAGAAGAGCAGTAATTGGAAGGATATTTCGACAGAAGAGCAGTAATTCGGAGGGGGAGGAGGGGGGAAAGAGGGAGGGGGGGGATATTTCGTCAGAAGAGCAGAATTTGGAGGGTATTTCCGTCAGAAGAGCAGTATTGGAGGATAGTTTCGACAGAAGAGCAGTAATTGGAAGGTATATTTTCGACAGAAGAGCAGTAATTTGGAAGGATAATTTTCGTCAGAAGAGCATAAATTGGAAGGGTATTCGTCAGCAAGAGCAGTAATGGAAAGTCATATTTCGACAGAAGAGCAGTAATGGAAGCATATTTCGACAGAAGAGCAGTAATCCGGAAGGAATATTCGATCAGAAGAGAAGCAGTAAATGGAAGGATATTCGACAGAAGAAGCAGTAATTGGAAGGATATTCGACAGAAGAGCAGTAATTGGAAGGATATTTCGACAGAAGAGCAGTAATTGAAACGATATTTCGACAGAAGAGCAGTAATTGGAAGGATATTTCGACAGAAGAGCAGTAATTGGAAGGATATTTCGACAGAAGAGCAGTAATTGGAAGGATATTTCGACAGAAGAGCAGTAATCGGAAGGATATTTCGACAGAAGAGCAGTAATTGGAAGGATATTTCGACAGGAAAGCATAATTGAAACGATAATTTGACAGACGAGCCAGTATTGAAGATATTTTGACAGAGGGAGACAAGTAATTGGATAGGATATTTCGACAAGAAAGAGCAGTAAATTGGAAGGATATTTCGACGAAGAGCAGTAATTGGGAAGGAATATTTCGACAGAAGAGCAGTAATCGGAAGATATTTCGACAGAGGAGCAGTAATTGGAAGGATATTTTTCGTCAGAAGAGCAGTAATTGGAAGGATATTTCGACGAGAAGCAGTAATTGAAGGATATTTCGACGAAGAAGCAGTAATGGAAGGAATATTTCGACAGAAGAGCAGTAATTGGAAGGATATTTCGACAGAAGAGCAGTAATCGGAAGGATATTTCGACAGAAGAGCAGTAATTGGAAGGATATTTCGACAGAAGAGCAGTAATTGAAACGATAATTTGACAGACGAGCAGTAATTGGAAGGATATTTCGACAGAAGAGCAGTAACGGAAGATATTTTCGACAGAGAGCAGTAATTGAACAAAGGATATTTCGACAGAAGAGCAGTAATTGGAAGGATATTTTCGACAGAAGAGCAGTAATTGAAGGATATTCGAAACAGAAAGGCAGTAATCGAAAGGATATTTCGACAGACAGCAGTATTGGAGTTCGACAGAGAAGCAGTAACTGGAAGGAGTATTTCGACAGGAAGAAGCATGGTAATTGGAAGGATATTTAGTGTGACACACAGAGCAGTAATTGAAAAGATATTTCTTCTACAGAAGAGGCATTAATGGAAGGAATATTCGACAGAAGAGAATAATTGGAAGGAATTTTGTGGTCAAGAAAAGCAGTAATGGGAAGTAATATCTTGACAGATTGAGCATAAATGGAGAATATCTCAATAGAAAGAGCCAGTAATGGAAGAATATTTCGACAGAAGAGCATTAATCGGAAGGATTTCGACAGAAGACCTAGTAATTGGAAGTAATATTCTATAGGAAAAACATTAATTGAGGAGTATTCTATAAAAGAGCAGTAAGTGCGAAGAATAATTCGATAGAAGAGCTTTTATTGAAGAACATTTCTATAGAAGAGCGTAATTGGCGGATATTTCGACAAAAGAGCAGTAGTGTGGTATATTCTATAGAAGAGCAGAAATTGGAAGAATATTTCTGTAGAAGAGCAGAAATTGGAAGAAGATTTCTGTAGGAAGAGCAGTAATTGGAAGGATATTTTTTATAAAAGAGCAGTAATTTGAGGATATTTCGACAGAAAAATAGTAATTGGAAAGGGTATTTCGATAGAATAGAAGTAATTGGCAGGCAGGATATTTCGACAGAAGAGCAGTATTTGGAAGTTTATTCGAAAGAAGAGTAGTAATTGGAAGGACTATTTTTTCTAAAGAAGAGCAGTAATTGGAAGGGTATTTCGACAGAAGAGCAGTAATTGGCAGGATATTCGACAGAAGAGCAGTATTTGGAAGTGTATTTCGAAAGAAGAGTAGTAATTGAAGGTATATTCTAAAGAAGAGCAGTAATTGGAAGGATATTTCGACAGAAGAGCAGTAATTGGAAGGATATTTCGACAGAAGAGCAGTAATTGGAAGGATATTTCAACAGAAGAGCAGTAATTGGTAGGATATTTAGAAAGATCAGTTATTGGCAGGATATTTCGACAGAGGAGCAGTCATTCGGAAGGATATTCGACAGGAGAGCAGTAATTGAAACGTTAATTTGACAAGGACAGCAGTAATTGGCTGGATATTTCGACGAAGAAAGCAGTAAATGGAAGGATTATTTCGACAGAAGAGCAGTAATCGGAAGGATATTCCGAAGAAGAGCAAGTAATTGGAAGGATATTTTCGACAGGAAGAGCAGTAATGGGAAAAGGATATTTCGACAAAAGCAGTCCAATTAGAAGAATATTTCGACAGAAGCAGTAATCGGAGATATTTCGAGAGGAAACAAGATAATCGGAAGGATATTTCAGAAGCAGTAATCGGAAGATTATTTCGCGAAAGAGCATAAATCGGAAGGATATTTCGACAGAAGAGCATAATTGGAAGGATAATTTATATATAAGAGCGTAAATGGGAAGGATATTTTGATATAAAAGCAGTAATTGGGAAGGATATTTCGACAAAAAGAGTTAGTAATTGGAAGATATTTATATATAAGAGCAGTTAATTGGAGGGTTTTCGACAAAAGAAGAGTATATTGGAAGGATATTTCGACAGACGAGCAGTAATTGGAAGGATATTTCGACAAAAGATTAGTAATTGGAAGGATATTTCGACAGAGGAGCAGTAATTGGAAGGGTATTTCGACAAAAGAGTAGTAATTGGAAGGATATTTCGACAGAAGAGCAGTAACTGGAAGGATATTTCGACAGAAGAGCATTAATTGGAAGGATATTTCGACACACGAGCAGTAATTGAAAAGATATTTCTACAAGAAGAGCATTAATTGGAAGGATATTTCGACAGAAGAGCAATAATTGGAAGATATTTTGAAAGAAAAAGCAGTAATTGGGAAGTATATTTTGACAGATGAGCATAAATTGGAAGAATATTTCCATAGAAGAGCAGTAATTGGAAGCGTATTTCAACAGAAGAGCATTAATCGGAAGGATATTTCGACAGAAGACCAGTAATTGGAAGTATATTTCTATAGAAAAACATTAATTGGAGGAGTATTTCTATAAAAGAGCAGTAATTGGAAGAATAATTTCTATAGAAGAGCTTTTATTGGAAGAATATTTTCTATAGAAGAGCAGTAATTGGCAGGATATTTCGACAAAAGAGCAGTAATTGGTGGTATATTTCTATAGAAGAGCAGAAATTGGAAGAATATTTCTGTAGAAGAGCAGAAATTGGAAGAATATTTCTGTAGAAGAGCAGTAATTGGAAGGATATTTTTATAAAAGAGCAGTAATTTGAAGGATATTTCGACAGAAAAATAGTAATTGGAAAGGGTATTTCGATAGAATAGAAGTAATTGGCAGGATATTTCGACAGAAGAGCAGTATTTTTGAAGTGTATTTCGAAAAGAAGAGTAGTAATTGGAAGGATATTTTCTAAGAAGAGCAGTAATTGGAAGGGTTATTTCGACAGAGAGCAAGTATATTGGCAGATATTTCGACAGAACAGCAGTATTTGGAAGTGTATTTCGAAAGAAGAGTAGTATTGGAAGGGATATTTTCTAAAGAGAGCATAATTGGAAGGGTATTTCGACAGAAGAGCAGTAATTGGCAGATATTTCGACAGAAAGAGCGTAATTGGAAGGATATTTCAACAGAAGAGCAGTAATTGGTAGGATATTAGAAAGATCGTTATGGCAGGATATTTCGACAGAGGAGCAGTCATCGGAAGGATATTTCGAAAAACACCCCCAGGAGCAGTAATTGAAACGATAATTTTGACGACGAGCAGTAATTGGCTGGATATTTCGACAGAAGAGCAGTAAAATCGGAGCATATTTCGACAGAGAGCATTAAGGAAGAATATTTCCATAGAAGAGCAATAATTGGAGAAATATTTCACGAAGAGCAGTAATTGGGAAGGATATTTCGTCAGAAGAGCAGTAAATGGAAGGATATTTCGACAAGGACGACAAGAGCATAATTGGAAGGGATTGTCGACAAGAAGGAGCAGGAGCATATTTGGAAGAAATTATTTCGGACAGAAGAGCAGTAATTGGAAGGATATTTCGTTTCAGAAGAGCAGTAATTGGAGGTAATCGGACAGAAGAGCAGTAATTGGAAGGATTTGTTGGTTTCGACAGAAGAGCATATTGAGTAATCGTTTCATTGAAGAGCAGCATATTGGATAAGGATAATTTCGACAGAAGAGCGTAATTGGAAGGATATTCCGACAGAAAGCTGTATTGGAAGGATATTTCGACAGAAGAGCAGTATTGGAAAGGATATATTTTCGTCAGGAAGAGCCGTAAATTGGAAGGGATATTTCGACCAAGAAGAAAAGCGGTAATTGGGAGCATATTTCGACCAGAAGAGCAGTATTGGAAGCATATTTCGACAGAGATTTTTCGGAGTAATCGGAGGAATATTTCGACAGAGAGCAGTAATTGGAAGGATATTTCGACAGAAGAAGCAATATTTGGAAGGAAAAATTGTTCGACAGAAGAGCAGGTAATTGGAAGGATAGTTCGACAGAGGAGCCAAATCAATTTTCGTTAAGGATATTTCGGACAGAGAGCATAATTGGAAAGGAATTATTTCGTTATAATTTGTTAAGATATTTTCGACAAGAGGAGCATTAATTTGGAGTTTGGTATTTCGACAAAGATTTAGTAATTTTGGAAGGATATTCCCGCAGAAGAGCAGTAACTTTTGAAGATATTGTTTCGACAGAACATTTATGAAACAGATACTCGGAAGGATATTTCGACAGAAGAGCAGTAATTGGAAGGATATTTATATATAAGAGCAGTAATTGGAAGGATTATTTATATTATAAGATCAGTAATTGGAAGGATATTTCGACAAAAGAGTAGTAATTGGAGGATATTTTATATATAAGAGCAGTAATTGGAGGGTATTTCGACAAAAGAGAAGTAATTGGAAGGATATTTCGACAGAAGAGAAGTAATTGGAAGGATATTTCGACAGAAGAGAAGTAATTGGAAGGATATTTCGACAGAAGAGAAGTAATTGGAAGGATATTTCGACAGAAGAGAAGTAATTGGAAGGATATTTCGACAGAAGAGCAGTAATTGGAAGGATATTTCGACAGAAGAGCATTAATTGGAAGGATATTTCGACACACGAGCAGAATTGAAAAGATATTTCTACAGAAGAGCATTAATTGGAAGGATATTTTCGACAGAAGAGCATAATTGGAAGGATATTTTGAAAGAAAAGCAGTAATTGGAAGTATATTTTGACAGATGAGCATAAATTGGAAGAATATTTCCATAGAAGAGCAGTAATTGGAAGCGTATTTCAACAGAAGAGCATTAATCGGAAGGATATTTCGACAGAAGACCAGTTATTGAAGTATATTTCTATAAAGACATTAATTGGAGGAGTATTTCTATAAAAGAGCAGTAATTGGAAGAATAATTCTATAGAGAAGCTTTTATTGGAAGAATATTTCTATAGAAAGAGCAGTAATTGGCAGGATATTTCGACAAAAGATCAGTAATTGGTGGAAGAGCAGAAATTGGAAGAATATTTCTGTAGAAGAGTAGAATTGGAAGAATATTTCTGTAGAAGAGCAGTAATTGGAAGGATATTTTTATAAAGAGCAGTAATTTGAAGGATATTTCGACAGAGAAAAATAGTAATTGGAAAGGGTATTTCGATAGAATAGAAGTAATTGGAAGGATATTTCGACAGAAGAGCAGTAATTGGAAGGATATTTCGACAGAAGAGAAGTAATTGGAAGGATATTTCTACAGAAGAGCAGTAATTGGAAGGATATTTCGACAGAAGAGCAGTAATTGGAAGGATATTTCGACAGAAGAGCAGTAATTGGAAGGATATTTCGAAAGAAGAGAAGTAATTGGAAGGATATTTCTACAGAAGAGCAGTAATTGGAAGGATATTTCGACAGAAGAGCAGTAATTGGAAGGATATTTCGACAGAAGAGCAGTAATTGGAAGGATATTTCGACAGAAGAGCAGTAATTGGTAGGAGATTTAGAAAGATCAGTTATTGGCCAGGATATTTTCGACAGCGGAGATCAAGTAATTTCAAACGATAATTTTGACAGCACGAAGCAGTAATTGGCTGGATATGTGTTTCGACAGAAGAGTAACAGGTAATTGGAAGGATAATTTCGACAGAAGAGCAAGTAATCGGAAGGGTAGTTTCGTCAGAACGAGCAGTAATTGGAAGGATATTCGACAGAAGAGCAGTAACGTTGGGAGGATATTGCGACGGAAAGAGCCAGTAATTAGCAAGGATATTTCGACAGAAGAGCAGTAATCGGAAAGGATGATTCGACAGAAGAGCAGTAAATTGGAACGTATCAAAATTTTCGGGACAGAAGAGCAGTAACTCGGAAAGGATATTTCGTCAGAAGAGCCAGTAATTGGAAGGGATTTTCGTCAGGAAGAGCAGTATAAATTGGAAGGATCTTATTTTCGACAGTAAGAGCAGTAATAATTGGAAGGATATTTTCGACATGAAGAGGGCAGTAATTGGCAGGATATTTTCTTTTTTTTTTTTTTTTTGTTTTTTTTTATACAGAAGAAATCAGTAATTGGAAGGATATTTCTATAGAAGAGCAGTAATTGGAAGGATATTTTCTACCAGAAGAGGCAGTAATTGGATGGAAATTCCGACAGAAGAGCAGTAATAGGAAGGATATTTCGATAGAAGAGCAGTCATTGGAAGGATATTTCTGCAGAAGAGCAGTAATTGGAAGGATATTTTCTACATTAAGGAGCAGTAATAGGAAGGATATTTCGATTGAAGAGCAGTAATTGGAAGGATATTTCTACAGAAGAGCAGTAATTGGAAGGATATTTCTACAGAAGAGCAGTAATTGGAAGGATATTTCTACAGAAGAGCAGTAATAGGAAGGATATTTCGATAGAAGAGCAGTCATTGGAAGGATATTTCTACAGAAGAGCAGTAATTGGAAGGATATTTCTACAGAAGAGCAGTAATTGGAAGGATATTTCTACAGAAGAGCAGTAATTGGCAGGATATTTCTACAGAAGATCAGTAATGGAAGGAGGATATTTCTACAGAAGATCAGTAATTGGAAGGATATTTCTACAGAAGAGCAGTAATTGGCAGGATATTTCTAAGTACACCTATTTATTTTTTCATTGGATAACACATATTCCATCGAGTGACTACACCCCATCCTAAACATGATTTTACAAATTAAGATACTGCATCTCAATTACTTTGTGTACGGTATACTAGCAAAATGACTTGGCTAATGCAACGACAACACTAATTGTTGTGTTGTAGACACCAGCACAAGAAACTGTGTTAGCAGTGGATTTAGCTCATGTGAGTGAATGCTACTTATAACAGAGACAATAAAGACGCCATACCACTGACGATAACAGCCAGTGCAAGGGGAAGGAAACTCAACCGCTAAGGTGACAATTACATCAGAAATAATTAGAGAATCCAAGTGGGTCGCAATGATGATAATAATAATAATAAAAATAGCAGTAGTAGTAGTAGTATAGTAGTAGTAGTAGTAGTAGTAGTAGTAGTAGTAGTAGCCTTAAAATGGAGTAACAAATCCAGTATGTACCCATAAATAACTGTGGACTTTGTGTCTCTAATATAATAACATAATAATATAATAATAATAAAAATAATAATAATAATAATAATAATAATAATATAATATAATAATAATAATGATGATGATAGCGGAGTCTTGAAATGGAGTTACAAATCCGAGTCTGTACCACACGTAACTCTGGATTTCTTTCTCCAATAATAATAATAATAATAATAATAATAATAATATAATATAATAATAATAATAATAATAATAATAATAATAATAATAACAATAATAATCATAATAATAAATAATAATAATAATAATAATAATAATAAATAATAATAATAATAATAATAATAATAATAATTGAAAAAGAAACCCACAAAATCACTTTGTAACTTGTTTACTTCTAAGTATTTACATTTAGTTTTACTCCACACTCGAGTACTTTCAGGCCCTGTCTGTGGCCCATTTTCAAGAGATGTTTGGGATGTTAGCCTGGGTCAAGGCCCAGCAGTCTTCTGGCACTTCTTCTCGTTGAGCTGTCATTTATGTGATGGCTGTTCTGGTTTCCTTGAGAGTTGCCAATCCCCTCTTGTCGCTCTGATATCCTGAGCTGATGGTCAATGGGATTAATCCTTGGTGGAGATATGTGGATGATATTTTGCAATTCTGCAAGGTGATGAAATGAGAGACTTTTCTAGATGAACTCAATAAGTTTGATAACAATATCCAGTTCACTTTAGAGAAAAGCAACATAATAAACTGCCCTTTTTAGACATACTACAGAAAGAAAAAAAAGAAACAGGATATGAATTCAGCACATATAGAAAGCCCACACATACAAACTCATATATTCATTTCTTCTCTTTTCACAGTCATGATATAAAAATAGGGGTTCTAACAGGTTTATTTCTTAGGGCAATGAGAACGTGTGACCCTTGCAAGATAGAACAAGAAATAAATTACATCGGTAAAAGCTTCGATGCATTAGCATACCCGGAATGGTTCAGAAAAAGGGCATCAACAAAGCTAGAAATTTCTTTACAGAGCAAATGTAGAGAGTACATGGAATAAAGAAAACAAGAAAATAGTTGCCCTCCCTTTTATGCCTAAAATGAAACAAATCACTTCAAAAATGAAAGAAAGTAAATATAAATTTGTATATACCTTTGATAATACCGTAAAAAACAAAGTATGTAAAAATAAATTGGAAGGAGAAGACAGTAATACAGATGATGTAGCGGGGGTATACATAATCAATTGCAACAATTGTGGAGACAGATATGTGGGGGGGGAATCAGGTAGGGGAATAGGGACGAGAGTCCAAGAACATAGAAGGGCAGTACAACTTAACTCTCAGGGGAGTGCTATAGCTAGGCATTGTTGGGAAAATGACCATAGGATGGATTTCAAAAACAGTAGGCTTATATACAAAAGCAACAAATTAGTCAACGGAGGGTAGTAGAAGGTGCACTCATCAGAGAGATTAAAGTAATTGAAGGAAACAAAGGTTTTACCTCAGAAGATCCCATAAGCCGAGCTTTGATATTAAAAGAAGCTAAGATTGACCCTGCTGACCTGGAGATTAGGTTTCCTGCCCAACAGACTTTTGGGACCACACACCCTTACCTCAAGGATTAATCCCATTGAACATCAGCTCAGGATATCAGAGCGACAAGAGGGGATTGGCAACTCTCAAGGAAACCAGACCAGCCATCACATAAATGACAGCTCAACGAGAAGAAGTTCCAGAAGACTGCTGGGCTATGACCAGGCTAACATCCCAAACATCTCTTGAAAATGGGCCACAGATAGGGCCTGAAAGTACTCGAGTGTGTAGTAAAACTAAATGTAAATACTTAGAAGTAAACAAGTTACAAAGTGATTTTGTGGGTTTCTTTTTCAATCTTCAGAAGAAAAACTGAAAGAAGTTTTTGTTTGGTTAATAATAATAATGATGATGATGATAGTGTGAGTCTTGAAATGGAGTTACAAATCTAGTCTGTACCCACACGTAACTCTGGATTTCTTTCTCCAATAATAATAATAATAATAATAATAATAATAATAATAATAATAATAATAATAATAATAATAATAATAATTAATAATAATAATAATATATAATAATATAATAATAAATAATAATAATAATAATAATAATAATAATAATAATAATATAATAATAATAATAATAATAATAATAATAATAATAATAATAATAATAATAATAATAATAATAATAGCATGAGTCTTCAAATGGAGTTACAAATCCAGTCTGTACCCACACGTAACTCTAGATTTCTTTCTCCAATAATAATACTAATAATAATAATAATGATACTAATAATAATATAATAATAATAATAATAATAATAATAATAATAATAATAATAATAATAATAATATAATAATAATAATATAATAATAATAATAATAATAATAATATTCGGAAACAACCAGAAAAGACTATACAGCCAACTAAGAGGGGAAGACAACCCACCAAGAAATTCCTGAAGCCGAACCAAGTAAGAGACTCTGGAAAACATATGTAGCAATCCGGTATCACACAACAAACATGCAACATGGCTCCAGGAAGTCAAGGAAGAAGAAACAGGAGAATAAAACCAAAGATTCACAGAGATCACGACAGACACAGTCAGACACCAACTAAAGAAAATGCCAAACTGGAAAACCCCAGGTCCCGATGAAGTCCATGGATACTGGCTCAAAAACTTCAAGGCCCTACACCCACGAATAGCAGAACAACTCCAGCATTGTATCTCAAATCACCATGCACCCAAATGGATGACCACAGAAAACAACTCCTTAGTACAAAAAGACAAGAGTAAGGAAATATAGCCAGTAACTACAGGCCTATCACCTGCCTACCAATAATGTGGAAGTTACTAACAGGTATCATCAGTGAAAGGCTATACAATTACCTAGAGGAGACAAACACCATCCCCCACCAACAGAAAGGCTGCAGAAGGAAGTGTAGGGGTACAAAAGACCAGCTCCTGATAGACAAAATGGTAATGAAGAACAGTAGGAGAAGAAAAACCAACCTAAGCATGGCATGGATAGACTATAAGAAAGCCTTCGACATGATACCACACACATGGCTAATAGAATGCCTGAAAATATATGGGGCAGAGGAAAACACCATCAGCTTCCTCAAAAATACAATGCGCAACTGGAATACAATACTTACAAGCTCTGGAATAAGACTAGCAGAGGTTAATATCAGGAGAGGGATCTTCCAGGGCGACTCACTTTCCCCACTACTCTTCGTAGTAGCCCATGATTCCCATGACAAAGTACTACAGAAGATGGATGCCGGGTACCAACTCAAGAAAAGAGGCAACAGAATCAACCATCTGATGTTCATGGACGACATCAAGCTGTATGGTAAGAGCATCAAGGAAATAGATACCCTAATCCAGACTGTAAGGATTGTATCTGGGGACATCAGGATGGAGTTTGGAATAGAAAAATGCGCCTTAGTCAACATACAAAAAGGCAAAGTAACGAGAACTGAAGGGATAAAGCTACCAGATGGGAGCAACATCAACACATAGATGAGACAGGATACAAAATACCTGGAAATAATGGAAGGAGGGGATATAAAACACCAAGAGATGAAGGACACGATCAGGAAAGAATATATGCAGAGACTCAAGGTGATACTCAAGTCAAAACTCAACGCCGGAAGTATGATAAAAGCCATAAACATATGGGCAGTGCCAGTAATCAGATACAGCGCAGGAATAGTGGAATGGACGAAGGCAGAACTCCGCAGCATAGATTAGAAAACCAGGAAACATATGACAATACACAAAGCACTACACTCAAGAGCAAATACGGACAGACTATACATAACACGAAAGGAAGGAGGGAGAGGACTACTAAGTATAGAGGACTGCGTCAACACAGAGAACAGAGCACTGGGGCAATATCTGAAAACCAGTGAAGACGAGTGGCTAAAGAGTGCATGGGAAGAAGGACTAATAAAAGTAGACGAAGACCCAGAAATATACAGAGACAGGAGAATGACAGACAGAACAGAGGACTGGCATAACAAACCAATGCACGGACAATACATGAGACAGACTAAAGAACTAGCCAGCGATGACACATGGCAATGGCTAAAGAGGGGAGAGCTAAAGAAGGAAACTGAAGGAATGATAACAGCGGCACAAGATCAGGCCCTAAGAACCAGATATGTTCAAAGAACGATAGATGGAAATAACATCTCTCCCATATGTAGGAAGTGCAATACGAAAAATGAAACCATAAACCACATAGCAAGCGAATGCCCGGCACTTGCACAGAACCAGTACAAAAAGAGGCATGATACAGTGGCAAAAGCCCTCCACTGGAGCCTGTGCAAGAAACATCAGCTACCTTGCAGTAATAAGTGGTACGAGCACCAACCTGAGGGAGTGATAGAAAACGATCACGCAAAGATCCTCTGGGACTATGGTATCAGGACGGATAGGGTGATACGTGCAAACAGACCAGACGTGACGTTGATTGACAAAGTCAAGAAGAAAGTATCACTCATTGATGTCGCAATACCATGGGACACCAGAGTTGAAGAGAAGAGAGTGGGAAAAAATGGATAAGTATCAAGATCTGAAATAGAAATAAGAAGGATATGGGATAGGCCTGTGGAAATCGTACCCATAATCATAGGAGCACTAGGCACGATCCCAAGATCCCTGAAAAGGAATCTAGAAAAACTAGAGGCTGAAGTAGCTCCGGGCCTCATGCAGAAGAGTGTGATCCTAGAAAACGGCACACATAGTAAGAAAAGTGATGGACTCCTAAGGAGGCAGGATGCAACCCGGAACCCCACACTATAAATACCACCCAGTCGAATTAGAGGACTGTGATAGAGCAAGATAATAATAATAATAATAATAATAATAAAGATCTCCTCCATGAAAGCCTACAACATCAAGAAATTAAGGGAGAAAACACTTAGGGTCATGAAATAATAGGCATAATACACACCACCAGTATCACAGAAACAAATAACTTGGCATATGCAGGAGCAAGATTAGTAGCAGAACTGATGGGAATTCGAACACCAACACAACCAACCCAACAGAAACCAAAACAGCAACATCCTTGGAAAAGGCGCCTGGAAAAGCAAATCATTGTGATGAGATCTGATTTGAGTAAAATGAAAGAGATGGCAAAAAAAGGCTAAGAAGCAAGAAAACAAGAGAGGAACTCAACGAGAAATACAAAGTACAAGAGAGGGGACTAAACAACACAATAGAAGATGTAAAACACGAGGCCTTAAGGCCAAAGCACATAAGATCCAACGGTGCATGAACAGGAATAAGGGATACCAACAGAACAAACTATTCGGAAAACCAACCAGAAAAGACTATACAGCCAAACTAAGAGGGGAAGACAACCACCAAGAAATTCCTGAAGCCGAACCAAGTAAGAGACTCTGGGAAACATATGGAGCAATCCGGTATCACAACAAACATGCAACATGGCTCCAGGAAGTCAAGGAAGAAGAAATAGGGAGAATAAAACAAAGATTCACAGAGATCACGGCAGATACAGTAAGACACCAACTAAGAAAATGCCAAACTGGAAAGCCCCAGTTCCCCCGATGAAGTCCACGGATACTGGCTCAAAACTTCAAGGCCCTACACACGAATAGCAGAATAAATCCAGCGTTGTATCTCAAATCACCATGCACCCATTGGATGACCACAGGAAGAACATCCTTAGTACAAAAAGACAAGAGTAAGGGAAATATAGCCAGTAACTACAGGCCTATCACCTGCCTACCAATAATGTGGAAGTTACTAACAGGTATCATCAGTGAAAGGCTATACAATTACCTAGAGGAGACAAACACCATCCCCCACCAACAGAAAGGCTGCAGAAGGAAGTGTAGGGGTACAAAAGACCAGCTCCTGATAGACAAAATGGTAATGAAGAACAGTAGGAGAAGGAAAACCAACCTAAGCATGGCATGGATAGACTATAAGGAAGCCTTCGACATGATACCAAACACATGGCTAATAGAATGCCTGAAAATATATGGGGCAGAGGAAAACACATCAGCTTCCTCAAAAATACAATGCGCAACTGGAATACAATACTTACAAGCTGAATAAGACTAGCAGAGTTAATATCAGGAGAGGGATCTTCCAGGGCGACTCACTGTCCCCACTACTCTTCGTAGTAGCCATGATTCCCATGACAAAAGTACTACAGAAGATGGATGCCGGGTACCAACTCAAGAAAAGAGGCAACAGAATCAACCATCTGATGTTCATGGACGACATCAAGCTGTATGGTAAGAGCATCAAGGAAATAGATACCCTAATCCAGACTGTAAGGATTGTATCTGGGGACATCAGGATGGAGTTTGGAATAGAAAAATGCGCCTTAGTCAACATAGAAAAGGCAAAGTAACGAGAACTCAAGGGATAAAGCTACCAGATGGGAGCAACATCAAACACATAGATGAGACAGGATACAAATACCTGGAAATAATGGAAGGAGGGGATATAAAAACACCAAGAGATGAAGGACACGATCAGGAAAGAATATATGCAGACTCAAGGCGATACTCAAGTCAAAACTCAACGCCGGAAATATGATAAAAGCCATAAACACATGGGTTTTTCAGTGCCAGTAATCAGATACAGCACAGGAATAGTGGAATGGACGAAGGCAGAACTCCACAGCATAGATCAGAAAACCAGGAAACATATGACAATACACAAAGCACTACACCCAAGAGCAAATACGGACAGACTATACATAACACGAAAGGAAGGAGGGAGAGGACTACTAAGTATAGAGGACTGCATCAACATCGAGAACAGAGCATTGGGGCAATATCCGAAACCAGTGAAGATGAGTGGACTAAAGAGTGCATGGGAAGAAGGGACTAATAAAAGTAGACGAAGACCCAGAAATATACAGAGACAGGAGAATGACAACCAGAACAGAGGAGTGGCACAACAAACCAATGCACGGACAATACATGAGACAGACTAAAGAACTAGCCAGCGATGACAAATGGCAGTGGCTACAGAGGGGAGAGCTAAAGAAGGAAACTGAAGGAATGATAACAGTGGCACAAGATCAGGCCCTAAGAACCAGATATGTTCAAAGAACGATAGACGGAAATAACATCTCTCCCATATGTAGGAAGTGCAATATGAAAAATGAAACCATAACCACATAGCAAGCGAATGTTCGGCACTTGCACAGAACCAGTACAAAAAGAGGCATGATTCAGTGGCAAAAGCCCTCCACTGGAGCCTGTGCAAGAAACATCAGCTACCTTGCAGTAATAAGTGGTTCGAGCACCAACCTGAAGGAGTGATAGAAAACGATCAGGCAAAGATCCTCTGGGATTATGGTATCAGAACGGATAGGGTGATACGTGCAAATAGACCAGACGTGACGTTGATTGACAAAGTCAAGAAGAAAGTATCACTCATTGATGTCGCAATACCATGGGACACCAGAGTTGTTGAGAAAGAGAGGGAAAAAATGATAAGTATAAAGATTTGAAAATAGAAATAAGAAGAATATGGGATATGCCTGTGGAAATCGTACCCATAATCATAGGAGCACTAGGCACGATCCAAGATCCCTGAAAAGGAATCTAGAAAAACTAGAGGCTGAAGTAGCTCCAGGACTCATGCAGAAGAGTGTGATCCTAGAAACGGCGCACATAGTAAGAAAAGTGATGGACTCTAAGGAGGCAGGATGCAACCCGGAACCCCACACTATAAATACCACCCAGTCGAATTGGAGGACTGTGATAGAGCAAAAAAAAAAAAAATAAATAAATAAATAAAAATAATAATAATAACAGCATGAGTCTTGAAATGGAGTTACAAATCCCTGCTTGACCTGGACCTGATATCTTGTTCTAATAAAAGATTCCTTCAGCATTTATAATTTTTGAAAATTCCCAATATGAATATTGGTCAGTTACTCAGAAACATCGCTGAGCCTGAGAAGCGAATTGAAGGAAAATAGAAAAAACAATATATAAATCAACTCGCTTAATTCTGCCATCCTTTTTAACAGAATAATAATAATAATAATAATAATAATAATAATAATAATAATAATAATAATAATAATAATAATAATAATAATAAAATAATAATAATAATATTATTATTATTATTAGTTATTATTACGACAGGGAGGATGAAGTATCAAACAACGACACACGAAGAAACACCGACGAAGTAACAGAGAGGACGGAATGGGTGGAGAAAAGATTAGACAATGGATGGAGCCAGATACAGAGAGAACAAAGATCCCCTCCATGAAAGCCTACAACACCAAGAAATTAAGGGAGAAAACAAGTGAGGTCAATGAAATAATGGGCCTAATACACACCACCAGTATCACAGAAACAAATAACTTGACATATGCAGGAGCAAGATTAGTAGCAGAAACTGATGGGGATTCGAACACCAACACCACCGTCACAACCAACCCAACAGAAACCAAAACAGCAACCTCCTTGGAAAAAGGCGCCTGGAAAGCAAATCATGGTGATGAGATCTGACTTGAGTAAACTGAAAGAGATGGCAGAAAAAAGGCTAAGAAGCAAGAAAACAAAGGAGGAACTCAACGAGAAATACAAAGTACAAGAGAGGGGACTAAACAACACAATAGAAGATGTAAAACAGAGGCTTAAGGCCAAAGCACACAAGATCCAACGGTACATGAACAGGAATAAGGGATACCAACAGAACAAACTATTCGGAACCACAGAAAAGGACTATACAGCCAACTAAGAGGGGAAGACAACCACCCAGAAATTCCTGAAGCCGAACCAAGTAAGAGACTCTGGGAAAACATATGGAGCAATCCGGTATCACACAACAAACATGCAACATGGCTCCAGGAAGTCAAGGAAGAAGAAACAGGGAGAATAAAACAAAGATTCGCAGAGATCACGACAGACACAGTCGGACACCAACTAAAGAAATGCCAAACTGGAAAACCCCAGGTCCCGATGAAGTCCATGGATACTGGCTCAAAAACTTCAAGGCCCTACACCCACGAATAGCAGAACAACTCCAGCATTGTATCTCAAATCACCAAGCACCCAAATGGATGACCACAGGAAGAACATCCTTAGTACAAAAAGACAAGAGTAAGGGAAATGTAGCCAGTAACTACAGGCCTATCACCTGCCTACCAATAATGTGGAAGTTACTAACAGGTATCATCAGTGAAAGGCTATCAAAACTACCTAGAGGAGACAAACACCATCCCCTACCAACAGGCAAAGGCTGCAGAAGGAAGTGTAGGGGCACAAAAGACCAGCTCCTGATAGACAAAATGGTAATGAAGAACAGTAGGAGAAAAGGAAAACAAAACCAACCTAAGCATGGCATGGATAGACTATAAGAAAGCCTTCGACATGATACCACACATGCTAATAAGAATGCCTGAAAAATATATGGGGCAGAGGAAAATACCATCAGTTCTTCCTCAAAATACAATGCGCAACTGGAATACAATACTTACAAGCTCTGGAATAAGACTAGCAGAGGTTAATATCAGGAGAGGGATCTTCCAGGGCGACTCACTGTCCCCACTACTCTTCGTCTAGCCCCCATGATTCCATACAAAGTACTACAGAAGATGGATGCCGGGTACCAACTCAAGAAAAGAGGCAACAAAATCAACCATCTGATGTTCATGGACGACATCAAGCTGTATGGTAAGAGCATCAAGGAAATAGATACCCTAATCCAGACTGTAAGGATTGTATCTGGGACATCAGAATGGAGTTTGGAATAGAAAAATGCGCCTTAGTCAACATACAAAAAGGCAAAGTAACGAGAACTGAAGGGATAAAGCTACAGATGGGAGCAACATCAAACACTTAGATGAGACAGGATACAAATACCTGGGAATAATGGAAGGAGGAGATATAAAACACCAAGAGATGAAGGACACGATCAGGAAAGAATATATGCAGAGACTCAAGGCGATACTCAAGTCAAAACTCAACGCCGGAAATATGATAAAAGCCATAAACACATGGGCAGTGCCAGTAATCAGATACAGCGCAGGAATAGTGGAATGGACGAAGGCAGAACTCCGCAGCATAGATCAGAAAAACCAGGAAACAAATGACAATACACAAAGCACTACACCCAAGAGCAAATACGGACAGACTATACATAACACGAAAGGAAGGAGGGAGAGGACTACTAAGTATAGAGGACTGCGTCAACATTGAAACAGAGCACTGGGGCAATATCTGAAAACCAGTGAAGACGAGTGGCTAAGAGTGCATGGGAAGAAGGACTAATAAAAGTAGACGAAGACCCAGAAATATACAGAGACAGGAGAAAGACAGAAAGAACAGAGGACTGGCACAACAAACCAATGCACGGACAATACATGAGACAGACTAAAGAACTAGCCAGCGATGACAATTGGCAATGGCTACAGAGGGGAGAGCTAAAGAAGGAAACTGAAGGAATGATAACAGCGGCACAAGATCAGGCCCTAAGAACCAGATATGTTCAAAGTACGATAGACGGAAATCACATCTCTCCCATATGTAGGAAGTGCAATACGAAAAATGAAACCATAAACCACATAGCAAGTGAATGCCCGGCACTTGCACAGAACCAGTACAAAAAGAGGCATGATTCAGTGGCAAAAGCCCTCCACTGGAGCATGTGCAAGAAACATCAGCTACCTTGCAGTAATAAGTGGTACGAGCACCAACCTGAGGGAGCGATAGAAAACGATCAGGCAAAGATCTCTGGGAACTATGGTATCAGAACGGATAGGGTGATACGTGCAAATAGACCAGACGTGACGTTGATTGACAAAGTCAAGAAGAAAGTATCACTCATGATGTCGCAATACCATTGGGACACCAGAGTTGAAGAGAAAGAGAGGGGAAAAAAATGGATAAGTATCAAGATCTGAAATAGAAATAAGAAGGATATGGGATATGCCAGTGGAAATCGTACCCATAATCATAGGAGCACTAGGCACGATCCCAAGATCCCTGAAAAGGAATCTAGAAAAACTAGAGGCTGAAGTAGCTCCAGGTCTCATGCAGAAGAGTGTGATCCTAGAAACGGCACACATAGTAAGAAAAGTGATGGACTCCTAAGGAGGCAGGATGCAACCCGGAACCCCACACTATAAATACCACCCAGTCGAATTGGAGGACTGTGATAGAGCAAAAAAAAAAAAAAAAAAATAATAATAATAATAATAATAATAATAATAATAACAACAACAACACGAGTCTTGAAATGGAGTAACAAATCCAGTCTATACCCACACGAAACTCTGGA
>NC_087203.1:49993234-50003768 GCF_015104395.2 Macrobrachium nipponense | reverse complement strand
TCCAGAGTTTCGTGTGGGTATAGACTGGATTTGTAACTCCATTTCAAGACTCGTGTTGTTGTTGTTATTATTATTATTATTATTATTATTATTATTATTATTATTATTATTATTATTATTCTGTTAAAAAGGATGGCAGAATTAAGCGAGTTGATTTTATATATTGTTTTTTCTATTTTCCTTACAATTCGCTTCTCAGGCTCAGCGATGTTTCTGAGTAACTGACCAATATTCATATTGGGAATTTTCAAAAATTATAAATGCTGAAGGAATCTTTTATTAGAACAAGATATCAGGTCCAGGTCAAGCAGGGATTTGTAACTCCATTTCAAGACTCATGCTGTTATTATTATTATTTTTATTTATTTATTTTTTTTTTTTTTTTTTTTGCTCTATCACAGTCCTCCAATTCGACTGGGTGGTATTTATAGTGTGGGGTTCCGGGTTGCATCCTGCTCCTTAGGAGTCCATCACTTTCTTACTATGTGCGCCGTTTCTAGGATCACACTCTTCTGCATGAGTCCTGGAGCTACTTCAGCCTCTAGTTTTTCTAGATTCCTTTTCAGGGATCTTGGGATCGTGCCTAGTGCTCCTATGATTATGGGTACGATTTCCACAGGCATATCCCATATTCTTCTTATTTCTATTTTCAAATCTTTATACTTATCCATTTTTTCCCTCTCTTTCTCTTCAACTCTGGTGTCCCATGGTATTGCGACATCAATGAGTGATACTTTCTTCTTGACTTTGTCAATCAACGTCACGTCTGGTCTATTTGCACGTATCACCCTATCCGTTCTGATACCATAATCCCAGAGGATCTTTGCCTGATCGTTTTCTATCACTCCCTCAGGTTGGTGCTCGAACCACTTATTACTGCAAGGTAGCTGATGTTTCTTGCACAGGCTCCAGTGGAGGGCTTTTGCCACTGAATCATGCCTCTTTTTGTACTGGTTCTGTGCAAGTGCCGGACATTCGCTTGCTATGTGGTTTATGGTTTCATTTTTCGTATTGCACTTCCTACATATGGGAGAGATGTTATTTCCGTCTATCGTTCTTTGAACATATCTGGTTCTTAGGGCCTGATCTTGTGCCACTGTAATCATTCCTTCAGTTTCCTTCTTTAGCTCTCCCCTCTGTAGCCATTGCCATTTGTCATCGCTGGCTAGTTCTTTAGTCTGTCTCATGTATTGTCCGTGCATTGGTTTGTTGTGCCACTCCTCTGTTCTGCTTGTCATTCTCCTGTCTCTGTATATTTCTGGGTCTTCGTCTACTTTTATTAGTCCTTCTTCCCATGCACTCTTTAGCCACTCATCTTCACTGGTTTTCGGATATTGCCCCAATGCTCTGTTCTCGATGTTGATGCAGTCCTCTATACTTAGTAGTCCTCTCCCTCCTTCCTTTCGTGTTATGTATAGTCTGTCCGTATTTGCTCTTGGGTGTAGTCCTTTGTGTATTGTCATATGTTTCCTGGTTTTCTGATCTATGCTGTGGAGTTCTGCCTTCGTCCATTCCACTATTCCTGTGCTGTATCTGATTACTGGCACTGCCCATGTGTTTATGGCTTTTATCATATTTCCGGCGTTGAGTTTTGACTTTAGTATCGCCTTGAGTCTGCATACATTCTTTCCTGATCGTATCCTTCATCTCTTGGTGTTTTATATCCCCTCCTTCCATTATTTCCAGGTATTTGTATCCTGTCTCATCTATGTGTTTGATGTTGCTCCCATCTGGTAGCTTTATCCCTTCAGTTCTCGTTACTTTGCCTTTTTGTATGTTGACTAAGGCGCATTTTTCTATTCCAAACTCCATCCTGATGTCCCCAGATACAATCCTTACATTCTGGATTAGGGTATCTATTTCCTTGATGCTCTTACCATACAGCTTGATGTCGTCCATGAACATCAGATGGTTGATTCTGTTGCCTCTTTTTTTAGTTGGTACCCGGCATCCATCTTCTGTAGTACTTTTGTCATGGGAATCATGGCTACTACGAAGAGTAGTGGGGACAGTGAGTCGCCCTGGAAGATCCCTCTCCTGATATTAACCTCTGCTAGTCTTATTCCAGAGCTTGTAAGTATTGTATTCCAGTTGCGCATTGTATTTTTGAGGAAGCTGATGGTGTTTTCCTCTGCCCCATATATTTTCAGGCATTCTATTAGCCATGTGTGTGGTATCATGTCGAAGGCTTCCTTATAGTCTATCCATGCCATGCTTAGGTTGGTTTTCCTTCTCCTACTGTTCTTCATTACCATTTTGTCTATCAGGAGCTGGTCTTTTGTACCCCTACACTTCCTTCTGCAGCCTTTCTGTTGGTGGGGGATGGTGTTTGTCTCCTCTAGGTAATTGTATAGCCTTTCACTGATGATACCTGTTAGTAACTTCCACATTATTGGTAGGCAGGTGATAGGCCTGTAGTTACTGGCTATATTTCCCTTACTCTTGTCTTTTTGTACTAAGGATGTTCTTCCTGTGGTCATCCAATTGGGTGCATGGTGATTTGAGATACAACGCTGGATTTATTCTGCTATTCGTGGGTGTAGGGCCTTGAAGCTTTTGAGCCAGTATCCGTGGACTTCATCGGGACCTGGGGCTTTCCAGTTTGGCATTTTCTTTAGTTGGTGTCTTACTGTATCTGCCGTGATCTCTGTGAATCTTTGTTTTATTCTCCCTATTTCTTCTTCCTTGACTTCCTGGAGCCATGTTGCATGTTTGTTGTGTGATACCGGATTGCTCCATATGTTTTCCCAGAGTCTCTTACTTGGTTCGGCTTCAGGAATTTCTTGGTGGTTGTCTTCCCCTCTTAGTTGGCTGTATAGTCTTTTCTGGTTGGTTCCGAATAGTTTGTTCTGTTGGTATCCCTTATTCCTGTTCATGCACCGTTGGATCTTATGTGCTTTGGCCTTAAGCCTCTGTTTTACATCTTCTATTGTGTTGTTTAGTCCCCTCTCTTGTACTTTGTATTTCTCGTTGAGTTCCTCTCTTGTTTTCTTGCTTCTTAGCCTTTTTTTGCCATCTCTTTCATTTTACTCAAATCAGATCTCATCACAATGATTTGCTTTTCCAGGCGCCTTTTCCAAGGATGTTGCTGTTTTGGTTTCTGTTGGGTTGGTTGTGTTGGTGTTCGAATTCCCATCAGTTCTGCTACTAATCTTGCTCCTGCATATGCCAAGTTATTTGTTTCTGTGATACTGGTGGTGTGTATTATGCCTATTATTTCATTGACCTCACTTGTTTTCTCCCTTAATTTCTTGGTGTTGTAGGCTTTCATGGAGGAGATCTTTATTATTATTATTATTATTATTATCTTGCTCTATCACAGTCCTCTAATTCGACTGGGTGGTATTTATAGTGTGGGGTTCCGGGTTGCATCCTGCCTCCTTAGGAGTCCATCACTTTTCTTACTATGTGTGCCGTTTCTAGGATCACACTCTTCTGCATGAGGCCCGGAGCTACTTCAGCCTCTAGTTTTTCTAGATTCCTTTTCAGGGATCTTGGGATCGTGCCTAGTGCTCCTATGATTATGGGTACGATTTCCACAGGCATATCCCATATCCTTCTTATTTCTATTTTCAGATCTTGATACTTATCCATTTTTTCCCTCTCTTTCTCTTCAACTCTGGTGTCCCATGGTATTGCGACATCAATGAGTGATACTTTCTTCTTGACTTTGTCAATCAACGTCACGTCTGGTCTGTTTGCACGTATCACCCTATCCGTCCTGATACCATAGTCCCAGAGGATCTTTGCGTGATCGTTTTCTATCACTCCCTCAGGTTGGTGCTCGTACCACTTTATTACTGCAAGGTAGCTGATGTTTCTTGCACAGGCTCCAGTGGAGGGCTTTTGCCACTGTATCATGCCTCTTTTTGTACTGGTTCTGTGCAAGTGCCGGGCATTCGCTTGCTATGTGGTTTATGGTTTCATTTTTCGTATTGCACTTCCTACATATGGAGAGATGTTATTTCCATCTATCGTTCTTTGAACATATCTGGTTCTTAGGGCCTGATCTTGTGCCGCTGTTATCATTCCTTCAGTTTCCTTCTTTAGCTCTCCCCTCTTTAGCCATTGCCATGTGTCATCGCTGGCTAGTTCTTTAGTCTGTCTCATGTATTGTCCGTGCATTGTTTGTTATGCCAGTCCTCTGTTCTGTCTGTCATTCTCCTGTCTCTGTATATTTCTGGGTCTTCGTCTACTTTTATTAGTCCTTCTTCCCATGCACTCTTTAGCCCCTCGTCTTCACTGGTTTTCAGATATTGCCCCAGTGCTCTGTTCTCTGTTGTTAACGCAGTCCTCTATACTTAGTAGTCCTCTCCCTCCTTCCTTTCGTGTTATGTATAGTCTGTCCGTATTTGCTCTTGAGTGTAGTGCTTTGTGTATTGTCATATGTTTCCTGGTTTTCTAATCTATGCTGCGGAGTTCTGCCTTCGTCCATTCCACTATTCCTGCGCTGTATCTGATTACTGGCACTGCCCATATGTTTATGGCTTTTATCATACTTCCGGCGTTGAGTTTTGACTTGAGTATCACCTTGAGTCTCTGCATATATTCTTTCCTGATCGTGTCCTTCATCTCTTGGTGTTTTATATCCCCTCCTTCCATTATTCCCAGGTATTTGTATCCTGTCTCATCTATGTGTTTGATGTTGCTCCCATCTGGTAGCTTTATCCCTTCAGTTCTCGTTACTTTGCCTTTTTGTATGTTGACTAAGGCGCATTTTTCTATTCCAAACTCCATCCTGATGTCCCCAGATACAATCCTTACAGTCTGGATTAGGGTATCTATTTCCTTGATGCTCTTACCATACAGCTTGATGTCGTCCATGAACATCAGATGGTTGATTCTGTTGCCTCTTTTCTTGAGTTGGTACCCGGCATCCATCTTCTGTAGTACTTTTGTCATGGGAATCATGGCTACTACGAAGAGTAGTGGGGACAGTGAGTCGCCCTGGAAGATCCCTCTCCTGATATTACCTCTGCTAGTCTTATTCCAGAGCTTGTAAGTATTGTATTCCAGTTGCGCATTGTATTTTTGAGGAAGCTGATGGTGTTTCCTCTGCCCCATATATTTTCAGGCATTCTATTAGCCATGTGTGTGGTATCATGTCGAAGGCTTTCTTATAGTCTATCCATGCCATGCTTAGGTTGGTTTTCCTTCTCCTACTGTTCTTCATTACCATTTTGTCTATCAGGAGCTGGTCTTTTGTACCCCTACACTTCCTTCTGCAGCCTTTCTGTTGGTGGGGGATGGTGTTTGTCTCCTCTAGTAATTGTATAGCCTTTCACTGATGATACCTGTTAGTAACTTCCACATTATTGGTAGGCAGGTGATAGGCCTGTAGTTACTGGCTATATTTCCCTTACTCTTGTCTTTTTGTACTAAGGATGTTCTTCCTGTGGTCATCCATTTGGGTGCATGGTGATTTGAGATACAATGCTGGAGTTGTTCTGCTATTCGTGGGTGTAGGGCCTTGAAGTTTTTGAGCCAGTATCCATGGACTTCATCGGGACCTGGGGCTTTCCAGTTTGGCATTTTCTTTAGTTGGTGTCTGACTGTGTCTGTCGTGATCTCTGTGAATCTTTGTTTTATTCTCCCTGTTTCTTCTTCCTTGACTTCCTGGAGCCATGTTGCATGTTTGTTGTGTGATACCGGATTGCTACATATGTTTTCCCAGAGTCTCTTACTTGGTTCGGCTTCAGGAATTTCTTGGTGGTTGTCTTCCCCTCTTAGTTGGCTGTATAGTCTTTTCTGGTTGTTTCCGAATATATTATTATTATTATTATTATTATTATTATTATTATTATTATTATTATTATTATTATTATTATTATTATTATTATTATTAGTATCATTATTATTATTATTAGTATTATTATTGGAGAAAGAAATCTAGAGTTACGTGTGGGTACAGACTGGATTTGTAACTCCATTTCAAGACTCATGCTATTATTATTATTATTATTATTATTATTATTATTATATTATTATTATTATTATTATTATTATTATTATTATTATTATTTTTATTATTATTATTATTATTTATTATTATATATTATTACTATTTATTATTTATTATTATTATTATTATTATTATTATTATTATTATTATTATTATTATTATTATTATTATTATTATTATTATTATTGGAGAAAGAAATCCAGAGTTACGTGTGGGTACAGACTAGATTTGTAACTCCATTTCAAGACTCACACTATCATCATCATCATTATTATTATTAACCAAACAAAAACTTCTTTCAGTTTTTCTTCTGAAGATTGAAAAAGAAACCGACAAAATCACTTTGTAACTTGTTTACTTCTAAGTATTTACATTTAGTTTTACTCCACACTCGAGTACTTTCAGGCCCTATCTGTGGCCCATTTTCAAGAGATGTTTGGGATGTTAGCCTGGGTCAAGGCCCAGCAGTCTTCTGGAACTTCTTCTCGTTGAGCTGTCATTTATGTGATGGCTGGTCTGGTTTCCTTGAGAGTTGCCAATCCCCTCTTGTCGCTCTGATATCCTGAGCTGATGTTCAATGGGATTAATCCTTGAGGTAAGGGTGTGGTCACCAAAAGTCTGTTGGGCAGGAAACCTAATCTCCAGGTCAGCAGGGTCAATCTTAGCTTCTTTTAATATCAAAGCTCGGCTTATGGGATCTTCTGAGGTAAAACCTTTGTTTTCTTCAATTACTTTAATCTCTCTGATGAGTGCACCTTCTACTACCCTCCTGTGACTAATTTTGTTGCTTTTGTATATAAGCCTACTGTTTTTTAAATCCATCCTATGGTCATTTTCCCAACAATGCCTAGCTATAGCACTCCCCTGAGAGTTAAGTTGTACTGCCCTTCTATGTTCTTGGACTCTCGTCCCTATTCCCCTACCTGATTCCCCCACATATCTGTCTCCACAATTGTTGCAATTGATTATGTATACCCCCGCTACATCATCTGTATTACTGTCTTCTCCTTCCAATTTATTTTTACATACTTTGTTTTTTACGGTATTATCAAAGGTATATACAAATTTATATTTACTTTCTTTCATTTTTGAAGTGATTTGTTTCATTTTAGGCATAAAAGGGAGGGCAACTATTTTCTTGTTTTCTTTATTCCATGTACTCTCTACATTTGCTCTGTAAAGAAATTTTCTAGCTTTGTTGAGTGCCCTTTTTCTGAACCATTCCGGGTATGCTAATGCATCGAAGCTTTTACCGATGTAATTTATTTCTTGTTCTATCTTGCAAGGGTTACACGTTCTCATTGCCCTAAGAAATAAACCTGTTAGAACCCCTATTTTTATATCATGACTGTGAAAAGAGAAGAAATGAATATATGAGTTTGTATGTGTGGGCTTTCTATATGTGCTGAATTCATATCCTGTTTCTTTTCTTTCTATGAGTATGTCTAAAAAGGGCAGTTTATTATTGTTGCTTTTCTCTAAAGTGAACTGGATATTGTTATCAAACTTATTGAGTTCATCTAGAAAAGTTTCTATTTCATTTTCATCACCTTGCAGAATTGCAAAAATATCATCCACATATCTCCACCAAGGATTAATCCCATTGACCATCAGCTCAGGATATCAGAGCGACAAGAGGGGATTGGCAACTCTCAAGGAAACCAGAACAGCCATCACATAAATGACAGCTCAACGAGAAGAAGTGCCAGAAGACTGCTGGGCCTTGACCCAGGCTAACATCCCAAACATCTCTTGAAAATGGGCCACAGACTGGGCCTGAAAGTACTCGAGTGTGGAGTAAAACTAAATGTAAATACTTAGAAGTGAACAAGTTACAAAGTGATTTTGTGGGTTTCTTTTTCAATTATTATTATTATTATTATTATTATTATTATTATTATTATTATTATTATTATTATTATTATTATTATTATTATTATTATTATTATTATTATTATTATTATATTAGAGACACAAAGTCCACAGTTATTTATGGGTACATACTGGATTTGTTACTCCATTTTAAGGCTACTACTACTACTACTACTACTACTACTACTACTACTACTACTACTACTACTACTACTATTTTTATTATTATTATTATCATCATTGCGACCCACTTGGATTCTCTAATTATTTCTGATGTAATTGTCACCTTAGCGGTTGAGTTTCCTTCCCTTGCACTGGCTGTTATCGTCAGTGGTATGGCGTCTTTATTGTCTCTGTTATAAGTAGCATTCACTCACATGAGCTAAATCCACTGCTAACACAGTTTCTTGTGCTGGTGTCTACAACACAACAATTAGTGTTGTCGTTGCATTAGCCAAGTCATTTTGCTAGTATACCGTACACAAAGTAATTGAGATGCAGTATCTTAATTTGTAAAATCATGTTTAGGATGGGGTGTAGCCACTCGATGGAATATGTGTTATCCAATGAAAATATAAATAGGTGTACTTAGAAATATCCTGCCAATTACTGCTCTTCTGTAGAAATATCCTTCCAATTACTGATCTTCTGTAGAAATATCCTTCCAATGACTGCTCTTCTATCGAAATATCCTTCCTATTACTGCTTTTCTGTAGAAATATTAAATATCTCTCAAAGACTGGGCTCTTCTGTCGAAATATCCTTCCAATTACTGCTCTTCTGTCGAAATATCCTTCCAATTACTGCTCTTCTGTCGAAATATCCTTCCAATTACTGCTCTTCTGTCGAAATATCCTTCCAATTACTGCTCTTCTGTTCGAATACTTCCTTCAATTACTGCTCTTCGTCGAAATATCCTTTCCAATTATGTACTTATTTCTGTCGAAATACCTTCCAATTACCTGCCTTCCCTTAATGTTAAAATATCCTTCCGATCATGCTCTTCTGTCGAAATATCCTTCCAATTACTGCTCTTCTGTCGAAATATCCTTCCAATTACTGCTCTTCTATATAAATATCCTTCCAATTACTGCTTTTCTATAGAAGTATCCTTCCAATTACTGCTCTTGTCCAGAAATATTCTGCTAAAAATGCTCTTTTGTATTTTCTGCTGAAGAACATAGATATTAGTATCATGAAATTCCAAGTTTACAGATGTTTATTAGAAGGTTTCTTGAGATATGTAATGTGCATCTTGAGAGAGAGAGAGAGAGAGAGAGAGAGAGAGAGAGAGAGAGAGAGAGAGAGAGAGAAGAATTTAAAGGCCCTCGGAAACCCGTCAATTCAGGGCAATCAAGGCTGAAGTAGTATCAGCTTAATTATATGGTTTCCCTTACATGATTTCATTTTAATGAGCTGCTTCAGCCATCTTCAAAGTTATCGGCTGAGATGCGTTGTTTCATTTTCTAAATTAAAATAAATGTTTCTCTGTTCGTTTTGTTTAAGCTGCTTCTTCTGCCCCGATCACTTTGACTTGAAGGGGTACTAGCCAAAGTTATTTCATTTTTACGTTTTAATTTTTATGTGCAATTAGCTCTGGGAACTTCAGGGCCACAGTATATATGTTTTACTGGCTTCAGAAATTTACAAGAACTGTATATTTTGTCTTGTAGACTGCATGGAAAACAACAGTAAAACTACGACCACAGAAAACAAGGCTTATAGATAAGTACACCAATCTAGAAAGGTCCTCTAATCTGCAAAAGTTATCCATTTTCGTCTCTGTCAAAATCTGATCACTTTTTTTTACAGTCGCGACGTCTAGCTTCGGGGAATTTCCGTAAATATTCACACTTGACTCTTCTGTTTCATATTCTAACAAACAGACGAACAAACTCAAACTGAACAAAAAGAAAATCAAGAGTTGCTTTACTTTAATTGAGTGAACTGAATTCTATAGTGAACATTCTGGGCCCTGTTCCTTTTAACTCTTTATGTTTTGGAGGATATTTATAGAAGAAAAAAAGGTTTCTCAAAATTTCAGAATATATATATATATATATATATATATATATATATATATATATATATATATATATACATATATATTTATAAATATATATATATATATATATATATATATATATATACATATATATACATATATATACATATACACACACACACACACACACACGTATATATATATACGATTATTATATAATAATATATAGTATATATATATATATATATATATATATATATATATATATACATATATATATATGTATATACATATAGTTATATATATATACATATATATATACATATACATATATATATACCACATAATATATATATATATACATATATATATAGATATACTATATATATATATATATATACATTACATACATACATACCTACAAAAAAAAAAAAAAACATATATATATATATATATATATATATATAGTATATAATAACATAAAATTGCTCCCGAGGTGTCTCGTATACCAGTGCGCCAAGCTAATACGAGTCGTAGTATAGTAGTATTCTCTGGGTCAACAGAAGGTCATGGGGCAGCAACCTCATCCCTGGGAAACCGAACGTCTTGGTACCTACCCTTTTAGCACCATCGCTGCCGGAGATGATGTACACAAATGGCATAAAAGCTACTTAGAAAGCAGGAAGTTTACAGTG